>NC_090647.1:371908076-372225053 GCF_040937935.1 Hyperolius riggenbachi | reverse complement strand
TCAGCAAGAACATCAGAAGTGAATAGACCGCACTTCTGACATTCACACTATGAGCGCTGCACAGCAGTGCGATGTGCTATCGAACTGCTGCACGCATTTTTGACAAAGTGCATTGCTGATCCCATTCACTGTAATAAATGGGATCAGCAGCGCATACGCGTTGCCTAATGTGAATGAGGCCTTATTCAGACACTACTGCAACCAACTAGATCAGCAGGGCTGCAAGGGAACTGGAATTGTTTAAAAGGAAATAGAGATGGCCCGAGTGGTTCGCCAGCTAAATTGTTTGCGCAAATTCCGGGGGTTCGCGTTTGGTGCGAAACGGAAACCCTTATCGAGTTCGACCCGCCCCCTATACCACATCATTGGGCTACATCACAGTCAGCGGACACATGGCAGCCAATCAGGCTGCACTGCCTCCTGGAGCCCCCCCCCCCCCTTATAAAATGCAGCAGCGCCGGCCATGTTCTCACTCTGTGTGCTGCTGTGTTAGTGAGAGAAGGGAGAGAGGTTGCTGCAGAGATAGGGAAAGCTTAGTTAGGCTCTTGTTAGCTTGCACCACCAAAACAGCTCTTTTGCGAGCTAATGTTCTTGTAATGTGTTGTTTTTTTTCGTGTGGCCCACTGACACTGCATATACAGCCCTGTCTGTCACAGCTGGCCCTTGCTAATTGCTATATTGTGCCAGGCCCAGCACATTCAGCACACCTTTCACTGCACCTGTGTGACTGCTGCACATTGTATTATAATACCAGTCACTGACTGTATACCTTTCACTGCATCTGTGTGACTGCACACTGTTTTATATACCAGCAGTCAGTGCATTCATTTTCACTGCACCTGTGTGACTGCTGCACATTGTATTATAATGCCAGTCACTGCATACCTTTCACTGCATCTGTGTGACCGCATGCTGTTTTATATACCCTCAGTCAGTGCATCCATGTTCACTGCACCTGTGTGACTGCTGCACATTGTATTATAATACCAGTCACTGCATACCTTTCACTGCATCTGTGTCACCGCACATTGTTTTATATACCAGCAGTCAGTGCATCCATTTTCACTGCACCTGTGTGGCTGCACAATGTTATATCAGCAGTCACTGCATACCTTTCACTGCACCTGTGACTGCACATTGTATTATACCTGGCAGTCAGTGCATACCTTTCACTTGAATGGATGGCAGACTTGCCCTCCATAACAGATTCTCATTAAAGGATTTCAAGTGTATTTGTCTCATCATTATACAGCAGGGCCTCAAAAGAGACCTCCTGTGTTATTTTTCGTCACTACCTCCCTGAGTCGGGACTTACGTGCCTGCTGCCTTCCTTGGATGTGTGGTGGTAGCTGTTCCTGTTCCTCTGCCCACAGCAGCCAGGTTTCCATTAAGGAAATCTTTGAGCGGAAGAAGCCAATGTCTGCCAGTTACCTCCTTGCCCGGCGTCTGACAACTGGCTTCTCTTGTGGTGATTGGGACACCGCAGTGGAAGATACCAGGCAGCAATTATTTTTCTAAAAAGGCGATACCCAAACTGTACCGTAATGTTGAAAGGCAAGTGGTGTCATCTCTGGCTCACAGCGTTGGGTCAAGGGTCCATCTGATCACAGATGCCTAGTCTGCAAAGCACGGTCAGGGCAGGTACATTACTTATACAGCACAATGGGTCCTTTCTTGGATGTCCGGACCGGAATTGAACCCTTATTCCCCGGCCGTTACCCGTGGTCATCATGGTACTGAGTAAGTAATATGGAAAGCTTATCACACAGTTGAATGAATGGCAGACTTGCCCTCCATAACAGACTCTCGTTGAAGGGACTGAACAGACAGCAGAAAAGGTAATTTAAAAAAATAGATTTAAGCTTTAACAATGGTAGAAAAAGAACCATCGAAATTTGATAAGGCAGTCAGACATTACCTGACATCACTGAGGAAGAGCTATCTCGCCATCGTGCGCACCAGTCCAGCACGGCCATCACTACACAAACAGCTGTTTGCGGTGGGTTACACAGTGAGTTTGGTCTGTCAGTGTGAAGCAGTGCACTTTATGCCTCCAATTTAGGAATGCAATGTGATTTCTGCCTTTTAGGGATTATAACCCTGCTCTGCGTCAAATCCGTAAATTTCCCCGGGACTTTTGGCGTGTATCCCACTCCGCCATGCCCCCCTCCAGGTGTTAGACCCCTTGAAACATCTTTTCCATCAATTTTTTGGCCAGAAACAGTGTTTGTAGTTTTTCAAGTTCGCCTGCCCATTGAAGTCTATTGCGGTTTGCAAACTTTTTGCAGAAGTTCGCGGTTCGTGAATAGAAAATCAGAGGTTTGAACCATCTCTAGAAATATAGCAGCCTTCACATTCTTCTTATCTTTACCCTGTCAGCCATCCTCCTGACCTGTCATCATCAACGTAAATACCCCAGTATGTTGTCTGTATAATAAGATTCACCGGAACCCTATATCTGCTGGGTTCCAGCGGGCAGCCCTGCCACCTTGGAGAAAAAGGCCTCTGCCTTTGCTATATCTGATATAGAAAAGGCCAGGGCCATTTTCTGCAAGGGGGCAGATCTATGCACCAGAACCCAGCTGATATGGGGTTCCAGTGAATATTATGAAACAGGCAATATGTTGGGACACTCTAACTTTTAAGCATTAGCGCACCTCTGTGATGTTTTATGTACACCAGAGATGCATTTGAACTAAACTTAGGCTATTGCTGTAAAGTAGCTGTTAAATAGAAATCAAAACTAGTCCTTGGTAAGAGTACTTGTAGAGGGTACAGACAAGAACAAAGCACATCGATCAGGCCCCAGACAATCTAACTGTGTGTACTTCCAATGGTGCCTGTACATGGTATAATTAAAATGTTTGATTTTCCCATTTATTCAACCAAAACGATTGAATTAAGTGAAAATCGAAAATAATCTTTCTTTGTTTGATTGAAAAAAAGGAACAATTATTCAATTCTTTTTTTAATCTGGTCGGACATGTTGGAGAAATCTTGATGATTGTTTGTGAAATTGTATAGTGTATGGTAGATTGTATAAGAAAATACTATTAAATAAACCACTTTTTCTTAATATTCGATTGTTTTTTATGTATAATACATGAAAAAATTGAACTGTTTATGGGCACCATATAAGTAGTGTGCATGTACTCTGCAGGGGAATAAGGAGATTCTTCCTCTATTACACATTCTTCATGCACAATCTGAACCAGGTTTACGGGTGACATACAACACCTCTGTGTTCAATGTGCACAACATTCTCAGTGGATTCACTACAGCTCGGTGGGAGGTGCATACTGTATGTACTACTGTGTAACTTAATTCGTAGTCACCAAACCCAATTTTAACATATCAAATTAATGTCACAAGCAAAGAGTGCATACATTTGCATACAAGATTTGCATTATCTTGCATCAATGCAAATTATTTGCATCTCATTGACTATCCCTACTAGTGACACAACTACACATCAGGCTTTACTCTTACAGCAGAGATGTCATTTATTATATATGTTACGGCCAGAACCCGAAGTCTGGCCACTTCGGGTTCTGGATGACCAGAATGTGAAGTGGCCGTGTTGCAGCAGCCAATGTCAGAAATGAGTTTGATGCTGGCTCCGGCTCCTCTCCATGCCTCCCTCCTCTCACCATTCACCCATAGTCCTGCAGCTCCGGCTCCTCCCCACCCCCTCTTCTCACCCGTCGGCCCGTAGTTTATTATGCTATGCAGACCGAGGCAATCCGGATCCTCCCTTATAACTTCTGGCAGCCACTATCCTCTAGCTACCCTCTATCTCCCCTCACACAAAGTCGTGGATTTTGATGTCCGGGGAAGGCAGAGCTTTGGGCAGTAGCTCTGCCTCCATGTGTGTCAATCTGCACAGATCGCCGCCTCTCCCTTCCCCCTCTCCGTGAAAGAAGACTGAGAGGGGCAGGGAGAGGCGGTGATCAGCACAGATTGACGGGAGTAGAGGCAGAGCTACAGCCCAAAGCTCTGCCTCTATAAAGAAGCGCTGCCCAAATCTCCCCCGGGGATTTTGGGGGTTTTAATTGCGAGTTCAGTCGCATAGATGCAGTGCTTCAGGTAGGGCATTCATGCTAAACAATATCCTGCAGTAAAAACTGAGCTTTTTGGAGGCATCAATGTCTCTTTAAGCATCATAGATTCACTAACAGAGATCTTAGCATATGCCTGAGATTTTTGTAAGTCTTTAGCTGACACTCTAGGATTCTTCTTCACCTCATTGAGCCTTCTGCGCTCTGCTCTTGCAGTCATCTTTACAGGGAGAGTAGCAGCAGTGCTGAGCTTACTCCATTTATAGACAATTTGTCTTACCGTGGACTGATGAACAGCAATGCTTTTGGAGATAGTTTTATAACCCTTTTCAGCTTTATGTAAGTCAACAATTCTCATCAGGCAATGCTTAGTGGTGTGTGTTTTTATAGGACAGGGTAGCTGTAACCAACACCTCCAATCTCATCTAATTGAGTGGACTCCAACTGGCTGACACCTCACTGTAATTAGTCTAGGTGTTCACATAGCTTTTTCACCTGCACTGTGAATGTTTACATGGTGTGTTCAATAAAAACATGGAAACATTTAATTATTTGTGTGGTATTAGTTTAAGCAGACTGTGATTGTCTATTGTTGTGACTTAAGGCCCATACACGCGTCGGACTTTTGCGAACGACGGGTCGTTTGAACGTCCCGTCGTTCAGTCGTCCGCACGCAAAATCGGGCGTGTGTACAGACTGTCGTTCGGGTGATAAGACTGAGTTTGAGCGATCCGCCCGGCGCAAAAGTCCGACGTGTGTATGGGCCTTAAGGCTACATACACACTTGAGATAAAAGTCTTTGGAAAAGGCAAGATCACAGACCAATTTTACCACATTCCATGTAGTATGAGAGCCATACTCTACACAGTCTATCCTATTGAGCTGAACTGTCTATCAGATAAAAATCTTTGCAAGATGCTGGACACAAAGATGCTGTACACATTCAACAGATCAGTATCTGCAAAAGATCAGTTCCTGAAAAAGATCCATTCTTGCAAAAATCATTCATAGTCTATGATATCTGCAGATCCTCATACACACCTTGTTTAATGGACAATAATCTGCAGATCAGATCCACCAGGATGGATCTTCAGATATGCAGATGATTGTCAGATATGCAGATGATTGTCTGTTAAACAAGGTGTGTATGAGGATCTGCAGATATCATATACTATGAATGCATTTTGCAAGAACAGATCTTTTGCAGGAGCTGATCTTTTGCAGATGCTGATCTTTTTAATGTGTAAAGCATCTTTGTGTTCAGCATATTGCAGTTTTTTATCTGATGGGGAGTTCAGCTCAATAGAATAGACTGTGTAGAGTATGGCTCTCATACTACATGGGATGGGGTAAAATTGGTCTGTGAGCTTGCCTTTTCCAAAGACTTTTATCTCAAGTGTGTATGTAGCCTTGTGCTACATACACACTTGAGAGAAAAGTCTTTAGAAAAGGCAAGATCACAGACCAATCTTACCCTATTCCATGTAGTATGAGAGCCATACTCTACACAGTCTACTATTCTATTGAGCTGAACTCCCCATCAGATAAAAATCTTTGCAAGATGCTGTACACATGCAACAGATCAGTATCTGCAAAAGATCAGCTCCTGCAAAAGATCCATTCCTGCAAAATGCATTCATAGTCTATGATATCTGCAGATCTCATACACACCTTGCTTAACAGACATTCATCTGCAGATCAGACAATCACCTTCAGATCCAAAGATCCATCCGGGTGGATCTGATCTGCAGATGATTGTCCGATAAACAAGGTGTGTATGAGATCTGCAGATATCATGGACTATGAATGCATTTTGCAGGAAAGGATCTTTTGCAGGAGCTGATCTTTTGCAGATACTGATCTGTTGCATGTGTACAGCATCTTTGAGTAGAGCATCTTGCAAAGATTTTATCTGATGAGGAGTTCAGCTCAATATAATAGACTGTGTAGAGTATGTTTTCATACTACTTGGAATGGCGTAAGATTGGCCTGTGATCTTGCCTTTTCCAAAGACTTTTATCTCAAGTGTGTACATAGCATTAGATGAAGATGAGATCACAATTTATGACCAATTTGTGCAGAAATCCATATAATTTCAAAGGGTTCAAATACTTTTTTTTGCTACTGTAAACTAGAAGTAAGCTTTAAGAGGTTAAAAAATGTATAATTAATGTCTTGACTGCTTAAAGAGAACCAGAGACGAAGCACCCTCATGTATTTTATTACATTTATCAGTGGGAACATGACAGTAAACACCTACCCTGCTTTTAGTTTCATTGTTATCTGCTTAATTAGTCTATTAGCAACTGTGATAAGAATCCACCAACTATTCAGTCGAGGTTTGACCTATAGCTGAGTCACTCTTCTGTGGAGTCTTTTCAAGCCCAAGCCTTCCCCCTCCTGGCTTAGATTTCCTGCTTTGCATACTGAGAGCTGTGATGACATGGGAGGGGCTGCTCCTGCTGAGAGAGAAGCTCTGTGGCTGCAATATGATCCCTGTGTGCTCTGTGTGCACTAGATACTGATGATGACTGCAGTTTCATTCCTATGAGAGACACTTCCTACAGGCAGCTGTACATCATACCAAAATGAAAGCACACAGATGAAAGGCTGCGTTTAGCCTAGATAGCAGCATAGTCTCATATAGCCTAGACAGCACATCCAGAACAACTCATAACCCGGAAGGAGCAGGGATTTGAGCCGGCGGCCATATTTGATTTTTCCTGGAGCAATAATGGATAAAAAACACTAAAAAATATTATCAGGTAGAGCATTTATTCTTTACAAGCTATCAACTGATATGTTTATTTTGTGTGAAACGTTCATCTCTGGTACCCTTTAAGAAGTATATTGTTTATTCAGCCCTCAGACACCAATTTTGAACCTTTACATATTTGTTGCCATCGTTACATAAAAAAAAATATTTTTTTTCTGCAGCCACACAGAAATTCATCAGCAGTGATTAGTTATTAGAGTTACACTGTTCTAATTGCACAGACACACTCATACAGAGCCCAGGATTACTATCCCTTAAAGTAAAAAAAAAAAAAGGAGGAACACAGATTATGGGTAGTTCTGTGTAGGAATCATACATGTATATCTCATGTTACATGTCACTTCAGGTATCCTTTAACTATTGGCAATTTACTTTCTACTGCTGTCACATTTGATTGGTCTACTGTCAAGCTGCACCAATTAGCAAAAAATAGCATTACCATCAGCTTCAAATGATTTGCATCTCATTAATCATGCCTACTTTTGAGCCCTTGCATGGTAATATCGAATAAAGCCCACTGGTTGGTGATGTTACAACATATTAAAGGGAACCTTAACTGAGAAGGATATGGATTTTTCCTTTAAAAAAAATACCAGTTGCCTGACTCTCCTGCTGATCCTGTGTCTCTAAAGCCCCATCTACACGATGCAATTCTTTGTATGATTCGATTACGATTCTATTTATGATTCGATTAAATCCAACATGTCTGATCGGGATTCGATTTGATTCAATTCGATTTGAATTGAATCGAATCCCAATCAGACATGTCGGATTTAATCGAATCGTAAATAGAATCGTAATTGAATTGTACAAAGAATCTTATCGTGTAGATTGGGCTTAATACTTTTAGCCACAGCCCCTCAACGAGCATACAGATCAGGTGCTCTGACTGAAGTCAGACTGGATTAGCTGCATGCTTGTTTCAGGTGTGTGATTCAGCCACTGCTGCAAACAAAGAGATCAGTAGGACTGACAAGCAACTGGTATTGTTAAAAAGGAAACATCCATATCCCTCTCAGTTAAGGTTCCCTTTAATGGATACACTGAGTTAATATAATTCATTTTGATTCTGTGTTTGAAAAGAAGGGGGGTATGTGTGTGTGTGCATGTGTGTGTATATATATATATATATATATATATATATATATATATATATATATATATATATATATCACAGTTGTGTTCAAAATTATTCAACCCCCACTGAAATTGAGTGTTTTGGCCAGTTTGACATTGATTTTGATCGTTTCAGTCATCTTGTTTACAATTAAATCAAAGAGGCACTTGTAAGTCGGACAAATATAACATAACATTTATAATGAAATGACCACAAATGTCTTTTCTGTGCTCCCATCATTATCAGTTTTATTCAACCCCCAAGTGACACTTATAACAGCTTTTAAACTTGAAGCATAGCTTGACACAAGTGTTTTGTTGCGATCTACGGTTGCGATCTTAGCCAATTCTTCATGGGCAAAAGCCTCCAGTTTAGTCACATTCTTAGGCTTTTGCACTGCAACTGTTTTCTTTAAGTCCCACCAGAGGTTCTCAATCGGATTTAAAGAGAACCTGTACTGAGTAAAAATATTTAAAATAAACACATGAGGTAACTTCAAATGAACATTACAGAGTTACCTTGCCATCAGTTCCTCTCAGAAGCTCACCATTTTCTTCTGACAATAATCCCATCTAGTTCTGACAATATTTTGTCAGATCTGAAATATATCAGTTGCTGTCAGTAAAATATCAGTTGCTGTCAGTTATAGCTGAGAGGAAAACAGATGTACCAGGTAATGTCCATGTTTCCCTATGGCTCAAGTGGGCGATGTTACAGTTTAACTGTGTGCTGACCAGAAAGCTGTTATGGGTAATGGCTATTTTTAAAATGGAGGACGGAAAATTCCCTTGATCATAGTGAACAAATAGGACGTGGGACAGGAGAAAGACACTGAGGAGTAGACTACATGGAAGGTAAGTATGACTTGTGTATGCTTATTTTTTATTTTTTAGTACAGGTTTTCTTTAAGTCTGGTGACTGCGATGGCCACTCCAAAATGTTCCAGCCTTTAATCTGCAACCATGCTCTAGTGGACTTGGATGTATGCTTGGGATCATTGTCCTGTTGAAAGGTCCGTCTCCCAAGCCTCAGGTTTGTGATGGACTGCATCACATTTTCATCCAATATCTCCTGGTACTGAAGAGAATTCATGGTACCTTGCACACGCTGAAGCTTCCCTGTACCTGCAGAAGCAAAACGGCCCCAAAGCATGATTGACCCCCCGCCATGCTTCACAGTAGGCAAAGTGTTCTTTTCTTCATAGGCCTTGTTCTTCCTCCTCTAAACATAGCGTTGATCCATGGGCCCAAACTGTTCTAATTTTGTTTCATCAGTCCACAGAACACTATCCCAAAACTTTTGTGGTTTGTCCACATGACTTTTGGCATACTGCAGTTGACTATTCTTATTCTTTGGAGATGGCAAGGGGGTGCGCCTGGGAGTTCTGGCATGGAGGTCTTCATTATGCAGTGTGCACCTTATTGTCTAAGCTGAAACTTCAGTACCCGCATCTGACAAATCTTTTTTCAGTTCCTCAGCAGTCACACAGGGACTTTTCTCCATTTTGTGCTTCAGCGTACAGCAGTCGAAGTCAGCATCTTCTTTCTGCCACGACCAGGTAGCATTTCAACAGTGCCCTTTGCCTTGAAATTGCGTATGATGCTTCCTATGGTGTATCTTGGTATGTTTAACATCTTTTGCAATCTTCTTATAGCCATTGCCCTTCCTGTGAAGAGAAATCACCTCTTCTCTTGTCTTCCTGGACCATTCTCTTGACTTCACCATGTTTGTAAACAAACCAGTAAAGCAGGCCATACACTGGCCCGATTTGCGCCCGTTTCGACAGCAGATTCGATCACTGGGATCGAATCTGCTGCCAATCGTTCACGCTACACGCCGAATTTCGATCCATTTCGTCCGATCCCGTCGATCGTGCCGTGCGGAAAATAACCGTCGATCGCCCGCGGGTAAAGAGCGCATCGCTAGCGGCGTTCGAGTGCCCGACGACCGACGCAATAGAGCCCGCATACATTACCTGCTCCGCCGGCGCGACTGCAGTCTCCCGGTCACCGCTGCTCTGTCTGCGCTCTGGTCTCCAGGTCCGGCATGCCTCACTTCTTCTAGCCCGGCAGGAAGTTTAAACAGTAGAGCGCCCTCTACTGTTTAAACTTCCTGCCGGGCTAGAAGAAGTGAGGCATGCCGGACCTGGAGACCAGAGCGCAGACAGAGCAGCGGTGACCCGGGGACTGGAGTCGCGCCGGCGGAGCAGGTAATGTATGCGGGCGGGCGGGGGCAGCAGCAGCAGCACCACCACAACAGATTGTGAACGGTTTCAGGCTGAAATCGGTTCACAATCTGTTTGCAGTAAAGGTGGCCATACGATCCCTCTCTGATCAGATTCGATCAGAGAGGGATCTATCTGTTGGTCGAATCTGATGGCAAATCGACCAGTGTATGGCCACCTTAAATGTCTAGAAGGAGCTGAGTATCACAGACATTTTAAATCTGCTTATTAGGCTTGATTGCTACTCGTTAACATCCACAGGTGTTTTCAATACCTGATTGAAAACACTTGAATGAACCTTTGTTCTTAAGGCTACGGCCACACTATATACAGTTGCAGATCGCAGTCTGCGGTCCAAGCTCCATGTAAACAAAAAACGGAACGCAAACGGATCCGTTTGAAGAAAAAGGTGCAATCCATTTCCGTTCCATTTTTCAACCAAAAAACGTGGACAAAACGTACCTGGCCCAATGCAATTGTTATTGACCAATAGGAAGGAAGTGGGAGGGGCTATGCTGCTAATATTTTCCCGTTTCCCACCTCTTGACCACTAGGAAGCCAGTGGGAGGGGCTATCTTTAGAAAAAACAGTGTTTTGACCATTTAAAGGCATATGGAATGTCCGGGGGAGGTTTTTGTGAGTGACTGTACCAATGGCAAGTGATTGGGAGTGGTTTTGCTGTACAGGGAGTGGTTTGGTTATAGTCTATTGTCTGTACCATGTG
The DNA here is from genome assembly GCF_040937935.1 of Hyperolius riggenbachi. Taxonomy (NCBI): domain Eukaryota; kingdom Metazoa; phylum Chordata; class Amphibia; order Anura; family Hyperoliidae; genus Hyperolius; species Hyperolius riggenbachi. The sequence continues at coordinate 372,214,154 of NC_090647.1, read as the reverse complement.
TTCGGAGCACTCTTGAGAATACAGCAGGCAAGAAAGTACTACATCAGGCAGCACCATGGACTCCGTTGTCTTTCTGTACTGGATGAACCTGGCCTGGATGGTGGTCTTCCTTTACTACAGTAGGACCCTCATGCGGTCAGGAGTGTGGAGATGGTGGGTGCATCCTCTCCTGCAAGAGAGGCAGCAAAAGGGGCAATTTTCTGTCCTCTATCAAGACCTGAGAAAACACCCGGTAAAGTTCTTTAAATATAGCCGGATGTCTGTGGACCTGTAAGTACCTTCTTCTTACCTAAAACTCCATTTTACCTGTCCGCACACTCTGTACCTGTGTCAGGCTAATAGTGTTGCCATTTTTGTCTGCAAGGTTTGATCACCTTCTCACCATCTTGAGGCCCCACCTTCTGAAAAAGGACACCAGGATGCGAAAAGCCATCACTCCAGAGGAGCAACTTATGATCACCTTGCGGTATGTTATGTCTTTTATCTATCATCTTTTATCTTTTTTGTAATGATGAGACAAACAATTTTTTTCAACAAAAAATAAAATTTTTATTTTTTGGTTATCAAAAACAACAAAATGGCACTCACCAACATGATGGCCAAACTTAACTTTCAAAATGTATAGAACATTTCTGCTTCAAGGTACAATACTTCTTGTTTGTTTGAACCATCCCCCACAACCCCCATTGTCCTATTGTCCCAGTGCTCATGGCTTGGGAGTGGAGATGTTTGCTTGAACAATGTGGTAGACATTGGCTCTTGTTATCTGTGGAGAACAATAGATAATCTGAAATCCAATCAAATTTAGCTGTGCCTTTATTTGTTGCACTGTGTTTGAACAATATAAAGCTAGCCAATGTTGATGGTTGGGGGAGGGGTGGGGGGGCTGGGAAGGGGGGGGGGGGGGGTTGAAGAGCTATTGTTCCTGCATACCTGTGCAGCAGCAAACTTTAGTAGTGGAAAGTTTAATAACAAACAACTGTTCACTCCCAAGCAATGCCAGGCTGGCTAGCTACCATTCAAGACCCCCTGAACAGCACTCACCCACACAACAGTCCAGGGACCATCTCTGGTAGGAAAGTGCTGTTCCAAAAGTCTTGAATGGTAGGTGGCAAAAGTAGGCAACCAGGGTACCGGGGAAAGTGGTAATTTTCTTGCATATCTGTGCAGCAGCAAACTTTAGTAGTGCAACGTTTAACCACTTAAGGACTGCCCCCAGCCGATGGGCGGCGGCAAAGTCCGGGCCTAAACGACCATAATACGCCCATCGGCGGCTGCGGGCGTGGTTATGTGGCGATCGCGTCATTCGTGACGCGATCAGCCGCCGGCGACTGGCTCCGCCCCCTCGCGCTGTAACCCGCCGGCCGTTCGGAAGCGCCGGCGGGTTACTAGCACCCGGATCACCGCATGTAAACAGTATAATAGGCTTTGTAATGTATAGAAAGCCTATTATACTGGCTGCCTCCTGCCCTGGTGGTCCCAGTGTCCGAGGGACCACCAGGGCAGGCTCCAGCCACCCTAGTCTGCACCAAGCACACTGATCCTGCCCCCCCCCTTCCCTCTGATCGCCCATAGCACTCCTCAGACCCCCCCCCCCCTGCCCACCCCCCAGACCCCTGTTTGCACCCAATCACCCATCAATCACTCCCTGTCACTATCTATAAACGCTATTTTTTTAACCCTAATCTGCCCCCTGCTCCCTCCTGATCACCCCCCCCTACCCCTCAGATTCTCCCCAGACCCCCCCCCCCCTGTGTACTGTATGCATCTATCCCCCCTGATCACCTGCCAATCACCTGTCAATCACCCATCAATCACCCCCTGTCACTGCCACCGATCAATCAGCCCCTAACCTGCCCCTTGCGGGCAATCTGATCACCCACCCACACGAATAGATCGCCCGCAGATCCGACATCAGATCACCTCCCAAGTGCAGTGTTTACATCTGTTCTCCACTCTAAACACCCACTAATTACCCATCAATCACCCATCAATCACCCCCTATCACTATCTGTCACTGTTACCCATCAGATCAGACCCTAATCTGCCCCTTGCGGGCACCCAATCACCCGCCTACACGCTCAGATTTCCCTCAGACCCCCCCTTATCAATTCGCCAGTGCAGTATTTACATCTGTTCTTTCCTGTAATAACCCACTGATCACCTGTCAATCACCTGTCAATCAATCACCCCCTGTCACTGCCACCCATCAATCACCCCCTGTCACTGCCACCCATCAATCAGCCCCTAACCTGCCTCTTGCGGGCAATCTGATCACCCACCCACACCAATAGATCGCCCGCAGATCCGACGTCAGATCACCTCCCAAGTGCAGTGTTTACATCTGTTCTCTACCCTAAACACCCACTAATTAACCATCAATCACCCCCTATCACCACCTGTCACTGTTATCCATCAGATTAGACCCTAATCTGCCCCTTGCGGGCACCCAATCACCCGCCCCACACGCTCAGATTGCCCTCAGACCCCCCTTATCAATTCGCGAGTGCAATATTTACATCTGTTCTTCCCTGTAATAACCCACTGATCACCTGTCAATCACCTGTCAATCACTTATCAATCACCCCCTGTCACTGCCACCCATCAATCACCCCCTGTCACTGCCACCCATCAATCAGCCCCTAACCTGCCCCTTGCGGGCAATCTGATCACCCACCCACACCATCAGATTGCCCCAGACCTACCCTCAGATCACCTCCAAAGTGCATTGTTTACATCTGTTCTGCCATCTAATCACCCACTGATCACCCATCAATCAGCCCCTGTCACTGATACCCATCAGATTAGACCCCTATCTGCCCCTAGGGCACCCAAACACCCGCCCACACCCTCAGAACGCCCTCAGACCCCAGCCCTGATCACCTCGCCAGTGCATTGCTTGCATCTATTTCCCCCCTCTAATCACACCTTGAGACACCCATCAATCACCTCCTGTCACCACCTGTCACCCCCTAGCACACCTACCCATCAGATCAGGCCCTAATTTGCCCCGTGTGGGCTCTTGATTACTCGGCCAAACCCTCAGACCCCCTTCCGATCACCTCCCCAGTGCATTGATTGCATCTATTTTCCCCTCTAACCACCCCCTGAGACACCCATCAATCACCTCCTGCCACCCCCCTAGCACTCTTAACTATCAGATCAGGCCCAATACCACCTGTCATCTAAGAGGCCACCCTGCTTATGACCGGTTCCACAAAATGTGCCCCCTCATAGACCACCTGTCATCAAAATTTGCAGATGCTTATACCCCTGAACAGTCATTTTGAGAAATTTGGTTTCCAGACTACTCACGGTTTTGGGCCTGTAAAATGCCAGGGCAGTATAGGAACCCCACAAGTGACCCCATTTTAGAAAAAAGACACCCCAAGGTATTCTGTTAGGTGTATGACGAGTTCATAGAAGATTTTATTTTTTGTCAACAGTTAGCGGAAATTGATTTTTATTGTTTTTTTCACAAAGTGTCATTTTTCACTAACTTGTGACAAAAAAATAAAATCTTCTATGAACTCACCATACACCTAACGGAATACCTTGGGGTGTCTTCTTTCTAAAATGGGGTCACTTGTGGGGTTCCTATATTGCCCTGGCATTTTAGGGGCCCTAAACCGTGAGGAGTAGTCTAGAAAACAAATGCCTCAAAATGACCTGTGAATAGGACGTTGGGCCCCTTAGTGCGCCTAGGCTGCAAAAAAGTGTCACACATGTGGTATCGCCGTACTCAGGAGAAGTAGTATAATGTGTTTTGTGGTGTATTTTTACACATACCCATGCTGGGTGGGAGAAATCTCTCTGTAAATGGACAATTGTGTTTAAAAAAAATCAAAAATGTGTCATTTACAGAGATATTTCTCCCACCCAGCATGTTTATATGTAAAAATACACCACAAAACACTTTGTACTACTTCTCCTGAGTACGGCGGTACCACATGTGTGACACCTTTTTGCACCCTAACTGCGCTAAGGGGCCCAAAGTCCAATGAGTACCTTTAGGATTTCAAGGGTCATTTTGCCGCATTTGGTTTCCAGACTACTCCTCACGGTTTAGGGCCCCTAAAATGCCAGGGCAGTATAGGAACCCCACAAGTGACCCCATTTTAGAAAGAAGACACCCCAAGGTATTCTGTTAGGTGTATGATGAGTTCATAGAAGATTTTATTTTTTGTCACAAGTTAGCGGAAATTGATTTGTATTGTTTTTTTTTCACAAAGTTTCATTTTCCGCTAACTTGTGACAAAAAAAAAAAATCTTCTATGAACGTAACATACACCTAACGGAATACCTTGGGGTGTCTTCTTTCTAAAATGGGGTCACTTGTGGGGTTCCTATACCGCCCTGGCATTTTAGGGGCCCTAAACCGTAAGGAGTAGTCTAGAATCCAAATGCCTCAAAATGACCTGTGAATAGGACGTTAGGCCCCTTAGCGCACCTAGGTTGCAAAAAAGTGTCACACATGTGGTATGGCCGTACTCAGAAGAAGTAGTATCATGTGTTTTGTGGTGTATTTTTACACATACCCATGCTGGGTGGGAGAAATCTCTCTGTAAATGGACAATTGTGTGTAAAAAAATCAAACAATTGTCATTTACAGAGATATTTCTCCCACCCAGCATCTGTATGTGTAAAAATACACCACAAAACACATTATACTACTTCTCCTGAGTACGGCGGTACCACATGTGTGGCATTTTTTGCACCCTAAGTGCGATAAGGGGCCCAAAGTCCAATGAGTACCGTTAGGATTTCACAGGTCATTTGGTTTCAAGACTACTCCTCACGGTTTAGGGCCCCTAAAATGCCAGGGCAGTATAGGAACCCCACAAATGACCCCATTTTAGAAAGAAGACACCCCAAGGTATTCCATTTGGAGTATGGTGAGTTCATAGAAGATTTTATTTTTTGGCACAAGTTAGCTGAAAATGACACTTTGTGAAAAACACAATTAAAATCAATTTCCGGGGGGTATTTATACTATCCTGAAATTTTAGCACCTCATGAAACATAACAGGGGGTCAGAAAAGTTAGAGATGCTTGAAAATGGGAAAATTCACTTTTGGCACCATAGTTTGTAAACGCTATAACTTTTACCCAATCCAATAAATATACACTGAATGGTGTAATGATCGGTGTAACACAGAGAGGGTCTGACTACCGGTGATCTGCAGTATCACCGAGAATACAGAATATACCCGATTATTGATGATCTGCAGTATCACCGATAATCAGATATATCTACTAACCTCTGGACACCTGAGTGACAAAAGTGTTTTGGTGCAACAGTAATACTTTGAGTAGCACACCTTAAAGGCAGGTGCACGAGCAGATAGGAATCCTGCTTGGCAACTGGTTCCTTCCGTAGACTGAACTCTCCTGGGGGAGGAGTCAGACAGCGAGAGGGAAGGACAGAACGTGAGTGACACCAAGAGGGGTGTCACTGACAGATCTTGTGAACTATCTCCTAACAGGAGAGATAGTTCTCGAGGTCGGACAAGCCAGGTCGTTAACACATGGACAGATAAAGTACAGAGACAGTAGGCAGATTCAGAATCCAGGGACTAGCCGAGTTTTGGCAACAGAGAATCAGAAAGACAAAGGTACAAAATCAGAGATCAGGAGAATGGTCAGGAATGCAGAAAGTCATAACAGATAATCAACAATGCCTAGACTTGAGTGTGAGCTCCAAGATTCTCACACTCCAGGAACTAGACTATAATAATACGAATAATACAGATGGTACAGAATTCCTAGACTAAGGTGTGAGTTCCTTGGCCGTTAACACCTAGGAAACTGGTCTAGATAATAATACAGATAATAACAGAATTCCTAGACTAGGGTGTGAGATCCTTGGCCATCAACACCTTTGGAAACTGGTCTAATAACACAGATACAGACAAGGTCTGAGTGCTACCACGTAGTGATCGCAACGGCAGACAACCAGCAAATGCCCAGCCACCAGTATATATAGTTCAGCGCTCTCTAGCGCCTTCCCCAAGTGCTGGACCAATGGAAACCATTTCTGGCGTCAGCTGACCAGCCTGGTCAGCTGATCCCCCACTGACTGGTATAAAGCTCTTCCTCTCAGTGCGCGCGTGGCCACCTAAACCTATGTGGACTACAGCTCCCAGCCACACCAGAACCCTGCTGTGAAATGCCGTTGTGCTGCACGCGGAATCCGCCGCCATGCCGCCAGCGCATGCGGCGGTTCCTCCGCGTTCGGGCAGACGCAAAGACGAGTGAGCACACACATCAGTAGCCACGCTGGACGCGAAATCCGCCGCCTTGCCAGACGTGCATGCGGCGGTGCTTCTGCGTTTTCTCACAAATGGTTTTTTTTTTTATCAAAGACTTGTAGCAGAATAACTTTCGTGCTCAAATGTGTAGGAAATTTTACTTTATTTGAAAAATGTCAGCACAGAAAGTTAAAAAAGTCATTTTTTTGACAAAACTCATGTCTTTTTTGATGAATATAATAAAAAGTAAAACTCGCAGCAGCAATCAAATAGCACCAAAAGAAAGCTGTATTAGTGACAAGAAAAGGAGGTAAAATTCATTTAGGTGGTAGGTTGTATGACCGAGCAATAAACCGTGAAAGCTGCAGTGGTCTGAATGGAAAAAAAGGCTCTGGTCCTTAAGGGGCGAAAAGACTGTGGTCCTCAAGTGGTTAACAAATAACAAACAAGTGTTCACTCCCAAGCAATGCCTGGCTGGCTACCTTTGGCTACCTACCATTCAAGACCCCTGAACAGCACACACCCACACAACAGTCCAGGGACCATCTCTGGTAGGAAAGTGCTGTTCCAAAGATCTTGAATGGTAGGTGGCAAAAGTAGGCAACCAGGGTGCCGGGGTTGTCACAGGGCCCCTAGTGGCCGGACCGCACAATACCTTCCAATTGGTTTCAGCACACAGACCATGCAATCTGTGGTCACAATCAATGCACAGAAACCACGGGAATTTTGGCAGCAGACCGGCTAGAAGGGAGCCTGTGAGTTATGGTAATACAAATTACACACTATTTCAGGGTATAACTGCCACCACCTCTGTTACCATGGGACAGAGGAGCCCACTGACCGACTGACTCTAGACCTGCAAATAAAACGGTTAAACACACGCTATTTTATCTAGCTATCAACAATAGTAGCGACTCTTCAGAAGTCAGGGTTCAGTTTGTGCGGCTGAATAGCAGGGTAGCTGAATAAACAAATGACGTTAGCGTTGTTTATTAAATATGCAATATGAATAATTAATATATCCAGAAAATCGTTAAAATGAACAATTATAGAGACAAATAATAGCACAGTATAGAAAATAAAAATGAGGGAAAAAATACGTAGGTTCGTGGAAATATGTCCTTTCTGGGAAAACTTGTAGAGTTCATTTGTTTCAGTTCAAGAGCAAAGTTCAGACAAGATAGCTGCTAATCACATGGTCCTCTGGCTATCAGCAGCCTGCTCTCATGAAGATGGGATTTGGAGGACTGAGGTCCGCCTGCTGGCAATGTGCTTTTGATGAAGCTGGTTCGGGGATGTGGCAGTGCCTGCCCCCTCTGAATTATAAACCAATCACAGTTCAAGTCCTTGGAAAGAGATTCAGGTTTAAACTTATAAAACGCTGTAACTCAAAACCGATAAATGCCACATTTGCACTGATAACAGATTAATATTCCTCAGATTATCACAATTCCTATGACATCAGACTTGGGTGCTTTTGCATGCCCGGTTACAAAGTAGCGGAATACCTCGGGTTCCGGGTATGTCAGTGGCTTCAATTTAATATTAAAATATTCACCAGACCCGGACTAGCAGAATGAGATAACTTCCATACCGCTCATATGAACGGTATTCCTTAAACAGGCAAAAAATCATAAACCCCATGTATTTCTAAGATGGCTCTACATGGCTCTGGTAAGTCTGAGCCCTTGTTGTGGAGGAAGCTCCCTTTGCTGGGCTCACCAAATGCTGGAAGCAATTGACACCTATCTGAGGGTCTGCCTGTGAAAGGAAATCCTTTCTTCCTTGCTAATTAAACAAAACCTTGGGACAGTGACAGACAACAGGCTTCATGAAAAGAACTCTGCTAACACCTATAAAGACAACAGAGACCCCCCAGGCTTGACTGCAGGTAGCCACAGACAGACAATCGAGATCTGGCAACGCAACGACAATCGGTGCAGCAAACTGATTGCGATCTCTTTTCTCACAGCTGTTCCGTGACAGGGGAAGTGGTAATTTTTTTGTATACCTGTGCAGCAGCAAACTTTAGTAGTGCAAAGTTTAACAAATAACAAACAAGTGTTCACTCCCAAGCAATGCCTGGCTGGTAGTGTTGGGCGAACACCTGGATGTTCGGGTTCGCGAACATTCGCCGAACATGGCCGCGATGTTCGGGTGTTCGCGCCGAACTCTGAACTTAATGGAAGTCAATGGGGACCCGAACTTTCATGCTTTGTAAAGCTTCCTTACATGCTACATACCCCAAATTTGCAGGGTATGTGCACCTTGGGAGTGGGTACAAGAGGAAAAAAAATATTTGAAAAAGAGCTTATAGTTTTTGAGAAAATTGATTGTAAAGTTTCAAAGGAAAAAATGTCTTTTAAATGCGGAAAATTTCATTTTTCTTTGCACAGGTAACATGCTTTTTGTCGCCATGCAGTCATAAATGTAATACAGATAAGAGGTTCCAGGAAAAGGGACCGGTAACGCTAACCCAGCAGCAGCACACGTGATGGAACAGGAGGAGGGCGGCGCAGGTGGAGAAGGCCACGCTTTGAGACACAACAACCCAGGCCTTGCATGAGGACAAGAAGCGTGCGGATAGCAATGCATTTTGTCGCCATGCAGTCATAAATGTAATACAGATGAGAGGTTCAATAAACAGGGACCGGAAACGCTAACCCATCACAGATGTTCATTGTTCATGTTACTTGGTTGGGGTCTGGGAGTGTTGCGTAGTCGTTTCCAATCCAGGATTGATTCATTTTAATTTGAGTCACGGTCTGCATTTTCTGTGGAGAGGCGGATACGCCGATCTGTGACGATGCCTCCGGCAGCACTGAAACAGCGTTCCGACATAACGCTGGCTGCCGGGCAAGCCAGCACCTCTATTGCGTACATTGCCAGTTCGTGCCAGGTGTCTAGCTTCGATACCCAATAGTTGAAGGGTGCAGATGGATTGTTCAACACAGCTACGCCATCTGACATGTAGTCCTTGACCATCTTCTCCAGGCGATCGGTGTTGGAGGTGGATCTGCACGCTTGCTGTTCTGTGGGCTGCTGCATGGGTGTCAGAAAATTTTCCCACTCCAAGGACACTGCCGATACCATTCCCTTTTGGGCACTAGCTGCGGCTTGTGTTGTTTGCTGCCCTCCTTGTCGTCCTGGGTTTGCGGAAGTCAGTCTGTCGGCGTACAACTGGCTAGAGGAGGGGGAGGATGTCAATCTCCTCTCTAAAGTCTCCACAAGGGCCTGCTGGTATTCTTCCATTTTGACCTGTCTGACTCTTTCTTCAAGCAGTTTTGGAACATTGTGTTTGTACCGTGGATCCAGAAGGGTATAAACCCAGTAATTGGTGTTGTCCAGAATGCGCACAATGCGTGGGTCGCGTTCAATGCAGTCTAGCATAAATTGAGCCATGTGTGCCAGAGTCCTGCCAGAATCCTCATCATCCTCTTGTGAGCGTTGTGATAGTTGTGATGCATCATAGTCGTCACCTTCTTCCTGGTCTGCTTCTGCTGACCATTCGCGCTGAATTGTGGAAGTCCAACATGCACCGCTCTGGCCCTCGTCAGTGGTGGCATGAAATTCCTGCTCCAACTCCAGCTGTTCCTCCTCCTCTTCTTCGTCATAGCTGCTGGGGCCAGCGTTTCCTGAGGCAGATGGCCTGATGTTGGTATCATCACGCTGATCGTTTTCTCCTTCAGATTCCCCCAGTTGCATCATGACAGCTGTTTCCTTGATTTTCAACATTGACTTCTTCAGTAAACACAGCAGTGGTATGGTAATGCTGACTGAAGAGTTGTCACTGCTCAAAAGCAACGTGGATTGCTCAAAATTTTGGAGGACTTGGCAAAGGTCCAACATGTTGGCCCAATCGGATCCACAGAAGCTTGGCAGCTGTCCGGATGCGCCTCGGTACTGCGCCGTCATGTACTGGACCACTGCACTCTTCTGCTCGCAAAAGCGGGCTAGCATGTGCAGCGTAGAATTCCAGCGCGTAGGGACATCACACAGCAAGCGATGGTGGGGGAGATTGAAGCGCTCCTGCATCTTGGCGAGTGCCCCTGAAGCAGTACTGGAATTTCTACAATGTTTAGCCACTCATCGCACCTTCAACAGAAGATCGGCCACGCCTGGGTATGTCCTCAGGAATCGCTGAACTACTAGGTTCATCACGTGCGCCAGGCAAGGGATGTGTGTCAGCTTAGCCAACCTTAAAGCGCGAATGAGATTACTCCCATTATCACACACAACCATGCCCGGTTTCAGGTCCAGCGGTGCCAGCCACAAATCCGTCTGTTCCTTTATTCCCCTCCAAATTTCCTCCCCTGTGTGCTGCTTATCCCCAAGGCAGATCAGCTTCAGCAACGCTTGCTGACGCATGCCAACAGCTGTGCTGCACTGCTTCCACGATCCTACTGCTGCTGGGTTAGCGTTTCCGGATGAGGTACAGCTTTGAGATGCGTTGGAGGAGAAGGAGTCAGAGAGGTAGGTGCTGCTGTTGTTATCCAGTGGGAGGGACGGCGGTGCAGCTGTTTGCGTGGTGGGCAACACCCGCGCCGTAGCAGGTGAGGAATCGCTGCCAGGCTCCACAAGGTTCACCCAGTGCGCGGTAAGGAAGATGTATCGACCCTGGCCGAACGCACTCGTCCAGGTGTCAGTGGTGAGGTGAACCTTGCAGGCAACGGCATTCTTCAAGCTTCGGGTTATTTTGCTGACCATGTGCACATGCAACTCAGGCACTGCAGAGCGCGCAAAGTGGTAGCGGCTGGGAACCACGTAACGTGGGATGGCCACTGACATCATGCCCTTGAAGCTGTTTGTCTCCACCACTCGATATGGCAGCATTTCGCAGGCCAGAAGCTTGGCTATGCTGGCTGTTAGTGCCACGGCCCGGGGGTCATTTGCTGGCAATTTCCTCTTGCGCTCAAACATCTCCGAGACAGACAACTGAACCGTAGGGCTGCACACTGAACGGCTGTTGGTTGTTGTGTTTGATGAAGACTGGGAGACCTCAAGAGCACTGTTCCGGAAAGTGACAGTGTCAGCGTCGTCTGATGTTTGTGAATGTTGTTGTGAACCACGCAATGGCTGGGCTACTGCTGCTGCTGAGGAGGGTCTGGTGGTGAGTCTGGTGACCCCAAGGGAGGCAGTGTTGCTGGTACCCTGTCCTGCCGCGTTTGCCCACAGAGTGGGATGTTTGGATACCATGTGGCGGGTCATGCTGGTGGTGGAGAGGTTGTTAATATTTTTCCCCCTGCTCAGGCGGGTCTTGCACACCTTGCAAATCACCATGGTACCATCCTCACTGCAGTCTTCAAAGAAAGGCAAGACTTTGGAGCACCTGCCTTGCTGGCGATTTCTGTTTGCGCCTCTTTTGCGTCTCACTTGAACTTCCACGCTTGTGGTGCCTGAAATTTCGCGCCGCCTACCTTGTGGCACAAGGCGAACTCGTGCAGCAGTGGGTTCTTCAACAGACTCATCTGTGCTGCTACGACGGCGATGTTCTCCTTCACATACAAAATCTGGGTCTGTGTCCACATTGTCCAAACCCTCCTCTTCCATCTCCTCAAACTCGTCATATGTGATTGTGGGCCGCCGCCGTGGAGTAGAGCTCCCCAGAACAACCTCTGCGCAGCTCACTCCAACGTCGTCTTCCAGATCTTCTCGGCCGACCTCCTGCAATTGAAACCCCTCCTGCCCAACTTGCTCTGGGATTTGGGTTTCAAAGTCCTCGGACTCGCCTTGCATTTCAGTGCGCGGTGCATTTCCCACAGTAAATGGTTTTGAATCCGGGCACAACATTTCTGGCTGTTCCATTGACCTTTGAAAGGTGGAAGTTTGTTGGGCTGGGAATAGCTCCTGCGAATACCCCATTGTGTCCTGAGTAAATTCTTCGGACTGGTTATTTGGCAGTTGTGTGCGTGGTGTCGCTGTCGGTTGTGTCAGCTTTCTGCCCACTGGCTCCTTGTAACTGGCTGAGGACTCGGACCTCGTGCGTGATGTGCTGGTGCTGCTTAACCCACTGCTGGACGCTTGAGAGGTCATCCAATTAATTATCTGGTCCTGTTCTTTTGGATTTGTGAGGGTTGATTTCCTGGACAACATGGGCGGTATTGAGTGGGTTTTCTTCGGTGCTCCACTGTGGCCTGTACGTGAACCGTCAGGGGAAACACCTCTTCCCTTGCCCCTCCCTCTTTCACAGGATTTCTTCTTCATTTCACTTATCCTTAAAGTACACGCTGACTGGCAGCAGTACAGTGGCAGTACAGAAATGCTATATAGTGGTGGGTGAGCGGTGTACTACTATTCCCAGCAGCGACACAGAGCACAATGCTATACAGTGGTGGGTGAGCGGTGTACTACTATTCCCAGCAGCGACACAGAGCACAATGCTATACAGTGGTGGGTGAGCGGTGTACTACTATTCCCAGCAGCGACACAGAGCACAATGCTATACAGTGGTGGGTGAGCGGTGTACTACTGTTCCCAGCAGCGACACAGAGCACAATGCTATACAGTGGTGGGTGAGCGGTGTACTACTATTCCCAGCAGCGACACAGAGCACAATGCTATACAGTGGTGGGTGAGCGGTGTACTACTGTTCCCAGCAGCGACACAAAGCACAATGCTATACAGTGGTGGGTGAGCGGTGTACTACTATTCCCAGCAGCGACACAGAGCACAATGCTATACAGTGGTGGGTGAGCGGTGTACTACTATTCCCAGCAGCGACACAGAGCACAATGCTATACAGTGGTGGGTGAGCGGTGTACTACTATACCCAGCAGCGACACAGAGCACAATGCTATACAGTGGTGGGTGAGCGGTGTACTACTATTCCCAGCAGCGACACAGAGCACAATGCTATACAGTGGTGGGTGAGCGGTGTACTACTATTCCCAGCAGCGACACAGAGCACAATGCCATACAGTGGTGGGTGAGCGGTGTACTACTGTTCCCAGCAGCGACACAGAGCACAATGCTATACAGTGGTGGGTGAGCGGTGTACTACTATTCCCAGCAGCGACACAGAGCACAATGCTATACAGTGGTGGGTGAGCGGTGTACTACTATTCCCAGCAGCGACACAGAGCACAATGCTATACAGTGGTGGGTGAGCGGTGTACTACTATTCCCAGCAGCGACACAGAGCACAATGCTATACAGTGGTGGGTGAGCGGTGTACTACTATTCCCAGCAGCGACACAGAGCACAATGCTATACAGTGGTGGGTGAGCGGTGTACTACTGTTCCCAGCAGCGACACAGAGCACAATGCTATACAGTGGTGGGTGAGCGGTGTACTACTATTCCCAGCAGCGACACAGAGCACAATGCTATACAGTGGTGGGTGAGCGGTGTACTACTATTCCCAGCAGCGACACAGAGCACAATGCTATACAGTGGTGGGTGAGCGGTGTACTACTATTCCCAGCAGCGACACAGAGCACAATGCTATACAGTGGTGGGTGAGCGGTGTACTACTATTCCCAGCAGAGACAAAGAGTGGCAGTAAACACAATGCTATACAGTGGTGGGTGAGCGGTGTACACAGAGTGGCAGTAAACACAATGCTATATAGTGTGGGTGAGTGGTGTACTACTGTTCCCAGCAGCGACACAATGACTGGGGGGACCCTGGCTAGCCTGGCTGGAGAGAGAACTACCCTGCCTGCCTACCCAAAGCTAAACCCACAGACAAATGGCGGAGAAATGACGTGGATCGGGTATTTATTTACCCGAACCATGTGACCCGTTCGGCCAATCAGAGCGCGTTCGGGTCCGAACCACGTGACCCGTTCGGCCAATCACAGCGCTAGCCGAACGTTCGGGGAACGTTCGACCATGCACTCTTAGTTCGGCCATATGGCCGAACGGTTTGGCCGAACACTATCAGGTGTTCGATCGAACTCGAACATCACCCGAACAGGGTGATGTTCTGCAGAACCCGAACAGTGGCGAACACTGTTCGCCCAACACTACTGGCTGGCTAACTTTGTCTACCTACCATTTGAAGACCCCTGAACAGCACTCACCCACACAACAGTCCAGGGACCATCTCTGGTAGGAAAGTGCTGTTCCAAAGGTCTTGAATGGTAGGTGGCAAAAGTAGGCAACCAGGGTGCCTGGGGAAAGAGGTAATTTTCTTGCATACCTGTGCAGCAGTAAACTTTCCTAGTGGAAAGTAGTAGTAAACTGAGTACAACTAGTCAACTGAGTACTATTGTATCCCAGACTGTTTGACTTGCTAGTTTTAGTTACCTGTCCATCAAAATCAGAAGGTGACCAAAAACACACTCAACTGTCATTGGACAGGCTTTGATGGTAAAGTGTTGAACATCTGATTTTGATAGACAGATATCTAAACTAGTGAGCAGTGACACTATTTCTTAAAAAATTATGATCATTCTCGGGGAAAAAAGGGTAGTTGCCACTACTGGGCTGGAAGGAAGCAGAGTGCTTGCGGTACTACCTTGTGATAGCTGGGTATACATGGTAGGTTCCTCTACAGAGGTGATAGGGAAAGAAGGTGGTGGCTGGTAACCCTGGTATGACTGATTTGGAGATGAACCATGGTATGGCTGAGTGGGAGATGGTTGCCATGCGGAGGGTGGCCTAGTGGGTGTTGCAGAGTAATCTAAGTGGCTTTTCACCGCCTTAAGCAAACTGCATTGGCAATGTATTAACCTGTGCCGTGGCACTTGTTCCAGTAAAGGCAATAGTGACATCACCGCGTGATAAAGGCTGCTGCTTTGGTGTTGCATCAAACGGTCTATCTCTTGGCGATAATGTTGTCCCAAATTGTGTAGCTGCTCTTGAAAAAGCAGCCTTTCTTTGTGCAGCATCTCGTTGGCTTCAACCAACTGAGTTATCAGAGTGTCTATGTGTTGCTGGTATTGATGGGAAATAGTGCTACCTGAATGGTCCTGCAACCTTCGGGACACTATGGCTTCCTGGTTTTTCATCATCCCCAAAAGGCTTGACACTGCTCCTGCCATCTGCACATTGGCCGATCTGGCCTGACCACGAGCAGCTGTAACCCGAGCACTTGCTTGCTTACGCACTGACTCAGCCGTGTTTGGACATTTGGTGGATGGTCTCTCACCAGGTGATTCAGGTTGTGCAGATGAGGCAGCTGAAACACTTGGCTGTTCATCCTCGGCAATGTCATCCAGATCAGGGCCGGGCCGACACATAGGCTCACAAGGCTACAGCCTCGGGGCGGAGCTCAGTGAGCTCACTAATGGGCGCAGCCTTGCAGGATCAGATTTTTCATTAGCTGTGACTGTGTGTCTTTTCCAGCGCCTGCTAATTGATTTGCCGTGGTGTCCATAATGCCGGTCCGGCTCCGCCCCCCCCTCTCTCCATCTGCCGCCGGGCATGTTACATACCCCTGTGCACACACAGGCACCAGGATCGTGCCACAGCCGTGTAGTCCTGCACAATGCACTGCACACATTGCTGAGTGAGGAGAGTTTCTCCCCGACCAGCAGTTCCAGCATGACAAATGTTGCTGGCAGGCACGGGGAATGTGAGCAGGGCCACCAGCAGAGTTCGGGAAAACAGCATGTGAAGGGTCACCTGACTGGCAGGCACACTTCACAGACCACGTGGCTCTCAGCTGCAGTGCTTAGAGCAGCGCGAATTTTCAATTGAGAAGCTGGAGAGGAGAGCTGGCTCAAAGGAGATGCAGGGCGTGGGGCTGAAAAGAGCAGCTCGTTAGGGAAATAACTGCCAGAAAACAGGAGGGGGATGTCTCTGAAAGTGCAGAGGATGAAAAGATAAGAAACGCTGGTGGAGGAGGAAAAAGTGTATGGCGTCATTACAGAAAGGACAGCTTTCAGTTACAGACCTGAGGACAGATGGAGAGAAGGACAGAGAATGTATACAGTGAAAGCTGGGAAAAGAATGTAATTACCATAAGAGAAGTGATGGCAGGAAGACAATGCAGATGGAGGAAAGATAGCAAAGCTGTAAAAATCCGATAGCTGCATCACAACTGGGCCAGAGTATGCAGACAAGAGAAGGCTGGTGAGACCTGTGATTTATTGCCAGAGCTGGTTTGATCCACATGTACTGTATGCTTCACTTTAGTGAAGAGAGCCTATTGATATGTCACTGTTTTTGTGTGACATCATATTTTTCAGAACTGGACATCTTCTGCAGCACTTTACAGAGCACATATTTATGTCAGTGACTGTCCTCAGATGAGCTCACAATCTAATCCTTACCATACTTATAGTCTAATGTCCTACCATAATATTATTATGTATTTATATAGCACTGACATCTACTGCAGTACTTCACTGACTGCCCTCAGAGGAGCTCACAATCTAATCCTTACCATAGTTATAGTCTAATGTCCTACCATATTATTATTATCTATTTATATAGCACTGACATTGACATCTACTGCAGCACATTACAGAGTACATAGTCATGTCACTGACTGTCCTCAGATGAGCTCACAATCTAATCCTTACCATAGTTATAGTCTAATGTCCTACCATATTATTATTATGTATTTATATAGCACTGACATTTACTGCAGTACTTTACACAGTACATAGTCATGTCACTGACTGCCCTCAGAGGAGCTCACAATCTAATCCTACCATAGTTATTGTCTAATGTCCTGCCATACTATTATTATTATTATTATGTATTTATAGAGCATTGACATCATCTGCAGCTCTTCACAGTACAGTGGACTGTATAGGGGAGATCACTATTCCACTATGTAATTATGTTATGGGGACCACTAGGGTATTGTATGTTTACCAAATCATAGGGTGCATGGGCCCCAGGCTTACATTTCTCTGGTGGGCCCCCAGTGTCCCAGTCCGACCCTGATTGTAAGTGTGCAGCTCACGTACTGTGGCTGACGCTTCCTGTTGGCTCTCGTGCGAGTAGCGCCTGCCCCTTCTCAATACTGTAGCTGGTTGGCTGTGGCTGGTGTCTGTTGTGAGCCCGCCCCTTTCTTCTCATAACGTCCCTCGCAGTCGCCTTCTGGCTGGGCTGGCTGCGTATTAGTCGAGACTCGGGACTGGACTGGCTGGGCTAACACCCGCAGCCATTCTAGTAGTGACAGTGCGACACACATGCAGACAGTGAGTAGTTTATCCTTCCTGAATGATTATTGACAGTGTCAGTGACTGCCTAGTTGGATGGTTATGGCAGGCAAGCAGCATACTGTCTGTCACATGTGTGTGTATATAGGTGCAGAATGACTGTTTGTGGATATAGTATATCATTTATTCTGCACCTATAAACACATGTGGCAGATTATTATGCTGCCTGCCTTTAATTTAAATAAATGTAAAGTTTGATTAAAAAAACTTTTTTTAAACTTAACTTACCTGGGGCTTCTTTCTGCCCCCCGGAGTCCTCCAATGCTGTGCCCACGATGCCATTCCATGTCCCTCTGGCCAGCAGCGGTGATCTCCGCTAAGCTGGCCGGCCACGTGCCTCCTCATCGTGCGCCCGTGGGTCTGGAGCGTTCTGTGCATCTGCGGTACATGAAAATTGCACAGAGTGCACACGGCTTGCAGTCTTACATGCGCAGTAGCCACCGACTGGTGGCAACCGGCCAGCTTTGTTGTGGACACTGCTGCTGGCCAGAGGGACTTGTAGTGATGTGTCGTGGGCACAGGCGGGCTGCTAGAAGCCACATGTAAGTTCAACTAATTATTTGTACCCCTGACCTCCTTTTAAGTAAAATGTTTTAATGCTTTTTTTTTATTTGTTGTGTTGTGACATATGAGTCACAGCATCATCTTCCCCTTTAGCATCCCCCATCCCCTGCACTACTCAGCCGTAATGCAGAGCTCGCTGATGGGCAATCCTTTTTTTTTTGTGTGTGGAAAAATACTGTTTTTTGTGCATAATTTATTGTTACATTAGGGGGCACACATGGGGGGAGGGGGGGGGGGCGCATTTGGGCAGCTCAGCCTCTGTTGGTGTTTTACCTTGTCCCGGCCCTGATCCAGATTGATAGTGGTCAGGGTGTCCATCGATGTCTCAGGTGCCTCATCCCGAATGCACAGTGCCGGTCCCTCATTTGAGTCATCTAAAATAACCTCAAAGTTATCTTCAGTGCTGTAGATAAAAAAACAACAACATTTTATATGATGAGAAAGTGAAGGTGTTTCCACCATCCCCCCCCCCCCTCCACCCAAAAAAAAAAAAAAAAGGCAAGAGAGTGGATACATACCAAAGATAAAATACAAAATTATAATAAAAAATAACTCACCCTCTATCTTGAACGAGAGGTCTAAGGAATCACAGTAGAGGTGTGTGGCAATATGGGGTCCTTCGCGATGCACCACTCCCACTTTTTTGGTCTGCTTTCTCCGCCTTTAATTCTTTAATGAAGCTGTCACGTATACTTCGCCATTTTGTCTTCATCTTTTCAACTGTGGAAACAAAAACAAATAACAATCCTGTCACTTTTTTTCTATAGGTTCCTGGCAACTGGACAAAGCTATGCAAGTCTACATCTCACTTTCAGAGTTGGAAAGAGCACAATCAGCGCTATAATGAACCGGACCAGCAGGGTGATAAGGAGCAGTCTGGTTGCGAAGTACATGCCAGTTCCCGATTCTCGCAAGTGGTCGGAGGTTGCAGACCTGTACTGGAACAGGTGCAACTTCCCGAACTGCCTAGGAGCCATCGATGGAAAACACGTTCCGGTACAGAAACCAGTGAGGAGCGGCAGTCTGTACTTCAAATACAAGAAGTACTTTAGTGTGGTCCTCCTTCAGCTGTCGTGAAGGCGGCATGCATCCTCCTCAACTATGTTCGGCAGGAAGAAAGCTACAACATTCAGCACCTCGACAAGGGGTAGGGTACAGGCCCAGCAGAATCGGGACTACATGGTACGGTACTTCCTGTCTAGAGAGGGACACATAGTAGCCCAGGACATTATTGTTCCTCTCTAGTTTTTGGG
This sequence comes from Hyperolius riggenbachi, assembly GCF_040937935.1. NCBI lineage: Eukaryota > Metazoa > Chordata > Amphibia > Anura > Hyperoliidae > Hyperolius > Hyperolius riggenbachi. The sequence goes on along the minus strand of NC_090647.1, from coordinate 372,194,968 downwards.
GACATTTTACTGGGTTTTTTTTGTTGGGGGAGGGGGGGAGGTTGGCTTTTTGTTACGTTTTCTTTTAATATATTGTTTTCAAATTAAAATAAAAAAAAAAAGTCAATGCTTGTTCACTGATAGGGATTGGGGGGGGGGGGGTAGAAGGGGCAGTGTCAAATACAGGGATGGGTGCCTTTGGAGGGGGAGAGGGTGGACATACAAGAGACGGTGGGATGGGGGTTGTAGTTAAGTGACATTTTGGAGTGGGGCGTGGAAAGAAAGGATGAGTGCCACTGGGGAATGGGGGGAGGGAAGTATGAATGGGAATGGGGGGGAAGTATGAGACAAGTGGCAATCAGTAGACATGAGGGGAGAGAGGGTGTGGGGGAGGGAAAGGAGGGTGGGTGGTGGCAGGTTAGAGTTGCAGTGTGGAGAAAACAGTTTGGTGTGGGGGTGGGGGATATAAGTGGCACTAAACATATATAAAGAGCACAACATACTAGGCAACATGTATCATACACATTCCAGGGCACTTACTTTCTTTGATCTGATACCTGGGTGCAAGCTGGTCATACTCATCCACAAACTGCTTGGTGATGCGCTCCCATAACAGCTTGCAGTGCGGAAGGTCGCTGTGCTTCTCATAGCTCTTGTCGTAGAGCTCTGGGAACTCCTGGATGGCCATTATGAGGTCCTCCACGTTTATAAACCTCCTAGTGGCCATGATGGCTGCTTTCATCTCTCCCAGCTTGTCGACAGGAAGCTGTCAGAGATGACGTTGAGGGGAGGATAAGGAAGTTCTGGCCATCCGTGTTGGCATACGTTTTGTGTGCAATTTTCTTTGTGAAGAGGGAGGCCAATTTTGTCACAGGCTTTCATTATCCTCCATGTATCCGGGTCCGGGAAAAATGCATCAAGTCCGGACTCATGCGTTCAGTTTTTGAGTACGTCTGCCACGGATCGCCCGCGGACCTGTTTATTTTTGGAGTGTGTACAGCCGCTATTTTTAACATTGGTATCCGTGGCTCCGTTTTTCGTCCGGGACAAAAAACGTAGCTACGGATACGTTTTTAAAGCAAGTGTGAACTAGCCCTAAGAGTGGTAGGGCCATATGCAATTCACTTTTTCACCTGAGTTTTCTCCTAGGTGATAATTTTAAACTTGTCAATAAAATGCATTTTAAGCCACCAGAAAGCGAAAAAATGCTCAAAATAATTTTGATAGTACCTTTTCACCTACTTTTTGGTACCTTTTTAGTTGAAAAGTGCTGGAAAGTTATTTCGAAATTGAAGTTGAAAAATTATCTCCTAGGAGAAAACTCAGGTAAAAAAGTGAATTGCATATGGGCTGTAGTCTTTAAGGGATTGAATAATTTTGTCAATGAAGAAATCACAAAAAAACATTTAATACTATATTACAAAAACAATTGATGTCATTTTAGTTGCATTGGGTTGTCCTTGTAAGATTTCATTCTGAATACAATTGTACACTAAATTCCCTAAAACCCTTTACAGCATGAAATAATTTTGAACACAACTGTATATATATATATATATATATACATACATACATACATACCATATTTTTCGGACTATAAGACGCACTTTTTCTCCCCCAAAATTGGGGTAAAAAGTCAGTGCGTCTTATACTCCGAATGCTACATATTTGGACCTGCGCCTGTAACTCTATCCCCGTGTCGACTATGTCTGCATATCCCTCCCGATGTCTGCATTTCCCCGTGTGTGCGTGTTTTCAGTGTCTGCGTGTTTGCAATGTACTCTGTGTCCCCAGTGTGTTTGCGTGTCCCCATCGTGTTTGCGTGTCCCCAGTGTCACATACGAGCAGTTGCCACATATTCAGCCAGCTGTCCCCGGTTTCCCAAATACATGCCTGTCTCGCAGCTTTGATCATCGCACTGTCTGCCGGTATCGCTGTAGCTTGTATCAATCAGGAAGTCCTGGACATTTTTGCAGAGAAATCCACCAATCCAGCGGAAGCGCTGGCCTCAACCGCCAATCACGCTGCGCACTGCTCGCCCGATGGTGTTGAGGGCGGGACCAACTTTCCGTCATTGGGGCCAATCACAGCACCCCCTCGCCTGATTGGTGCATTGCTCGAGCAGTGCACAGCGTGATTGGCGGTTGAGGCCAGCGCTCCCGCCGGATTGGTGGATTTCTTTGCAAAAATGTCCAGGACTTCCTGATTGATACAAGCTACAGCGATACCGGCAGACAGCGCGATGATCAAAGCTGCGAGACAGGCATGTATTTCGGAAACCGGGGACAGCCTGCTGAATATGTGGCAACTGCTCGTATGTGACACTGGGGACACGCAAACACGCTGGGGACACGCAAACACACTGGGGACACAGAGTACATCGCAAACACGCAGACACTGCAAACACGCAGACACGGGGAAATGCAGACATCGGGAGGGAAATGCAGACATAGTACATACTGCTCGTATGTGACACTGGGGACACGCAAACACACTGGGGACACAGAGTACATCGCAATGATCAAAGCTGCAAGACAGGTATGTATTTGGGAAACCAGGGACAGCCTGCTGCTGAACTAGTGTAGGTGTTTACACAGACCAAGACACGCAGACACCGGTAAAATCGAGTACATGCGGACACGCAGATACTGGGACATAGGGAGACAGGCAGACACTGGGGCACAGGGGGGCATGCAGACACTGGGTTACAGGGATAGCAAACACTGAAGGAAACAGTGGACAAGGGGACAGAGGAAGGGGGACAGAGCACAGGGCATTGGACACCAGGACAGAGGACACAGGTGGACAGAGGACATGGAGACACCAGTGGACACAGGGGGGGGGTGAGGACACAAGGGGGACAGAGGACACAGCCCTCTGTGAACACAGGGGGACACAAGAAGTACAAGAAAGACATAAAGGGGGGCATAATAATTCGGGGAGGGAAGGTCCATAAGACGCCCCTGCTCCATGGATGCACCAGGTTTAGTATATTTTTTTTTCCCTGATTTTTGTCCTCTTAACCTAGGTGCATCTTCTAGTCCGGAGCGTCTTATAGTCCGAAAAATACGGTATATATATATATATATATATATATATATATATATATATATATATATATATATATATATATATATGCACACTCACATACAAATGAATGATTGTTGTCTGTTCTGTAAGCTATAAGCACTTTATGAAATTTAAAGTGTACCCGAGTTGACATGACGAGATAAACGTGTAAGTACAATAGAAAACATTTTGCTGCCTGAAACAGTTACTTTCTATGCATGGAAGTGGCAGCTTCTGTCTTTTTAGTAACTCTGTCTGCCTGGAATATAGTAAACATCACTGATAAGCTAATTACAGCCATACAAGTTTTCCTGGCAGAATACAACTTCTGAGAGCGGAAAGAGATAAAATACAAGAACTATTGGCCTTTTTCTAACTTGGGGACACTTAGGCTGGCACTGAGGAAAGGCAGCAAACAATCAGTCTAGCTTGTCAATGTTTAAATATAAAATAAAACCATGGGATATCTAAAAACAAAGTAATTTTTAGGAGTAGGAGCATAAATACAATTGTTTATCTCATCAGTTTATTTTCACCTTTAAGTGGGTTATACAAATTAATATAATATTTTTTTTTATTCAAACAGCTTTATTTTTTCAGTTCATATTTGCTAAGGAAATAGAGTAAGCCCCATAATTGTATATTTAAAGTGTGTCTTAGATACATTGCCTAAACCTTTTTGTTGCTGTCAAACCCACGCGGGTGACAGTCATAGTTATTTTGGGTTGAAAAAAGACATACATCCATCGAGTTCAACCAGAATATCGAGTTCAACCAGAACCTATGTACGAGACTAAGGTACACACCATACACTGACTGGCTGACTCTAGACCTGTGTAACGCCTAAAGAGGCAGCTGCAGCGAATAGCACCACCGCCGCAGCTGCCTCTGTTCCCCTGCCCGTCCCTCTGGCGTCTAGGACGCAGAGGTCGGGTCGTTCGTTTGCGGATAGGGTCCCTGTCTCACACGGGCGCGCGCACAGACGGGACCTTTATGCGAGGAGGAGGCTTGTCAGTTGACCGGCTGGTCAGCTGACCTCAGAGGAGACTCACAGCGCCCAGGATTGGCTGAGTGCAGGGGGCGTGCCAGTGAGGTCTCCTGCTTCTTAAGCCTCCGGGCTTCAGTCTGGCGCTGTCTGCTGTCGTTAATACATCTCGTGGTAGCGCTCAGACCTTAGACTAGATCCCAGGTGTTGAAACCAAGGACTTCACACCTAGACTAGGATATTATTACATTGTTATCGTTTATTCTGTGTATGATTCTGGCTATCCTCTGACTTCGCTCTAAGCTTACAGATTCTGTACCTTTGCCCATCTGATTAGTTGCTGAACCTCTGCCTGATTACCGATTACTCTTCTGCCTTACGATTATATTCTGATTCTGTCCTCTCTGTTGCCAACCCTTGCCTGTCTGACCATTCTACTAACCAGTGGGCCCTTGCCACTGGTGAGGTGTTAACTTCTCCAGCTCCTCTGGTGAAGTCATTTGCTAGTTACAGTACTGTTTGTACCTCCTGCTCCTAGGCTGCAGTACAGTCTGAAACGCCTGCTCCTCAGGTAATCACTAGTTACAGTACTGTTTGTACCTCCTGCTCCTAGGCTGCAGTACGGTCTGAATCACCTGCTCCTCAGGTGATCACTAGGCTGCAGTACAGTCTTGTTATCCTGCCCTTCAGGTGATCACTAGGCTACAGTACTGTCTGAATCACCCGCGCCTCGGGAGATTCTATCCCTTCACTTTCAGTATCTCCAGCTTGCTGGGGTTTGTACTTATTATATGTCAGTGAACCGATAGTACCTCACCAGCCCCTCTGGTGAGGTCTCGCCAAACTATTAAAGTTACTGTACTCTATTATTCTGTCAGTGTACTGGTAGTACCTCACCAGCCACTCTAGTAAGGGCTTGTCAAACTATTAAGTTACGGTTGCACCAAGCCCTACACACTCAGCTCCTTGTGCTGCTATACTGGTATTATTGGTGATTCTGCAGTTCACACATAATCAGGTAGAGCGTCTGCATTATTGGTGATTCTGCAGATCACCAAATAATCAGACATCTGAGCTGCGACACCCAACCGTTACAACCTGCAAATAAAAACGGTTAAAACACACCCTGTTCTGACTAACAACAATTCTCAGTAGCGATCTTCAGAAGCTAGAATTCGGTTTGTGCGGCTGAAGAGCAGGGGTAGCTGAACAAATAAACGACTTTTAGAAGTCTTTTATTATGAATGCAATATAAATAATTAATACATACAGAAAATCATTAAAATCAATTATAGAGACAATAATAGCGCAGTATGAAAATAAAAATAAGGGAAGGAATAAATGGATACTTAAGCTCAGGTGAAAGTGTCCTTTTGGAAAAGAAATGCTAAGTCCTTGGTTTCAGAATCAGGCAACTCAGCGTCAAAGTCCAAACAAGCCAGATGCCAGCATGTCCTCAAGCTGGCAGGGATGAAATCGGGATGATGTTTCAAAGTGGAGGACATTGATTTTGGGCCCTCTGCCATTTTTATATGAGGGCGGGAAACACACACCAACCTTAGAACATGAGATGAGCCCTCCCCCTTCTCCTGGGGACCAAAATCATATCTAACTATATATGAGCTCTATCTCACAGAACCGTACAGGTCAGGGCAGATTTTCAGGTCAGTCCGGATTTATCCGGCACAATGATGCCAAACATGAGGGGTAGGACCCTTGTGGTATCACCAGGTTATTTTGTAACTGCCTAACGGACAGTCCATAACTCAGAATGTTCTGGAATCTTCTCAGTACCAGTGCTAGGCAAGGTTTGACACACTCTGCGAGTTTGAAGGGCCTGGAAGCTTTGCAACACAGGAAATATGACAAATATAGCAGTTTATGGATTATTATAGACATCTAAGAGTTACAGCAGGTCAGTTCTAGGTGAAGGACTCAGCTGGGTGTCTTTGAAGCTAAGACAGCAGAGCTAAGTGTCAGCTTCCCTGCTGAGATCGGGGCAGAGGAGTCCAGCTTTCTCTCCTTTAAATTGGTTCTTTCAAGCCCCTGTCAAGCCGCCTATCTAACTTCATCTGATGGATGGGCCCTTAACACAGCTGGGTGCCTGGGACACTTCCCTGCTGAAGGCTTCCTGCCATTTGGTGAAAGGAAAACAAGCTGTCTTTTAAAAGAAGAAATTTCATTCTGATTGCTGCAAAGACTGCACAAAACTAACCGGGAAGCGATCAGAAAATCGACTGCGCTAATCTTCCTGATTCGCTCTCACGGCTATTCCGTGACAATAACTTTCCTGGAAGGCACAGCACACCAGACGCCTGGCAAAGGTAGTAGTGTCAGCTGACCGCTCTCTATCAGCTGACACTTAGGTATGACTGCTGTGGCCGGCCACTGATTGGATGGTTGAGGTATTTAAACCCATGCTGTCATTTGAATCATTGCCTGTGATAGCGTTTTGCTTTGGCTACTGCTGAATTGCCTGTATTCTGTGGATTGTTTACCTGGACTTTGACCCTTTGCTTGTGACCTGGATTTCCCTCGACTGCTGCCTGGATTGACCTTTGACCGGACTGACCTCTCTTGATTGCTGCCTGGATTTTGACCTCTGATTGTATTTGACCCTGATTTTGTCTACTCCTCTGTACTGTGCCCATCGGATATGCTGTGTATGACCCTGGACTGTTTTTGGCTGTGAGTTCTCTATCTTGTACTGTGCCTGTTTCCTCTCTGTGGTTTTAGTAGTACCTCTGTCTTTCCGGCCTCAGTTGCTATACCTTGCCCGCATAAGTCCTGGGGGTAACCGTAGTCAGGTAGGCGTAACTCTGTCTCCTGTTCACGCGGTGGCTTGGTTATAGGTGAAGAGCGTGCAGTAGATTGAGGTATAGTGACTGAAGAAAGGCGGGGGATATGCCAGGCCTCACAGTTGACTTGCATAAAGCTGGAAAGGGTTATAAAAGTATCACCCACAGTCTTGCAGTTCTTTAGTCAACGGTAAGACAAATTGTCTATAGGTGCGTACACACGCACTACGGCCGCCAACGACGCGTCCGTCAAACCCTCCCGCTGGGCAAACGTTCAGCCAACAGTAGCGCATGTGTATGTGCTGTCGGCGGACTGATAAGGATGTTTTGTTCAGAAACGGCCTTATCAGTCCGCCCCGACAGCGCGCACACACGCGCTACTGTCGGCTGAACGTCCGCCCAGTGGGAGGGTCTGAAGGACCCGTCGTTGGCGGCCGTAGTGCGTGTGTACGCACCTTATAAATGGAGAAAGTTCAGCACTGCTGCTTCTCTCCCTGGGATGGACCATCCTGTAATGATGACTGCAAGAGCACAGCACAGAATGCTCAATGAGGTGAAGAAGAATCCTAGAGTGCCAGCTAAAGACTTACAAAAAATCTCTGGCATATGCCAACATCCATGTTAGCAAATCTATGATACGTAAAACACTAAACAAGAATGGAGTACAAGGGAGTATACCACAAAAAAAGCCACTGATGTCCAAAAAGTACTGTACATTGCTGCATTTTTAAAGTTTGCAAAAGAGCACCTGGATGTTCCACAGCAGTACTGGCAAAATATTCTGTGGACAGATCAAACCAAAGTTGAGTTATTCGGAAGAAACACAGAACATTTTGGGTTTGATTCACTAAGACAAAGAGCATGCCTTATCAGCGTTAACACTCCTTATCAGAGTAGCATAGCGAGCGCTACGAATGTATGCCTGATAATTGGCAATGACGAGAGCTCCACTCATCCTGCACTGAGCCCCTGTGGGTCCAATCCCTCTAAAGGACATTATCCCTGCAGTTTGATTGGCTCAATAGGCTGCATGTCAACTTTCCTGTCAAGTGACAGGCAGCCTATTGGCCAATCGAAGTGCGGGGATAATGTCCTTTAAAGTGATTGGACCCGCAGGGGCTCAGGACAGGATGAGTGGAGCTCTCGTCATTGCCAATTAGCAGGTATAAGTTTGCAGCGCTCGCTATGATACTCTGATAAGGCATGTTAACTCTGATAAGGCATGTCAACTCTGATAAGGCATGCTATTTGTTTTAGTGAATCAAGCCCTATGTGTGGAGAAAGAGAGCAACAGCACACCAACATCAAAACCTCATCCCAACTGTGAAGTATGTGGTGGGGGCATCATGATTTGGGGCTGCTTTGCTGCATCAGGGCCTGGATGGATTGCTATCATCGAAGGAAAAATGAATTACAAAGTTTATCAAGATATTTTAACTTAACGCCATCTGTCCACCAGCACAGCAGAAAATGGGTGTTGCAACAGAACAACAACCCAAAGAAGTAAATCAACAACAGAATTTCTTAAACAGAAGAAAATACACCTTCTGGAGTGGCCCAGTCACAGTCCTGACCTCAACCTGATTGAGATGCTGAGCCATGACCTCAAGCAAGCGATTTACACCAGACATCCCAAGAATATTGCTGAACTGAAACAGTTCTGTAAAGAGGAATGGTCAAGAATTACTACTGACCGTTGTACACGTCTGATCTGCAACTACTGGAAACGTTTGGTTGAAGTTATTGCTGCCAGAGGAGGTTCAACCAGTTATTGAATCCAAGGGTTCACATACCTTTCCCGCCTGCTCTGTGAATGTTTACATGGTGTATTCAATAAAAACATGGAAGCATTTAATTATTTGTGTGGTATTAGTTTAAGCAGACTGTGATTGTCTATTGTTGTGACTTAGATGAAGATCAGATCACATTTTATGACCAATTTGTGCAGAAATCCATATAATTCCAAAGGGTTCACATACTTTTACTTGCTACTGTATCTTCTTCCTCCTAGGCGCCTGTCGTATTGGTAACAGGGCCCACTGTGATGACGTAAGTGCAAGTGTAAAGATCCTCTCTGTGGGGTCTGTTTTGTCTTCAGACGCTACTGCAGCCAGACTCTGCTGGCTGCTGTTTGCAGAGTTTTTCTGACATTCACAATGAGTGATCTGTTCATTTGCATTTCATTCGCATTCCATTGTGGTATGGCTTGTTATTCTGAATCCAAGTGCTATGCTGTTTGCATGGATATGCATGAACTTATGAGATGCAGGCTAAGTGAATGCAGATTGCTGCCTTGTCCTTTTACATGTCTGTCTCTGATTGGTGCGTTCATCCATAAATGTCACTTCCTGAGTCTACTTCCCCGCCCGACATTTTGTTAGTCTTTGGACTGCAAATCCTGGGTCAGACTTTAGTTAGATCCTAGTGCATTGAACCCGGCAGGATCCCAGCCTATTTGCACATAGCTAGAGTTATTGTATATTATCGTGTATATTGTAATTGACCTTTGATAGCTGTAATCAGTAGTATATTACATATCAATTGTATTTATCTGTGTATGACTTCTTGCCTGTTCTACTACTCCTTCTGCCTCGCGATTCTGTACCTCTGCTTATCTGACCTTGTTGCCGACCCTTGCTAGTACCTCACTCTGATTCTGCCTACTGATTCTGTACCTTATCTGCCCGTCTGTTGCCAATCCGATCTGTCTGACCACTCTCTCTCACCAGTGAGCCCTTGTCACTGGTGAGGTGTTTCTCTGTGCTGATATCTGTTACCTCCAGCTTCTCTGCTGAGCTTACCGCAGAGAATCTATCAGCAAGTTACTGTTTGCACCAATCTCTACACATACTGGTGCCTCTTTGTTATTTTCATTATTGTATTAGTGTGTTCAACTCCTGTTTGTTTGAATACTCTGCCACCAGTGGGCTCCCCCCACTGGGGCTACCGCCTTGGTGGCGTTCACCACTTTACTGTGCACTAAACACGTGTATTTCACACAAGAAATAAAGTATACTGACTTGTTATGTCCTGTTAAGGTATTGCTCATTGCTGCATTCGCATCGAGCAATTTCTGTTTGGCATGTGTGGATGCTCTGTGGATGAATGTCTGTTTCCTCAAAGTCTGCTATCAGTTTGACAGACATTCATCTGATCTATTGCAGATCTGTTCCTGTCCTGTTAATGTATTGCTCATTGCTGCATTCGCATCAAGCAATTTCTGTCTGTCATTTGTGGACTGTTCAGAGGATTTGTCTCTCTGTGCTCCACAGCTCCACCTGCTGGCTGGGTTTGTTCCTCCACAGGTGCGTTCCACAATTACTGGGCTCCTCTGTCTGAATGTTTGTGGAGATCTCCTCAGAGTCAGCGTACACGCTGTGCGCTGACCGTGGAGATCGTTCCTGCAATTCTTACAGCATGTCATCACAGGGGGCACTATTACCAACGTGACTGACACCTAAGAAAAATAAGACAGGCGCAGCATGTGGATCTCGGAAGGTGTTTTAACTGCTCCCTGCATAGGCCCGTGCTCCCCCCGCCACAGAGGGGAGGTGAGAAGACCTCTCTGGCCACCTATATGGGAGGGGAGGTAGCACGCTGGGCACCTACATGTGAGGGAAGAGGACACTCTGGCTACCTACGTGGGAAGGAAGGGGGCATCCTGGCTACCTATATGGGAGTGAGCACCCTGGATATCTATATGGGAGGGGGCATCCTGGCTATCTCTATACTATGGGAAGGGGAGCTCTAGCTACTAATACTGTGGGAAGCGATGCGGTTTCAGGCTACCTAAACAGGTGTGGAGTGGAGCTGCATCTGGCTACCTAATACTGGAGGCTTCTGTGGCTACCTATACTGGGGGGTAGTGTTGTCCGGATCATGAACGATTCGGATCTTTGATCCGGATCTTTTTTTGTGAGTCGAATCATCCGGATCATCAAAATAAACGATTCGGTTCACAAACAAGGTGGAGCCAGGAGCGGCACGACCCCCCCCCCCCCCCTCTCAGCAGGCAGGGGGGTCCTGGAAGCAGAGCAGAGATGGATCGCTCAGTTCAAGGGGAGCCAGCCTTGCAGGGACAGGTAGATGAGAGAGGAGACATGGGTGCCACTGCCAGACATGTGTAGAGCACACGTACTGGCTGTAATGTGCTGCTAATTCTAGACTGTTCCGTAATTGTGCATAGTGAACAAATGAGAAAATTTTTGCTCAGAAGCACAGCTCAGTAACTTTGCAGACAGCGTGCTGGGCTACAATGACAGGGCAGGCACTATGATTGCAGTGCAATATGATCCATCTGCACTTTGCTCTAAACAGCTGCACTTAACTTCTCCCTAAATTTATGATGAGTGTTCGAGGTGAAAAAAGGGCACATTGGGGAATGCTTTCTTTCACTGTGAGACGTTTGCATTCATAGTATACAGATGAACATATAGGTGAAATATATTTAACCACTTGCCGACCGCCCACTGCACAGAGGCGGCCGGCAAGTGGATCCCGCAAGGACCGCCGCATTCACAGAGGCGGCGGTCCTTGTACGGGCATGGGCGGAGCAATCGCGTCATCCGTGACGCGATCCTCCGCCGGGGATCGATAGCCATTTAGCCTCCAGCTCGCCGGCCACTTAGCAGCGCCAGCGAGCGGAGGAATATAAAAATCCGGCCAATCAATGTGTATAAGGCACTTTGTTAGGTAAACAAAGTGCCTTATACAGGCTTCCTCCTCGCCTCGTGGTCTCATTGTTCCAGAGACCACCAGCAAGGAGGAAGCCATTGTAAGTTACACTGCACACTGCTTTTTTTTGCCCACAGCCCCCCTGATCTCCCACCCCAGCCTTCAGACCCCCCCCCTGATCACCCCAGCAGACCCCTGCCAGCACCCTTGCACCCCACTAACCCCCCCACCCCCCCCACCCCTGCCACTAACTATCGACGCTATCCCTTAGTTTAGGTCCCTAACTGCCTCCTAATCACCCCTGATCCCCCCCCCCTGCCTTTAGATCACCCCCAGACCCCATCCCAGACTACCCCCCTGTATACTGTATACATCTGTATACAGCTAGCTTACCCCCTGACCCCCCTCTGATCCCCCTCTGATCACCTGTCTGTCACCTGTCCATCACCCCTCAGCACCCCCACCCATCAGAGCAGACCCTAACTGCCCCGTGGGGGCATCCGATCACCTGCCCAGACCCTTGATTGCCCTCAGACCCCCCTCCTGATTACATCCCCTGCGTATTGTTTACATCTGTCCTCCCCAGCAATCACTAACTGATCTTCGATCAGTAACCCCCTGTGTCTGCCTCTAATCAGATCAGGACTCAGTCTGCCCCGTGCAGGCTCCTGATCAACCCCCCACCCCTTCAAATCGCCCTCAGACCCCCCCCCTAATCACTGTCCGAGTGCATTGTATTTGACTGTGCTGTGATTGTATTGGATTGTGCTGCGATTGTATTCGATTGTGCTGCAATTGTATTTGATTGTCCCGTGATTTGCTTCGATTGTCCCGTGATTGTTTGATTGCCTCTGAGACCCCACATCCCACCAACCCCCACCCCACCACCACTCCCACCCCCCATCACCTTCTGAGTGCATCAGATTTGATTGTGCGGTGATTGGATTAGATTGTGCTGTAATTGTATTTGATTGTCCCGTGATCTGCTTCGATAGTCCCGTGATTGTTTGATTGCCTCTGAGACCCCACTTCCTGCCACCCCCAACCCCACCCTCCCCCCCACCACCTCCAACCACCACCTTCCGAGTGCATCAGATTTGCTTGTGCTGTGATTGGATTCGATTGTGCTGTAATTGTATTTGATTGTCCCGTGATCGGCTTTGATTGTCCCATGATTGTTTGATTGCCTCTGAGACCCCACTTCCCACCAACCCCCACCCCACCACCACCCCCACCCTCCATCACCTTCCGAGTGCATCAGATTTGATTGTGCGGTGATTGGATTTGATTGTGCTGTAATTGTATTTGATTGTCCCGTGATCTGCTTTGATTGTCCCGTGATTGTTTGATTGCCTCTGAGACCCCACTTCCCGCCACCCCAAACCCAACCTCCCCCCCACCACCTCCAACCACCACCTTCCGAGTGCATCAGATTTGCTTGTGCTGTGATTGGATTCGATTGTGCTGTAATTGTATTTGATTGTCCCGTGATTGTTTGATTGCCTCTGAGACCCCACTCGCCACCACACCCAATACCTCTCAAATACTCCCTTTTGCTAGGTAGGTGCTCTTTTTTTCTGGGTAGTCTCGGAGGAAAACCCCATAAATTTAGCAGACTTTTTGCAGCTGTTCATCACCCAGGTTCTCTTGGACTTAATTGTGGTTAGGACCAACCGTAAAGCCACACAATTCATCACCGAGCACCCGGAGAGCAGCTATGCCCAGCCTTTCCGGTGGAAACCAGTCCAAGTTTCCGACATTAAAATCTTTTTGGCCCTTATCCTTCACTTGGGACTAATGAAACAGAATGTATTGCGGTCGTATTGGTCTACGAACCCAGTACATCATGTTCCCTTGTACCCTGCTGCCATGTCCAGGACACGATTTGAGTCCATCCTGTGCTTCCTGCACTTCAACGACATCAAAACCTGTCATGAAAAGGGCCACCCTGCTTATGACCGGCTCCACAAAATTCGGCCCCTCATAGACCACCTGTCATCAACATTTGCAGATGCTTATATCCCTGAACAGAACATCTGCGTAGACGAGTCCCTCTTACACTTTACCGGGCACCTTGGCATCAAACAGTACATCCCAAGCAAGCGCGCCCGGTATGGGGTGAAACTGTATAAGCTATGTGAAAGGGCCACAGGCTATACATGTCGTTTTAGGGTCTATGAGGGAAAAGATTTAAAATTGGAGCCGGTCGGATGCCCTGACTACCTGGAGAGCAGTGGAAAGCTTGTGTGGGACTTGGTGTCACCCTTGTTCCAGAAGGGGTACCATCTTTATGTGGACAACTATTACACAAGTGTGGCCCTCTATCAGCACTTAAAGTTAGAAGGAATCCGATGCTGTGGCAGTGCGCGGCCTAGTCGCCGGGGCTTCCCCCAACGGCTTGTTACCACCAGACTTGAACGGGGGCAGAGGGCCGCCTTGCGTACTGACGACCTGCTCGCGGTGAAATGGAGGGACAAGAGGGACGTTTACTTTCTGTCCACCATTCACACAGACACGACAGTCCAAATTCAACAGGCAACTGAGGTCATTGAAAAGCCCCTTGTCGTCCACGAATATAATGTCAACATGGGAGGGGTGGACTTCAATGACCAGAGGTTAGCGCCCTATTTAATTTCCCGGAAAACAAGATGCTGGTATAAGAAAGTGTCTTTTTATCTGATTCAATTGGCAGTTTACAACAGCTTTGTTCTCTACAGTAAGGCTGGGAGAACTGGATCTTTCCTTCAATTTCAGGAACAGATCATTCTGTGCCAGCCCCCCCGCCCCCCAGATGCAACTAGCCGACTGCATGGAAGGCATTACGCCTATCAGCTTTCGTGTGCCCCAGGTCAACGCATCCGAAGAAAACGTTGTCGTGTCTGCAGCAGTGCTAGAAGAAGGACTGACACTGTTTATTATTGTCCCAAATGTCCTGACCAGCCTGGCCTATGCATAGGGGAGTGTTTTGAGAGGTACCACGAGCAGGTACACTATTAGAACCTAGGGAACTCCAGACACAGGAGTAGGAACACACTCAGTGGTCTTTTGCATATTGTCCCAGGGGGAGGAGAGGTAAGCTTGAGAACCAAACAAACAGGTAAGCATAAAAGTCGGAAGAAGGATCGGTTTCCATGGTTGATATTGCTGATCTGTCCTGGGTTGGCGATATAAGACGGCATGTTTGAATTTCCCTTGAGTGTGGACACCCCCGGTTTATATGTGATTTACTTTGGGCCTATGATACTTTAATGCCACACAGAGTCATCTCTATTGGCAGGCATATTGCTGTATACTACAGGCATAATGCTGTATACTAAAGTTCTGAGGCTCAGTCACATAAGTTGGTGGCTCACCCTGAGTGCAGGGTGGCACGGGGTGTCTCTCTCCTGAGGTTATCACTGCCATTGATGTGGAGGAAGATCTGCCATTGATGTGGAGCAAGGTAAGTTTGCCGTTCATTTTTCCTTTCAGCCCAGAGTGCATTACTTGTATACCCAATATAAGGAGTATAGCAGAAACTCCTAATACTGGCCATACATGTAATGATTGCAGAGACCCTAAGGGCTCGTTTCCACTATCGCGAATCTGCATGCGTCCAACGCATGCAGATCCGCACATGTAATGCAAGTGGATGGGCCTGTTTCCACTGTAGCGTTGTTGAGGTGCGGTTTTTTCAGCGTGAAAAAAACGCACAAAAGAGCCAACGATTTCGCCTGCGTCGGGAATCCATGCGAATCGCCGCTAATGTATTTAATAGTAAAAACGCATGCGTTTGTTACATGCGTTTTTACCCGCGATTTCGCGTGCGATTTCGCACCTTTTTCAATTTTATTTAGCCCTGGCAGTGTCATGGTTAATTTCGCATGGCACCCTGCCATGCGAAATCGCAGGCGAAATCGCGGGTAAAAACGCATGTGGAAACACATCCGCATGCGTTTTTACAAGCGTCGGAATGCGGCCGAAATCGCGTCGCAACAGTGGAAACAAGCCCTCAAATGCCAGGACAGACTCCACAAATGACCCCATTTTGGAAAGAGGACACCCTAAAGTATTTTGTGAGGTGAAAGGTGAGTTCATAGAAGATTTTAGATTTTGTCACAAGTTAGCAGAATTTTTTTTTTTTTTTTTACAAAGTGTCATTTTCTTGTGACAAAAAATAAAATTTTCAATGACCTCACCATTCCCCTCATGGAATACCTTGTTGTGTATTTTTTCCAAAATGGGGTCATTTGTGGGGTTTGTTAACTGTCCTGGCAAGTGGGCGGGGTGCTAAATTTTGAGCACCCCTGTAAAGCCTAAAGGTACTCATTGGACTCTGGGCCCCTTAGCGCAGTTAGGGTGCAAAAAAGTGGCACACATGTGTATCGCCGTACTCGGGAGAAGTAGTACAACGTGTTTTGGGGTGTATTTTTACACATACCCATGCTGGGTGGGAGAAATACCTCTGTAAATGACAATCTTTTGATTTTTTTACACACAATTGTCCATTTACAGAGATATTTCTCCCACCCAGCATGGGTATGTGTAAAAATACACCCCAAAACACATTGTACTACTTCTCCCGAGTACGGTGATACTCCTAACAGAGTACCTTGGTATGTCTTCTTTCTAAAATGGGGTGATTTGTGGGGTTCCTATACTGCCCTGGCATTTTAGGTTCCCTAAACCGTGAGGAGTAGTCTGGAAACCAAATGCCGCAAAATGACCCTTGAAATCCTAAAGGGACTCTTTGGACTTTGGGCCCCTTAGCGCAGTTAGGGTGCAAAAAAGTGCCACACATGTGGTATCGCCGTACTCGGGAGAAGTAGTACAATGTGTTTTGGGGTGTATTTTTACACATACCCATGCTAGGTGGGAGAAATACCTCTGTAAATGACAATCTTTTGATTTTTTTACACACAATTGTCCATTTACAGAGATATTTCTTCCACCCAGCATGGGTATGTGTAAAAATACACCCCAAAACACATTGTACTACTTCTCCCGAGTACGGTGATACCACATGTGTGGCACTTTTTTGCACCCTAACTGCGCTAAGGGGCCCAAAGTCCAATGAGTACCTTTAGGATTTCACAGGTCATTTTGTGGCATTTGATTTTTCAGACTACTCCTCACGGTTTAGGGCCCCTAAAATGCCAGGGCAGTATAGGAACCCCACAAATGACCCCATTTTAGAAAGAAGACACCCCAAGGTATTCTGTTAGGACTATGGTGAGTTCATAGAAGATTTAATTTTTTGTCACAAGTTAGCGGAAAGTGACACTTTGTGAAAAAAAAAACAATACAAATCAATTTCCGCTAACTTGTGACAAAAAATAAAATCTTCTATGAACTCACCATACTCCTAACAGAGTACCTTGGTATGTCTTCTTTCTAAAATGGGGTGATTTGTGGGGTTCCTATACTGCCCTGGCATTTTAGGTTCCCTAAACCGTGAGGAGTAGTCTGGAAACCAAATGCCGCAAAATGACCCTTGAAATCCTAAAGGTACTCTTTGGACTTTGGGCCCCTTAGCGCAGTTAGGGTGCAAAAAAGTGCCACACATGTGGTATCGCCGTACTCGGGAGAAGTAGTACAATGTGTTTTGGGGTGTATTTTTACACATACCCATGCTGGGTGGGAGAAATACCTCTGTAAATGACAATCTTTTGATTTTTTTACACACAATTGTCCATTTACAGAGATATTTCTCCCACCCAGCATGGGTATGTGTAAAAATACACCCCAAAACACATTATACTACGTCTCCTGAGTACGGCAATACCACATGTGTGGTATTTTTTTGCAGCCTAACTGCGCTAAGCGGTCCAAAGTCCAATGAGCACCTTTAGGCTTTACAGGGGTGCTTACAATTAGGCACCCCCCAAAATCCCAGGACAGTAAACACACCCCACAAATGACCCCATTTTGGAAAGTAGACACTTCAAGGTATTCAGAGAGGGGCATGGTGAGTCCGTGGCAGATTTCATTTTTTTTTGTCGCAAGTTAGAAGAAATGGAAACTTTTTTTTTGTCATTTGTCATTTTCCGCTAACTTGTGACAAAAAATAATATCTTCTATGAACTCACTAAGCCTCTCAGTGAATACTTTGGGATGTCTTCTTTCCAAAATGGGGTCATTTGGGGGGTATTTATACTATCCTGGAATTCTAGCCCCTCATGAAACATGTCAGGTGGTCAGAAAAGTCAGAGAGGCTTGAAAATGGGAAAATTCACTTTTTGCACCATAGTTTGTAAATGCTATAACTTTTACCCAAACCAATAAATATAGGCTGAATGGTTTTTTTTTAAATCAAAAACATGTTTGTCCATATTTTTCGTGCTGCATGTATACAGAAATTTTACTTTATTTGAAAAATGTCAGCACAGAAAGTTAAAAAAAATAATTTTTTTGCCAAAATTCATGTCTTTTTTGATGAATATAATAAAAAGTAAAAATCGCAGCAGCAATCAAATAGCACCAAAAGAAAGCTTTATTAGTGATAAGAAAAGGAGCCAAAATTCATTTAGGTGGTAGGTTGTATGAGCGAGCAATAAATCGCGAAAGCTGCAGTGGTCTGAATGGAAAAAAAGGCTCTGGTCCTTAAGGGGGGTAAAGCCCACGTCCTCAAGTGGTTAAAGCATGTGATTGCAACATGTGGGTAATGTGTGCAAAAAAACATTTCTGCTCTCTGCTCACCCCTCTTCGTCCACCTCCTCCCTTCTCTGTCCACTCCCTGCCCTTCTCTGTCCATCTTCTCCCCTTCTCTGTCTGTCCACCCCCCTCCCCTTCTCTGTCCATTGCAGGGAAAGTCCTGTCCTGCTAGTCATTTCACCCCCAGCATGCTTCCTTGTAAAATGTCTTGAAGATTCGGTTCAAAGATCCGGATCTTTTCAATGATCCGATTCGAATCATCCGAATCCTTGAAAAGATCTGCACTTCCCATCTCTACTGGGGCGGGCTGCATCTTGCTTCCTAATATTGGGGGCTCCTCTGACTGTTGCATTGTAACTGTGTGCTTCGAGTCTACGGGGAAGGGGGGGGGGGCAGTGCAATTTTTGCACCCTGGGAGTTAAGTTGTCTAGAAACTGCCCTGTCGACCACTACCACATATGTGGTTACATTGTTATTTGGTTGCGCTCATTTTTTTGAGGGCACGTAACACACAGTATAGCTGTCTGCATAGTTGGTCTTTGACAGGAGCGGTCACTCAGGGCGCCGGCTTCTTCTAGAGGCACACACGCAATTAAGGGGTGCAGGCATGGCTAGTGCCATGGGCACCATGCATACCCCCATGCTACCACACCACTGCTCTGCTGTCTGCCTTCCCTCCTGGTGCTGCCCTTCCTAGCCGCCTTAGCCAGGTCTCCATGATAACAGACCACCAAGTCAGATCAGTGCAACAGAGAGTGTGCTCAAACTACCCACTGCCCGCTGTACTCCAAATGTGGAAGTGACTTCACCTCCTGCATTTGGATTTTGCTGTTAGTGGGTAGCGTGTGCCCTCTCTGTTTCGCTGATCTGACTAGGTGGTCTGTTACCATGACGCCGGCGAAGATGCGGCTAAAGCAGCGGCACCGGGTACAGGTCTGTTATGGCATGCAGCCTGCACCCAGACCCAGCCACCATTCACCCTGCCCCAGCCACCCTGCACACAGCCCCATCCATCCTGCACACAGCCCCATCCACCCTGCACACAGCCCCATCCATCCTGCACACAGCCCCAGCCACCCTGCATCCAGTCCCAAGCAAGCACTCCTGAGTTTTCTCCTAGGTGATAATTTCACACCTTCTCATAAAATGCATTTTAAACCACCAGCAAGGAAGAAAATAATTTTGACACCACTTTATCACCAACTTTTAGGTACTTTTTCAATTAAAAAATCTTGAAAATTGGTTTCAAAGAAAAGATAAAAATTATCCTCTAGGCGATAACAGGAGAAAAGGTGAAGTGCGTGTGTGTGTGCGTGCGTGCGTGTGTGCATACAAAGAGGATGAAGGGTGGCTACCAAAATCAGGTTTCGCTCAGGGCGCTGTGAAAACTAAGGCCGGCCCTGGCTGTCTGCGTAAACCAGCTCCAAGCCCTCAAAGCTCAATTTACTTATTTGGAATTGTTCAGCAAACTCATACATACCTGTCATACGGTTCTGAACTGTAGAAAATAGTACCACCCCTTACAGGTCATCATATTGTACTACTGTAGACAGTGATGCTCGAATGTACCCAAATTACATTCGAGTACATTAGAATTCCGGTCCGGGTCAAATTCGGGTTCGGCCGTGATCACGACCAGTAGAATTCGATTTGAATTCAAGACGTGATTGGTAATTGAATTTGGGTATTTCCACGAATTCGTGATCACAAATTCGGATGGCCTTAAAGCTATTTTTTTTAAAGGGAAATCACAATTAAATAGGTGTAATTAAAAAAAAAAAAAATAGATGGAAAACTTTTTTCTGCATTTCTTGTTTATTCTTCTTCACCGTCTTCAACTTCTTCTTTTTCTTCTCTCCATCTTTTTCTTCAACATCTTCTTTTTCTGTTTTATCATCTTTTTTCTCATCACCATCATCTTAATCATCTTCTTCTTCACTGGCACCTAGTTCTTCTTCTTCTTCTTCTGGGTCATCCTCACTTGGTTTTTCATCTTATTCACCTGGTTCTTCTTCGTCTTCTTCTTCATCATCATCATCTGGTTCTTCTTCTTCATCATCATCATCATCATCTGGTTCTTCTTCTTTTTCATCATCATGTGGTTCTTCTTCACCTGGTTCTTCTTCTTCTTCACCTGGTTCTTCTTCTTTTTCTTCACCTGGTTCTTCTTCTTTTTCTTCACCTGGTTCTTCTTCTTCTTCTTCTTCACCTGGTTCTTCTTTTTCTTCCCCTGGTTCTTCTTCTTCTTCTTCTGGTTCTTCTTCTTCTGGTTCTTCTTCTTCTTTTTTTTTTTAAATCAGCCTTTATTAAAGCATTAAAGGAACAAATTAACATAGTTTAAACCAAGTATAACACAATCCGATATACAGCAGCAAAACAATACCCCACTCATGAGGAAAAACAGGATACCTTACAGCAGTACAACCTTGCATTTCCTTCCAAAACCAAGGAACATTTTTATGAAACAGTGGAAATACAGCTTTCATGTATTTAAAATAAAACAAAACAAAACATAGTCCATCAAGCCTGACCAGTATATGCAAAATACCTACAGTATGTCCACTCATAAAGCCTTAGCCCACAGCTCCAAACAATCTGTCTTGTATCATGGAAAATTCAGCAAGACCAGGGGTATCCAACCAACCAGCCCATATTTTTTCAAATTTACTTGAGACCCCTCTATGTGTATGTGAGAAAACGCGGAAAAGCCGCCGCGAGTGCTCAGGATAAGGCTGCTGATTCCGCGTTCAACATGGCGGATTCCGCGTCTGACGCGGCGGTTTACACGCATAGGCCTACTTCTGTCCGTATG
Source organism: Hyperolius riggenbachi (assembly GCF_040937935.1). Classification (NCBI taxonomy): domain Eukaryota; kingdom Metazoa; phylum Chordata; class Amphibia; order Anura; family Hyperoliidae; genus Hyperolius; species Hyperolius riggenbachi. Next base: position 372,174,018 of record NC_090647.1, on the reverse strand, counting down.
GCGGAACGCGGAGAAACCACCGCGTGCTCGGATAGCGGTGCGGCTGGTTCCGCGTCCGGCATAGCGGATACATTGCAAAACAGATCTGGTGTGGCTGGGACTGATAGTCCACACAGGTTCAGAAGGATGCGCGCGCGCGTTGAGAGGCAGAGCTTTTATGACAGCCAGAAAGGTGTCAGCTGACCAAGCCGGTCAGCTGACAATTTTACCACTTCCCATTGGTCCAGCACTTAGGGGAGGCGCTGGAGAGCGCTAGGGTATATATACTGGGTGCTGGTCATTCTCTGGTTGTCTGCCGTTGCGATCACTACGTGGTAGAACTCAGACCTGTTGCTAAATCTGTGTTATTATCATTCTGTTATACTTCAGGCTAGTTCCAGGGTGTTGATGATCAAGGAACTCACACCCAAGACTAGGGAACTGTATTATCATTCTGTTATACTTCAGACTAGTTCCAGGGTGTTGACGATCAAAAACTCACACCCAAGACTAGGGAACTGTATTATCATTCTGTTATACTTCAGACTAGTTCCAGGGTGTTGACGATCAAGGAACTCACACCCAAGACTAGGGAACTGGATTATCATTCTGTTATACTTCAGACTAGTTCCAGGGTGTTGACGATCAAGGAACTCACACCCCAGACTAGGGAACTGTATTACTATCCTGTTATATATATATCAGACTAGTTCCAGGGTGTTGATGATCACGGAGCCCACACCTAAAGAATAGGCATTGTTTATATTTGTTATGACTTCCTGCTTTCCTGACCACTCTCTTGATCTCTGAATTGGTACTTCGCTATATCTCTGCTTGTCCTTGGATTCCGTTTCTGTCTCCTGTCTTTGTACCTGATCTGTCTGTCTGTTGCCGACCTGGCCTGTCCGACCTCGAAAACTCTCTCCCCTGTTGGGAGATAGTTCACAGACCTGTCAGTGACACTTCACCTCGGGTGTCACTCACACTCTGGTCCTTCCCACTCACTGCCGGGCTCCGCCCCTTGGGGAGCCTCAGGCCATTGGAAGGAAGCTGTTCTTTAGGCAGTATCTCCTACTGCCTTGCTCCCCCAGTACGGGTGCTTTCCTCAAAGTATTACTGTTGCACCAAACACTCAGTTATTACTCAGGTGTCCAGAGGTTAGAGATATATCTGATTATCGGTGATACTGCAGATCATCTATAATCGGGTATATATCTGTATTCTCGGTGATACTGCAGATCACCGGTAATCAGATTCTCTCTGTGTTACACCGATCGTTACAGAACGGCAGACCAAACACAAATGGACGCTCTCACCTGCCGTCTGGGCACACTTACCACTTCGGTGGAAAACATCAACCAAGTGCTGGGTAGCCACCAGACGCTAATAAATGCCCTGTCTGGATCCGTACAAACCCTTCAGACGGCTGTGGATGAGGTGCGATCCCCTACTAGCACAGACATACGTATGCCTGTACCTGAAAAATTTTCTGGCCACAGATCTGATTTCCGAAATTTTAGGAGTAGAGTGTTATCATACTTTGAGTTGAGACCTAGATCTTCAGGAACCATGACCCAAAGGGTCACATTTATTAAGACTTTGTTATCAGGCGATTCCCAGACCTGGGCGTACAGTTTACCCGATGGAGACTTAGCCCTGACCTCTGTAGAGGAATTTTTTTTAAAGCCATGGCAATAATTTACGACGACCCAGACATTGCCTCGACTTCTGAGCGGAAGCTCAAATTATTACGTCAAGGCAAGAGTCCGGTCGAGGAGTATGCTGTTGAATTCAGAAGGTGGTCAGTGTCAGCCAGGTGGGACACCTTTGCTCTTTTAGATTGTTTTCTATCAGGGTTGTCAGATGAGGTCTCTGATCTAATGTTAAGTCAGCCTGAACCTAAGACCATTGATGAGGCCATTTCATCGGCCATCAGGATCGACCGTAGGCTACGCTATCAGAGACAGACCGGGGTAGAGGCCATGTAAGAATGGGGTCCTACGCAGCACCTCCGGTGACTCCACCTCCTCCCGTTTCACCTCCACCTGAGCCAATGCAGATTGGTCGGTCAAAATTGTCGCAAGTAGAGCGGAGACGCAGAATTTCCGAGCAGTTATGTCTTTATTGTGCAGAGGGGGGACATAGAGTTCAGAATAGCCCTAAGAAGTCGGGAAACGCTACTGCCTAGGAGTAGTTGGGGGTAATACCCTAGGCGTACAACTTTTACCCCTAGATGATAAAAGGTTGCTTCTTCCTTGTACGATTACTTGGGAAGATAAATCTGAAGTCACTGTGGCCTTCGTTGATTCAGGCTCAGCGGCTAATTTTATGGATTACGAATTTGCTAAGAAATTGGGTATTCCACTCAACCCGGTGACACCACCTATCCAAGTTACGGCAGTGGATGATTCCCCTCTGCAACGTAACCGTCCTCTGTCTCAGACACCAGAGGTGGGAGTCTCTATAGGGGTGCTGCATAGGGAGAAGTTGCATTTTTTTGTGTTACACATGACCACCTCCACTATCATCCTTGGTATGCCCTGGTTACACCTTAACTCCCCTCAGATCGATTGGGCCACTGGTCAGCTAACAACCTGGTCGGCCCATTGTTTTCATCATTGTTTAGTGAAGGTGACCTTGGGTCAGACCAGAATTCATGTGGAGGGGGTACCGGAACAATATTCTGAATTTTCAGATGTGTTTTGTCCCAAATCTTCAGATAAACTACCTCCACATCGCCCTTTCGATTGCCCCATTGACCTCCGATCAGGTTGTATGCCCCCTAGAGGCCATCTCTACAATTTGTTTGGGCCAGAAAAAGTGGCCATGCAAGAGTACATCCGTGAAAACTTAGCTAAGGGCTTCATTCGCCCTTCCCGGTCGCCTGCCGGAGCAGGTTACTTTTTTGTTAAGAAAAAAGACGGAGGCCTTCGGCCATGCATTGATTACCGGGGCCTGAATAAGATCACAGTAAAAAATCGCTATCCGTTGCCTTTGATAGATGATTTATTTACTCAGGTCACCAGTGCTAAGATTTTTTCGAAATTGGATTTGCGGGGTGCATACAACCTGGTGCGAATCAGAGAGGGCGATGAATGGAAGACGGCCTTTAACACACCCGATGGGCATTACGAGTATCTGGTGATGCCCTTCGGGTTGTGTAACGCTCCGGCCGTCTTTCAGGAACTCATTAATGAAGTATTCAGGGAGGTATTGGGTAAATTTGTCCTGGTATATCTAGATGATATACTGATCTTCTCATATAACCTCTCTGAGCACAGGGCTCATGTCAAATGGGTTTTGCATAAGTTAAGACAGAACATGCTTTACGCTAAATTGGAGAAATGCATTTTTGAGGTAACATCTGTCACCTTTTTGGGATACATAATTTCCACCTCGGGCCTGTCTATGGATCCTGCCAAAGTCTCTGCTGTCCTGGAGTGGCCTCAGCCAGTGGGACTGAAATCCCTCCAGAGATTTTTGGGATTCGCTAATTACTATAGAAGGTTCATAAAGGGGTACTCCACAGTCATAGCACCCCTCACCAGTCTCACAAAGAAAGGGGCAGATACCAACCACTGGTCCCCCGAGGCTCTGGCTGCTTTCTCCACCTTGAAAGAATTATTTTGCTCTGCACCCATTCTGAGACACGTCGACACCTCCTATCCCTTTATTGTGGAAGTGGATGCCTCGGAGGTCGGGGTGGGGGCTGTGCTGTCTCAGCGTTCTGGGTTGCAGGTAAGATTACACCCATGTGCCTATTTCTCTCGTAGGTTTTCACCAGCAGAGAAGAACTACGATATAGGCAACAGAGAGCTCCTAGCCATTAAATTGGCCTTCGAGGAATGGCGCCACTGGCTAGAAGGAGCAGAACATACGATTACCGTTTACACTGATCACAAAAATTTGGAGTATATTGAGGGGGCTAAGAGATTGAGTCCCCGTCAGGCTCGGTGGTCACTGTTTTTCTCGAGATTCAGATTTGTAATTACGTACACTCCGGGTAGTAAAAACATTAAAGCGGATGCTTTGTCCAGATGCTTTGAGCCAGAGACAGCACAGCCCTCAGACCCAGAGACTATTATCCCACAGAGAGTAGTGTTGGCAGCCACAGAGACCTGGAGAAACTGGATGGAGACTTTAAGTCCCTTCCAGCAGGATGTCCCTGAAGGAAAGCCTGAAGCGGTGATGTTTGTACCACTGCCATTTCGTCTCCAGATATTGCAGTTGTTCCACTCCCACAAGAATGCTGGACATCCTGGGGCCACCAGAACACTGGACCTCGTTGCCAGGTGTGCTTGGTGGCCTTCATTAACAACTGACTGCAAGGAGTATGTTAGAGAGTGTGCGGTGTGTGCGAGAAGTAAACCCTCCCGTCTGGCACCTGTGGGAACGTTGCAGCCTTTGCCCACCCCGAGTGAACCGTGGACCCATTTGTCCATGGATTTTGTGGGTGAGCTTCCGAAGTCTGAGGGCATGTCGGTCATTTGGGTGGTAGTCGACCGTTTCAGTAAAATGGACCATTTTGTGCCCCTGAAAGGACTCCCCTCGGCCCAGGAGTTGGCCGATCTTTTCATCATCTACATTTTCCGGCTACATGGCATTCCAGAAAACATTGTGTCAGATCGGGGAGTCCAATTTATTTCCAAATTTTGGAGGGCATTTTGTCATCAAATGGGCATGGAACTGTCGTTTTCGTCAGGCTACAACCCACAAACCAATGGCCAGACTGAGAGAATTAATCAGTCGTTGGAACAATTTTTAAGGTGTTATGTTACGGATGCACAAAATGATTGGGTCAAATTCTTGCCGTTTGCAGAATTTGCGCACAATAATTTGAAAAGCTCTTTCTCTGGATTTTCTCTGTTTCAGGTGGTAACTGGGAAGTTGCCTAAGTTCTCCCCACTCCCAGTAGCTTCCACCCCATTTCCAGCTCTGGAGGCTTGGCAAAAGTCGTTTAAAAACATTTGGAGGATCGTGAAAAGTAATTTGGAGAAGGCTTTTCAAAGTCAGAAAGATCAAGCTGACAAGAGACGCTCCTTAGAGTGGAAGTTCCGGCCAGGAGACTTGGTCTGGGTGTCCACGCGTCATTTGACCCTGAAACAGCCCTCGCCCAAATTAGGACCCAGATTTGTGGGCCCTTTTCCAGTAACCAGGAAGATCAACAATGTTACTTATGCCATTGATCTTCCTGCAAGCATGCGTGGTGTAAGATCCTTTCATGTGTCCCTGCTTAAGCCAGCAGTGCATGTAGGTTCCACTCCTCCTCCTCCTGTGATGGTAGATGACCAACCTGAGTATGAAGTACAGAAAATTTTAGATTCACGAGTAGTACAGAACTCAGTGCAGTATCTGGTGCACTGGAAAGGGTATGGTATTGAGGAGAGAACGTGGGTACCTGAGAGTCGCATGCATGCAGATAAATTAAAGAGGGAGTTCCACGCCTTATATCCTTAGAAACCGGGTAGGAGCTGTCCGGAGTCCACTCCTCAGGGGGGGGGGTACTGTGAGAAAACGCGGAAAAGCCGCCGCGAGTGCTCAGGATAAGGCGGCTAATTCCGCGTTCAACATGGCGGATTCCACGTCTGACGCGGCGGTTTACACGCCTAGGCCTACTTCTGTCCGCATGGTGGAACGCGGAGAAACCGCCACGTGCTCGGATAGCGGTGCGGCTGGTTCCGCGCCCTGCATAGCGGATACATTGCAAAACAGATCTGGTGTGGCTGGGACTGATAGTCCACACAGGTTAAGAAGGACGCGCGCGCGCGTTGAGAGGCAGAGCTTTTATGACAGCCAGAAAGGTGTCAGCTGACCAAGCCGGTCAGCTGACAATTTTACCACTTCCCATTGGTCCAGCACTTAGGGGAGGCGCTGGAGAGCGCTAGGGTATATATACTGGGTGCTGGTCATTCTCTGGATGTCTGCCGTTGTGATCACTACGTGGTAGCACTCAGACCTGTTGCTAAATCTGTGTTATTATCATTCTGTTATACTTCAGGCTAGTTCCAGGGTGTTGATGATCAAGGAACTCACACCCAAGACTAGGGAACTGGATTATCATTCTGTTATACTTCAGACTAGTTCCAGGGTGTTGACGATCAAGGAACTCTCACCCAAGACTAGGGAACTGGATTATCATTCTGTTATACTTCAGACTAGTTCCAGGGTGTTGACGATCAAGGAACTCTCACCCAAGACTAGGGAACTGGATTATCATTCTGTTATACTTCAGACTAGTTCCAGGGTGTTGACGATTAAGGAACTCACACCCAAGACTAGGGAACTGTATTTACCTCTCTGTTATATATATCAGACTAGTTCCAGGGTGTTGATGATCACGGAGCTCACACCTAAAGAATAGGCATTGTTTATATTTGTTATGACTTCCTGCTTTCCTGACCACTCTCTTGATCTCTGAATTGGTACTTCGCTATATCTGATACTCTGTTGCCAAACTCTGCTTTTCCTTGGATTCCGTTTCTGTCTTCTGTCTTTGTACCTGATCTGTCTGTCTGTTGCCGACCTGGCCTGTCCGACCTTGAGAACTCTCTCCCCTGTTGGGAGATAGTTCACAGACCTGTCAGTGACACTTCACCTCGGGTGTCACTCACACTCTGGTCCTTCCCACTCACTGCCTGGCTCCGCCCCTTGGGGAGCCTCAGGTCATTGGAAGGAAGCTGTTCTTTAGGCAGTATCTCCTACTGCCTTGCACCCCCAGTACGGGTGCATTCCTTAAAGTATTACTGTTGCACCAAACACTCAGTTATTACTCAGGTGTCCAGAGGTTAGCGATATATCTGATTATCGGTGATACTGCAGATCATCTATAATCGGGTATATATCTGTATTCTCGGTGATACTGCAGATCACCGGTAATCAGATTCTCTCTGTGTTATACCCATCGTTACAGTGTATATATTCATTTTTCTAATTTTAAATATGAATTTACTTGTTTTTGTAACGATCGGTGTAACACAGAGAGGGTCTGATCATTGGTGATCTGCAGTATCACCAAAAATACAGATATATACCTGATTATTGATGATCTGCAGTATCACCGATAATCAGATATATTACTAACCTCTGGACACCTGAGTGATATGAGTGTTTGGTGCAACAGTAATACTTTGAGAACAATATCAGGAGGACAGGTACAAAGGCAGTAAGGAGTACTGCACTAGAGAATGAGTACCTTTCAGCAGCCTGAGAATCTCCTGCAGGGAGGAGTCAGACTGGGAGAGGAAAGGACCAGAGCGTGAGTGACACCAATAGGAGGATGTCACTGACTGATCTGTGAACTATCTCTTAACTGAGGAGATAGTTCTCAAGGTCGGGCAAGCCAGGTCGGAAACACACGGACATACAAAGTACAAAGACAGGAGGCTGATTCGGTAATCCTAAGGCACGCAGGGTTTGTCAACAGAGTATCAGATATAGCGAAGTACCGAATCAGTGAACAGACGAGTGGTCAGGAAAGCAGTAAGCCATAACAGATAATAAACAATGCCTAGTCTTGGGTGTGAGCTCCGTGATCATCAACACCCTGGAACTAGTCTGACATATAACAGAATGATAACACAAATCCCTAATCTTGGGTGTGAGGTCCTTGATCATCAACACCCTGGAACTAGTCTGAAGTATAACATAATGATAACACAAGTCCCTAATCTTGGGTGTGAGGTCCTTGATCATCAACACCCTGGAACTAGTCTGAAGTATAACAGAATGATAACACAAGTCCCTAATCTTGGGTGTGAGGTCCTTGATCATCAACACCCTGGAACTAGTCTGAAGTATAACAGAATGATAACGCAAGTCCCTAATCTTGGGTGTAAGGTCCGTGATCATCAACACCCTGGAACTAGTCTGAAGTATAACAGAATGGTAACACAGATACTGACAATAAGGTCTGAGTGCTTCCACGTAGTGATCGCAACGGCAGACAACCAAATGACCAAATGACAAGTGGACACCCAGACCAAGTCTCCTGGCCGGAACTTCCACTCTATGGATCGTTTCTTGTCAGCTTGTCCTTTCTGACCCTGAAAAGCCTTCTCTAGATTCTTTTTCACAATTCCCCAAATGTTTTTAAATGACTTTTGCCAAGCCTCCAGAGCTGGAAACGGAGTAGAAGCTACTGGCAATGGGTAGAACCTAGGCAACCTTCCTGTTACCACCTGGAATGGAGAGAATCCAGAAGAAGAGCTTTTCAAATTATTGTGTGCAAATTCTGCAAACGGCAAGAACTTGACCCAATCAGTCTGTGCATCCGCAACATAACTGTGAGAAAACGCGGAAAAGCCGGCGCGTGCGCTCAGAACAAGGCGGCTGATTCCGCGTCCAACGCGGCGGTTTGCACGCGTAGGCCTACATCTGTCAGTATGACGGAACGCGGAGAAACTGCCGCATGCCTTGATAGCGGTGCGGCTGGCTCCGCAAGACATGTCTGGTGTGGCTGGGACTGATAGTCCACACAGGTTCAGAAGGACGCGCGCGTGCGTTAAGAGACAGAACTTTTATGACAGCCAGGAGGGAGTCAGCTGACCAAGCCGGTCAGCTGACAATTGTACCAGTTCCCATTGGTCCAGCACTTAGGGGAGGCGATGGAGAGCGCTATAGTATATATACTGGGTGCTGGTAATTCACTGGTTGTCTGCCGTTGCGATCACTACGTGGAAGCACTCAGACCTTATTGTCAGAATCTGTGTTATCATTCTGTTATACTTCAGATTAGTTCCAGGGTGTTGATGATCACGGACCTCACACCCAAGATTAGGGACTTGTGTTACCATTCTGTTATACTTCAGGCTAGTTCCAGGGTGTTGATGATCACGGAGCTCACACCCAAGACTAGGCATTGTTTATTATCTGTTATGACTTTCTGCTTTCCTTACCACTCTTCTGTTCACTGATTTGGTACTTCGCTATATCTGATACTCTGTTGCCAAACCCTGCTTGCCTTTGGATTACCAAATCAGCCTTCTGTCTTTGTACTGTGTATGTCCGTGTGTTGCCGACCTGGCTTGTCCGACCTTGAGAGCTATCTCCCCAGTTAAGAGATAGTTCACAGACCAGTCAGTGACATCCTCTATTGGTGTCACTCTCGCTCTGGTCCTTCCCTCTCCCAGTCTGACTCCTCCCCGCGGGAGAGTCTCAGGCTGCTGGAAGGTACTTACTCTAGCAGTATTCCTTACTGCCTTGTACCTGTCTTCCTAGTATTGTTCTCAAAGTATTACTGTTACACCAAACACTCATATCTCTCAGGTGTCCAGAGGTTAGTAATATATCTGATTATCGGTGATACTGCAGATCATCAATAATCAGGTATATATCTGTATTTTGGTGATACTGCAGATCACCAATAATCAGATCCTGTCTGTGTTACACCGATCGTTACAATAACACCTTAGAAACTGTTCCAGAGATTGATTAATTCTCTCGGTCTGACCATTGGTCTGTGGGTGGTAGCCCGATGAAAACGAAAGTTCCATGCCCAGCTGATCACAGAATGCCCTCCAAAATTTAGAAACAAATTGGACTCCCCGATCTGACACTATATTTTCCGGAATACCATGTAGCCGGAAGATATGCAGGATGAAGAGATCGGCCAACTCCTGGGCCGAGGGGAGTCCTTTCAGGGGCACGAAATGGGCCATTTTACTGAATCTGTCAACTACCACCCAAATGACCGACATGCCCTCAGACTTCGGGAGTTTGCCCACAAAATCCATGGACAAATGGGACCATGGTTCACTCGGGGTGGGTAAAAGCTGCAATGTTCCCACAGGTGCCTGACGGGAGGGTTTACTTCTTGCACACACTGCAGATTCTCTCACATACTCCTTGCAGTCAGTTGCCAATGAAGGCCACCACGCACACCTAGCAACAAGGTCCTGTGTTCTGGTGGCACCAGGATGTCCAGCATTTTTGTGGGAGTGGAACATCTGCAATATCTGGAGGCGGAATGGCAACGGTACAAACATGACCCCTTCAGGCTTTCCTTCAGGGACATCCTGCTGGAAGGGACTTAAAGTTTCAGTCCAGTTCCTCCAGGTCTCTGTGGCTGCCAACACCACTTTCTGTGGGAGAATAGTCTCTTGGTCTGAGAGCTGTGCTGTCTCTGGCTCAAAACATCTGGATAAAGCGTCTGCTTTAATGTTTTTACTACCCGGGGTATACGTAATTATAAATCTGAATCTCGATAAAAACAGTGACCACTGAGCCTGTCGGGGACTCAATCTCTTAGCCCCCTCGATGTATTCCAAATTTTTGTGATCAGTGTAAACTGTAATCGTATGTTCTGCTCCCTCTAGCCAATGACGCCATTCTTCAAAGGCCAATTTAATGGCTAGGAGCTCCCTGTTGCCTATATCGTAGTTTTTCTCTGCAGGTGAAAATCTACGAGAGAAATAAGCACACGGGTGTAACCTTCCCGGCAACCCAGAATGCTGAGACAGCACAGCCCCTACCCCAACCTCTGAGGCATCTACCTCCACAATAAAGGGATAGGAGATGTCAACGTGTCTCAAAATGGGTGCAGTACAAAACAATTCCTTCAGGGTGGAGAAAGCAGCAAGAGCTTCGGAGGACCAGTGGTTAGTATCTGCCCCTTTCTTTGTGAGGCTGGTGAGGGGAGCGATGACTGTGGAGTACCCCTTTATGAACCTTCTATAGTAGTTAGCGAACCCCAAGAATCTCTGGAGAGCCTTCAGTCCCACCGGCTGAGGCCACTCCAGAACAGCAGAGACCTTGGCAGGGTCCATAGAATGTCCCGAGGTAGAAATTATGTACCCCAGAAAGGTGACAGATGTTACCTCAAAAATGCATTTCTCCAACTTGGCATATAACATGTTTTGTCTTAGCTTGCGCAACACAAAACTGACATGATCCCTATGCTCTGAGAGGTTGGCTGAGAAGATTAGTATATCATCCAAATATACCAGGACAAATTTGCCTAAAACTTCTCTGAACACCTCATTAATGAGCTCCTGAAAGACGGCCGGGGCGTTACACAACCCGAAGGGCATCACCAGGTACTAGTAATGCCCATCTGGTGTGTTAAAGGTCGTCTTCCATTCATCGCCCTCTCTGATCCGTACCAGGTTGTATGCACCCCGCAAATCCAACTTTGAGAAAATCTTAGCATTGGTGACCTGAGTAAATAAATCGTCTATCAAAGGCAATGGATAGCAATTTTTCACTGTGATTTTAATCAGGCCTCGATAATCAATGCATGGCCGAAGGCCTCTGTCTTTTTTCTTTACAAAGAAGAAACCTGCTCCAGCAGGCGACCGGGAAGGGCGAATGAACCCTTTAGCTAAGTTTTCACGGATATATTCCTGCATGGCCAACTTTTCGGGTCCAGATAAATTGTAGAGATGACCTCTAGGGGGCATACAACCAGACCGGAGATCAATAGGACAATCGAAAGGGCGGTGTGGAGGAAGTTTATCGGCCGATTTAGGACAAAACACGTCTGCAAACTCAGAATACTGATCTGGCAATCCTTCCACGTGAATCTTGGTCTCACCCAAGGTTACCTTCGCTAAACAATGATGAAAACAATGGGAAGACCAGCTCGTTAGCTGACCAGTAGCCCAGTTAATCTGAGGTGAGTGAAGTCGTAACCAAGGCATGCCAAGAATGATCGTGGAGGTTGTCATTCGTAACACAAAAAAAAAACAAATTTTCTCTATGCAACACCCCGATAGTGACTCCCACTTCTGGAGTCTGTGACAGAGGACTGTTACCCTGCAGAGGGGAATCATCTACTGCAGTAACCTGTATCTGTGGTTTTACCGAGGTGACCGGAATACCCAACTTTTTTGCAAATTCAAAATCCATAAAATTAGCCGCTGAGCCCGAGTCAATGAAGGCTTCAGTGACTTCAGACCTATCTTCCCACGAAATAGTACAGGGAAGAAGCAAACGTTTATCATCTAGGGGTAAAAATTGCATGCCTAAGGTATTACCCCCGACTACACCTAGGCAGTAGCGTTTCCCGACTTCTTAGGGCAATTCTGCACTCTATGACCCCCCTCTGCACAATAAAGACAGAGATGCTCTGATATTCTGCGTTTCCACTCCGCTTGAGACAACTTTGACCGACCAATCTGCATTGGCTCCGGTGGAGGTGAAGCGGGTGGAGGTGGAGTCACTGGGGGTGCAGCGTGGGACACCATTCTCACATGGTTTTTACCCCGGGTCTGTCTCTGATAGCACAGCCGGCGATCTATCCTGATGGCCGATAAAATGGCCTCATCGATGGACTTAGGTTCCGGCTGACTTAACATAAGATCGGAGACCTCGTCTGACAACCCTGATAAAAAACAATCTAAAAGGGCAAATGTGTCCCACCTGACTGATACTGACCATCAGGGGTGCAGCTAAGGTTTTTGTGGCCCCAAGCGGACCGTAGGAAGTGGGCCTATCCTGCGCGCTACGGCGAAAAATGGGTGTGGCTATCCCGCATAAGTGGGCGTGGCCATGGCATGTGGGTGAAGCTGGAGGGCGGATTGGGGCGGGGCTGTTTGCGGGGAAAATGGATGTGGGGGTGATTGAGGCGCGCGCAGCGCGCCGCGCCGAAAGATGGATTTGGCCATGACATTGTATGGGCGGAGCTTAACCGTAGCACAGCAAATATAGCCAACTATGACCATTAAATAATAAATGCAGCAACAGTTACCCCAGACACCAGAAAATAAAAACGCAATTTGTGCAACATTTCAGCAGAAAACAAACGCAATTTGTGCAACATTTTAACAGAAAACAAACAGAATTTGGGCCACATTTCAGCAGGAATCAAACACAATTTGGGCCACATTTCAGCAGGAATGAAACGCAATTTGGGCCACATTTCAGCAGAAATCAAACGCAATTTGGGCACATTTTCAGCAGAAATCAAACGCAATTATGGCACATTTTCAGCAGAAATCAAACGCAATTAGGGCCACATTTCAGCAGAAATCAAACGCAATTTGGGCACATTTTCAGCAGAAATCAAACGCAATTAGGGCACATTTTCAGCAGAAATCAAATGCAATTAGGGCACAGTTCAGCAGAAATCAAACGCAATTAGGGCACAGTTCAGCAGAAATCAAACGCAATTAGGGCACATTTTCAGCAGATATCAAACGCAATTAGGGCACATTTTCAGCAGAAATCAAACACAATTAGGGCACAGTTCAGCAGAAATCAAACACAATTAGGGCACAGTTTAGCAGAAATCAAACACAATTAGGGCACAGTTCAGCAGAAATCAAACACAATTAGGGAACAGTTCAGCAGATATCAAACGCAATTAGGGCACATTTTTTAGAGCTGCAAAAAGAAAAAAATGTACTCATCTGGCACTGGCAGAAGTCTTCTCTCCCCGTCTCCTCTCCTGGCCGGCTCCTCAGGCGTGCAGTTCCCACGGAGCTCCCTCCCTCCTCCAATCTCCCGCGCTGATTGAATCAGGGCTACGGGAAGATGGCTACCCGAAGCCCTGTACTGGAGGCATAGTCTCCAGAGCAGGGCTTCGGCGGCGGCCATCTTCCCGTAGCCCTGCCCTACTCTGCTCTGCCAGCCCTGCGGGGCTGCGGGAAAACGGTCACGCCGACGTCACTGAGCCGCCGAGGCCTCTACGATCTTGAGGCCCCAAGCGACCGCTTGGTTCGCTTTATGCCTCGCGGCGCCCCTGCTGACCATCTCCTAAATTCAGCAGCATAATCTTCAACCGGACTCTTGCCTTGACGTAAAAGTTTGAGCTTCCGCTCAGAAGTCGAGGCAATGTCCGGATCGTCGTAAATTATAGCCATAGCTTTAAAAAATTCCTCTACAGAGGTTAGGGCCTGGTGACTGATAGGAAGGCTATATGCCCAGGTCTGAGAATCGCCAGATAACAAGGTTTTAATAAAGGTAACCCTTTGAGCCATAGTTCCTGAAGAATTAGGTCTTAACTCAAAGTATGATAACACTCTACTTCTAAAATTTCGGAAGTCAGATCTGTGACCAAAATTTTTTTTCAGGTACAGGCATACGTATGTCTGTGCTAGGAGGAGATCGCACATCCTTCACAGCCGTCTGGAGGGTTTGTATAGATCCAGACAAAAGCGTCCATTAACGTATGGTGGCTGCCCAGCACTATATTGCTGTTTTCCAAAGAAGTGGTAAGTGTGCCCAGACGGCTGGTGAGTGCATCCATTTGCATTTGGTCTGCTGTTCTGTAACTATCAGTGTAACACAGAGAGGGTCTGATCATTGGTGATCTGCAGTATCACCGATAATACAGATATATACCTGATTATTGATGATCTGCAGTATCACCGATAATCAGATATATTACTAACCTCTGGACACCTGAGTGATATGAGTGTTTGGTGCAACAGTAATACTTTGAGAACAATATCAGGAGGACAGGTACAAAGGCAGTAAGGAATACTGCACTAGAGAATGAGTACCTTTCAGCAGCCTGAGAATCTCCCGCAGGGAGGAGTCAGACTGGGAGAGGAAAGGACCAGAGCGTGAGTGACACCAATAGGAGGATGTCACTGACTGATCTGTGAACTATCTCTTAACTGAGGAGATAGTTCTCAAGGTCGGGCAAGCCAGGTCGGAAACACACGGACATACAAAGTACAAAGACAGGAGGCTGATTCGGTAATCCTAAGGCACGCAGGGTTTGGCAACAGAGTATCAGATATAGCGAAGTACCGAATCAGTGAACAGAAGAGTGGTCAGGAAAGCAGTAAGTCATAACAGATAATAAACAATGCCTAGTCTTGGGTGTGAGCTCCGTGATCATCAACACCCTGGAACTAGTCTGACATATAACAGAATGATAACACAAGTCCCTAATCTTGGGTGTGAGGTCCTTGATCATCAACACCCTGGAACTAGTCTGAAGTATAACAGAATGATAACACAAGTCCCTAATCTTGGGTGTGAGGTCCTTGATCATCAACACCCTGGAACTAGTCTGAGGTATAACAGAATGATAACACAAGTCCCTAATCTTGGGTGTGAGGTCCGTGATCATCAACACCCTGGAACTAGTCTGAAGTATAACAGAATGGTAACACAGATACTGACAATAAGGTCTGAGTGCTTCCACGTAGTGATCGCAACGGCAGACAACCAGCGAATTACCAGCACCCGGTATATATAGCCCAGCGCTCTCCAGCGCCTCCCCTAAGTGCTGGACCAATGGGAACTGGTTGAATCGTCAGCTGACCGGCGGAATCAGCCGCCTTGTTCTGAGCACACGCGGCGGCTTTTCCGCGTTTTCTCACAGTTTTATCCACATATTAACTGTAGGCGAGTTAGGATCTTTCCACATAACCAAAATGAGCTTTCTTGCTTGAAACAATAACCGTTGTAGCATTAATTGCAACTGTTCTTGATTTAACCACCCCTACAAGCAAACCCAGTATACAGGATTGAAATTACCTTATAACTTTTTGCTTTGAAGCAATATCAATTATGTCCAGTACCTCACCTCAATACCTTTGTAATTTAGGACAATTCCAAAGCATATGTACTAAGTCCCCATGGTCTCTTTTACATTTCGGACAGATTAGATCTTCACGACAACCCATTGCATACATTATTTTAGGGGTTAGTAGGTTTCTATGAATAAAATTTAATTGAGATAATTTTTGGGAAGCAATTGATGAAACCATTGGAACCACCTGTAGTATCTCCACCCAGTCCTCCTCGGACAGTTCCCCTAGATCCTGAACCCAGCCGGTGTAACATTTAAGAGGGAATTTCTTCAGGAATTGACCATAATTTTAATCCTACCCTGCCCCCAGATAAAATCTCTAAATATTTTGTCTATGGTTTTAAATAGTTTGAGGTTGAGCCATGTTGGAGCATTATGTAACACATACAGTAGCTGAGGCATAGTCACCATTTTTAACAAATGTATTCTTGCAACAGGAGAGAGAGGCAATTTGGACCATTTTTTGAGTTTTTGCCTAATCTTCAATAATAAGGGGTTAATATTATACTGTTCATATGGAGTAACATCCGTCGTTACTACAATTCCCAAATATTTGAAGGATGTTACTTTTGGAATTTGATCACAGTTCTCCGGTAGAGAGCTATATGGTTTGTCAATAAGCATAATTGATGACTTTTCCCAATTCACCCTTAAAGCGGAATATAACCCTGCATTTCAACTTTGCTCTAAAACATTATTTACAGCATATTATATGCAAAAAGCATTTTTTTTTTACTAGACCAGCATTGGAAGGGTTAAACACAGAGGTTTTAAGTTCCGTGCAGACATTCAGATGGTTACATTCTATTTAGTTAGTGTGTAACTGTTTATCAATAGATACATCTCTTTGGCTGTCCTCCAAGCTCCTTCTCAGTGAGAGAGATGAATCATAATAAACACATATTTGTAAACAAAAAGTATCTAACTCAAGTTCGGATTCGGTTGCAGAAATCTCTAGGGACTTTAAAGCCCTGTGTAACCCTTCCAATGCTGGTCTAGTAAAAAAAAAAATGCTGGTTGCATATAATATACTGTAAATAATGTTTTAGAGCAAAGTTGAAATGCAGGGTTATATTCCGCTTTAAGCCTGAAAATTCCCCAATTATACAGAGAGTAGACATTGTTTCAGAAAGTGACCTTCCCATATCTTGCAAATATAAAAGCGTATTGTCTGCATATAATGCTACTTTCTCTTCAATTGTCCCATACTTAAAACCTTGTATTGTAGTATTCATCCTTATCAATTCTGCCAAAGGCTCTATTGCAAATGAAAAAAGCAGGGGTGATAAGGGACACCCCTGTCTTGTCCCCCTTCCCAGACTAAATTGTTGTGAAATATGCCCATTAACTCTTAGACGTGCCCTAGGAGCATTATATAGAATCTTCACCCACTTGCAAAACACTGGGCCAAATTGCAGCACGGTGGCGTAGTGGGGCAGCACGGTGGCGTAGTGGGGCAGCACGATGGCGTAGTGGTTAGCTCTCTCGCCTTGCAGCGCTGGGTCCCTGGTTCGAATCCCAGCCAGGGCACTATCTGCAAAGAGTTTGTATGTTCTCTCCGTGTCTGTGTGGGTTTCCTCCGGACACTCCGGTTTCCTCCCACATTCCAAAAACATACGGATAAGTTAATTGGCTGCCCCTAAAAATTGGCCGTAGACTACAGTACTTACACTACATAATATAGACATATGGCAATGGTAGGGATTAGATTGTGAGCTCCTTTGAGGGACAGTTAGTGACAAGATATATATATATATATATATACTGTACAGCGCTGCGTAATATGTCGGCGCTATATAAATACTAAATAATAATAATAATAATAATAATCTCCTGAAAGACCCCCAATAAATAGACCCATTCAACGCTGTCGAAGGCCTTGGCTATGTCAAGTGATAAGACTGCTCTGTCACCTGTATTGTCAGCAGGAAGCTGTAGGTTTAAGAAGGTGCGCCTGATGTTAATAGATGTAGATTTTGATGGAATGAATCCCGATTGATCTGATTTAATTACACTAGTGATTATTTTGGCTAGCCGATTAGCCAAGACCTTAGAGAGTATCTTTACGTCTGTAGTAAACAAAGAGATGGGCCTATATGAATCTGCCCTTAGGGTATCCTTGCCTGGTTTTGGAAGTATATAATAAAACTCATGCGCCTGTGCATATAAAATCAATGTACCATTTATTACGTTACATCAATGAATATAATCTGCACAAACAATATGTATTACCAGCTTTGTTTCCCAGCCACAGACCTAGATACCTCAAAGGTCCCAGGAACAGCTGCCAAGACTACTCTGTCAGCAAATACTAATGCATGCACGTACTTAGAAAAATCTTGGTTAAAACTTAATAAAAATCTTTTTACTATCCCTTTGCACATCAAACCTACAAGGTTGCTCCAAATCGCAATTCAAGATTTTATGATCTGTATGAAAAATGAGTTCATTTTTCATAAAGATCAAAAGAGGGATTGCATTCAAATAGCAGGTTAATTCCTCCGTTTCATAGTTTACCTTAGAACTATATATCACAGTATGAGATAACACTATATTGGAATATCTGATGGATAGCTCCTCCAATCACTATAAAGTATGGGATAATAAAATTGTCCCACCTCATAGGTGAGGTGGGACAATTTTATTATCCCATACTTTATAATGATTGGAGGAGCTATCCATCAGATATTGCAATATAGTGTTATCTCATACTGTGATGCTTCCCAGACCGGGCGCCTCCCACCCACCCCAAATGTAGTTGTTTTCCCTCATATACCTGTTATGTTGAGGGTGATCTAGTCGAGTTTCCCGACGAAAAAAATCACTTTTACCGGGAGCAGCGACCAGTTGGGAAGCAAAAGGCCGAGTGGAGACGGTACTTCTCCACCTGCAAATACAAGTGGTTGCCTGCTGCAACCCACCTTTGTGAGTATATACTCTGTTGTTTTCTTCTATATCCATATTTACTAACGATATTGCACCAGAGTGGGCTCCCGGACCTGTTTGTGTCTTTGTGTTTGTGAGACATAAGGGCTCCAATGTGGTTCGGTAGTTCCTGGGACTTAGTTATAACCGATAGTAGATGACCAGTCTGATCCCCTTGTTCGAAAAAAGCCTGTTTCAGAAAAAATTGTTTGTGATTGGCTTTAGTCGCCAGATACTCATTCAGAGCCTCCTGCGCCTGAAGCCAAGTTACCCTCAAATTCCCTCTGATTCCATAACTTTTCTAATACAAGTTTGATGTCTCTCCCTAGAAGCTGACCTGATTTTATTAATTTCCTTTACAAAGACCCCCCTTAGAAATTGTAACGATCGGTGTCAGCACGCAGAGAGAATCTGATTATTGGTGATCTGCAGTATCACCAAAAATACAGATATATACCTGATGATTGATGATCTGCAGAATCACCGATAATACAGATATATTGCTAACCTCTGGACACCTGGATAATGTGAGTGTTTGGTGTAACAGCAGTACTTTGAGTATAGCACAGGAATTTAGAGACAGTATGAGCAATACTGCTCTAAAGATAAGAAAACCTTCCAGTAGCCTGAGACTCCCCAAGGGGCGGAGTCAGGCTGGAAGAAGGAAGGTCCAGAGAGTGAGTGACAATAAAGACAAATGTCACTGAGTGATCTGGAAACTATCTCTTAATAGCAGAGATAGCTCTCGAGGTCGGGCAAGCCAGGTCGGCAACACACGGTCAGATAAGGTACATAGACAGAAGGCTGATTCGGTATCCAAGGCAAGCAGGGTTAGGCAACAGAGTATCAGATGTGCGAGGTACCGAATCACAGATCAGAGGAGTAGTCAGGAAAGCAATAAGTCATAACAGATATCAAACAATGCCTAGTCTAGGTGTGAGGTCCTTGGTCTCTACACCCTGGAACTAGTCTGATGTATAACAAAATGATAACACAAGTTCCCTAGTCAGGGTGTGAGGTCCGTGGTCTCTACACCCTGGAACTAGTCTGATGTATAACAAAATGGTAACACAAGTTCCCTAGTCTGGGTGTGAGGTTCGTGGTCTCTATACCCTGGAACTAGTCTGATGTATAACAGAATGGTAACACAAGTTCCCTAGTCTGGGTGTGAGGTCCGTGGTCTCTACACCCTGGAACTAGTCTGATGTACAACAAATTGATAACACAGGTTCCCTAGTCTGGGTGTGAGGTCCGTGGTCTCTACACCCTGGAACTGGTCTAAGCGTAAACAGATTGATAACACAGGTTCCCTAGTCTGGGTGTGAGGTCCGTGGTCTCTACACCCTGGAACTGGTCTAAGCATAAACAGATTGATAAAAGTAATCTGGCTCAGTGTGAATTCCCAGGTCCACCTGGTTCAAACACACTGCAGGATCTGACTAAGGTCTGAGTGCTTCCACGTAGTGTTCGCAACGGCAGACAATTTGTGACTGGCCAGCAGCAACTATATCTGGCGCTACCTATAAGTGATGGACCAATAGAAACTTGCTCTGGCGTCAGCTGACCAGCCTGGTCAGCTGGTCCCCTCTTGGCCGTCATAAAAGTTCTGCCTCTCAGCGCGCGCGTGCGCATTCCTAAACCTGTGTGAACTAACAGACTCAGCCACACCAGAGGCACGCTGCTGCGTGCAAACCGCCGCGCTGGACGTGGAACCAGCCGCCTCGAATCAGCCGCCTTGCTGTCAGAACGCGCGGCGGCTTTTCTGCGTTTTCTCACAGTACCCCCCCCTGAGGAGTGGACTCCGGACAACTCCTACCCGGCTTTCCAGGATGTAAGTTATGGAACTCCCTTTTCAAGTCCTCTGCGTGCATACGACAGTCTGGCACTCAAGTTCTTTCCTCTATGCCATACCCCTTCCAGTGGACTAAATACTGCACAGAGTTCTGCACAAGCCGTGAGTCTAAGATCTTCTCAACTTCATACTCGGGTTGGTCATCTAACAACACAGGGGAGGGGGGGAGTGGATTCCACGTGCACTGCCGGTTTGAGTAAGGACACATGGAATGATCTCACACCTCACATGCTGGCGGGGAGATCAATGGCATAAGTGACATTATTGATTTTCCTGGTCACTGGAAAAGGACCCACAAATCTGGGACCTAACTTGGGCGACAGTTGCTTCAGAGCCAAATGTCGTGTGGACACCCAGACCAAGTCGCCTGGACGGAATTCCCACTCTACGGAACGTCTTTAGTCAGCCTGTTTTTTATGACTCTGAAAAGCCTTCCCCAGGTTCTTCCTGACTATTCCCCAAATTTGTTTCAATTACTTTTGCCAATCCTCCAGGGCTGGAAACGGAGTAGAAGCCACTGGTAATGGGGTGAACTTAGGTAACCTTCCTGCCACCACCTGAAATGGGGAAAATCCTGAGGAAGAGGTTTTCAGATTGTTGTGTGCAAATTCTGCAAACGGCAAGAATTTGACCCAGTTGGTTTGCGCTTCCGCAACATAACACCTCAGAAACTGTTCCAGAGACTGATTGGTTCTCTCGGTCTGGCCATTGGTCTGTGGGTGGTAGCCTGATGAAAAAGAAAGCTCCATGTCTAACTGATGGCAGAATGCCCTCCAAAACTTGGAAATAAATTGGACTCCCCGATCTGACACTATATTTTCCGGAATGCCATGCAGCCGGAAAATATTCAGGATGAAGAGGTCGGCCAATTCCTGGGCCGAGGGGAGTCCTTTCAGGGGGACAAAATGGGCCATCTTACTGAATCGATCGACTACCACCCAAATGACCGTCATGCCCTCAGACCTGGGAAGCTCACCCACAAAATCCATGGACAGATGGGTCCATGGTTCACTCGGGACTGGCAAGGGCTGTAATGTCCCCACAGGTGCCTGAGGGGAGGGTTTGCTCCTTGCACACACTGCACATTCTCTCACATACTCCTTGCAGTCAGTTGCCAATGATGGCCACCAAGCACACCTAGCAACAAGGTCCTGCGTTCTGGTGGCCCCAGGATGCCCAGCATTCTTGTGAGAATGGAACAGCTGCAATATCTGTAGACGAAAAGGCAGTGGTACAAACATGACCCCTTCAGATTTCCCCTCTGGTACATCCTGTTGGAATGGACCCAATGTCTCTGCCCAGTCCCTCCAGGTCTCAGTAGCTGCCAGGACCACTTTCTGCGGAAGAATGGTTTCTGGGTCTGAGGGCTGTGCTGTCTCGGGCTCTAAACATCTGGATAAGGCATCTGCCTTGATGTTTTTACTACCAGGGGTATATGTAATTACAAATCTGAACCTCGAGAAAAACAATGACCACCGGGCCTGTCGGGGGCTAAGTCTCTTAGCTCCCTCAATGTATTCCAGATTCTTGTGGTCAGTGTAAACGGTAATAGTATGTTCTGCCCCTTCTAGCCAATGGCGCCATTCCTCAAAGTCCAACTTGATGGCTAGAAGCTCCGCTTCTCTGCGGGTGAAAATCTACGAGAAAAATAGGCACAAGGGTGCAATTTTCCCTGCAACCCAGAACGCTGAGACAGCACAGCCCCTACCCCTACCTCTGAGGCATCTACCTCCACGATAAAGGGAAAGTGATGTCAACGTGTCTCAATATGGGTGCAGAACAGAACAATTTCTTCAGAGTGGAGAAAGCAGCATGGGCCTCAGGGGACCAGTGGTGAGTATCTGCCCCTTTTTTGGTGAGACTGGTGAGAGGTGAGATCACCGTAGAGCAGTGTTTCTCAACATTTTATTGGTATGTACCCCTTTTAAAACCTTGTACTCACGAAGTACCCCCTAGCATAGTAAACATTATCACAAGTACCCCATGACAAATATATATTTAATCGTAGTACATGATAATTGGTTTTAAACCATTTCCAAGCATTTACTATTGCTTTTAATTAGCTAAAATACTAACTTGGTGTTGTTTAAATAAGATTTATCATTTTCTAAAACTCTAAATTTGTTATTCTTGGTTAAGTATATCAAGCCCGAGAACCCCCTGGAACCATCAGAAGTACCCCCTGGGGTACGCGTACCACAGGTTGAGAAACTATGCCGTAGAGTACCCCTTTACGAACCTCCTATAGTAGTTGGCGAACCCCAAGAACCTCTGGAGGGCCTTCAGTCCTACAGGTTGGGGCCACTCCAAGACAGCTGAGACTTTAGCAGGGTCCATAGAGAGACCAGAGGTTGAAATTATGTACCCCAGAAAGGCGACAGAGGTCACCTCGAAAATGCACTTCTCCAACTTAGCATACAGCATGTTTTGTCTTAACTTCCATAATACAAACTTAACATGATCCCTGTGTTCTGAGAGGTTAGACGAGAAAATTAGTATGTCATCTAAATATACCAAGACAGATTTGCCTAAAACCTCTCTGAAAACCTCATTGATCAGTTCCTGAAAGACGGCCGGGGCGTTACACAACCCGAAGGGCATCACCAGGTACTCGTAATGCCCGTCGGGCGTGTTAAAGGCCGTCTTCCATTCATCGCCGTCCCTGATCCGCACAAGGTTGTATGCACCCCTTAAAGAGACTCTGTAACAATTTTTTCAGCCTTAGTTCTTCTATCCTATAAGTTCCTATGCCTGTTCTAATCTGCTCTGGCTTACTGCAGTCTTTCCTAACTGCACTGTCTCTGTAATAAATCAATGTATCTTTCCTCTGTCCTGTTTGTCGGGCTAAAGCTTGATTGTGTGGAATGTGCAGGGCTGCTTGTGATTGGTAGAAGCGATACACACCCTCTGCAGGCCCCCTGCATACTCTGAATGACTCACACTCTATGCTTAGCTGAGCCTATTAGAAGCTGGTTAGTTTGTTTGTAAACACTGCCTAAAACTGTTAATTACAAGCCAGGATTGCAGCAGAGAGTGGCAGAAACAGCACAGAGGGGCACAGGAGAAAATAATGAATAGAATGGAATGCTTTTTATTGTAAGAATATTAGAGTACAGATTCTCTTTAAATCCAACTTCGAGAAAATCTTTCAGGTACAGACATGCGTATGTCTGTGCTAAGAGGAGATCGCACTGTATCCACAGCCGTCTGTAAGGTTTGTGCAGACCAAGACAAGGCATTGATCTGGGTCTGATGATCGTCCAGCACTCGGATGAAATTTTCCACCGAGGTGGTGAGTGCATCCAGACGGCTGTTGAGTGCGTCCATTTGGGTTTGGTCTGCCGTTCTGTAACGATCGGTGTCAGCATGCAGAGAGAATCTGATTATTGGTGATCTGCAGTATCACCAAGAATACAGATATATACCCGATTATTGATGATCTGCAGAATCACCGATAATACAGATATATTGCTAACCTCTGGACACCTGGATAATGTGAGTGTTTGGTGTAACAGTAGTACTTTGAGTATAGCACAGAAATCTAGAGACAGTATGAGCAATACTGCTCTAAAGATAAGGAAACCTTCCAGTAGCCTGAGACTCCCCAAGGGGCGGAGTCAGGCTGGAAGAAGGAAGGTCCAGAGAGTGAGTGACAATAAAGACAAATGTCACTGAGTGATCTGGAAACTATCTCTTAATAGTAGAGATAGCTCTCGAGGTCGGGCAAGCCAGGTCGGCAACACACAGTCAGATAAGGTACATAGACAGAAGGCTGATTCGGTATCCAAGGCAAGCAGGGTTAGGCAACAGAGTATCAGATGTGCAAGGTACTGAATCAGAGATCAGAGGAGTAGTCAGGAAAGCAATAAGTCATAACAGATATCAAACAATGTCTAGTCTGGGTGTGAGGTCCTTGGTCTCTACACCCTGGAACTAGTCTGATGTATAACAAAATAATAACACAAGTTCCCTAGTCTGGGTGTGAGGTCTGTGGTCTCTACACCCTGGAACTAGTCTGATGTATAACAGAATGGTAACACAAGTTCCCTAGTCTGGGTGTGAGGTCCGTGGTCTCTACACCCTGGAACTATTCTGATGTATAACAGATTGATAACACAGGTTCCCTAGTCTGGGTGTAAGGTCCGTGGTCTGTACACCCTGGAACTGGTCTAAGCATAAACAGATTGATAACACAGGTTCCCTAGTCTAGGTGTGAGGTCCATGGTCTCTACACCCTGGAACTGGTCTAAGCATAAACAGATTGATACAAGTAATCTGGCTCAGTGTGAATTCCCAGGTCCACCTGGTTCAAACACACTGCAGGATCTGACTAAGGTCTGAGTGCTTCCACGGAATGTTCGCAACGGCAGACAATTTGTGACTGGCCAGCAGCAACTAAATATAGTGTAGCGCTCTCTGGCGCCACCTCTAAGTGTTAGACCAATAGAAACTTGCTCTGGCATCAGCTGACCAGCCTGGTCAGCTGGTCCCCTCTTGGCCGTCATAAAAGTTCTGCCTCTCAGCGCGCGCGCGCGTATTCCTTAACCTGTGTGAACTAACAGACTCAGCCACACCAGAGGCACCCTGCTGCGTGCAAACCGCCGTGCTGGACGCGGAACCAGCCGCCTCGCTGTCAGTACATGCGGCGGCTTTTCCGCGTTCTGCCAGAGGTGGGACAAGGTCCTCCAGCACCCAAGGCTGAGACACCAAAGTGCGCCCCTCCATCCCTGCCACCCCAGCTGTCACACACTGATTGCTATTAGACTAAGAGGTGCCACAGGGCCCACAACCTCCCCAACACCTTAATATCTAGTTATCTGGCTTGCAGTCAATGCTATGTATCCCCTTTTCTTATTTCTTTCTGCTTCAAACACAATTAGGAATGACAGCTGAATGAATTGTGCGCCCCCTCCTTCACTGTGCCCTGAGGCTGGAGCCTCTCCAGCCTATGTCTCGGCCCGGCCCTGCGTTCTGCCATGTTACCAGACGCACGCCTCCGCGTGCAAACCGCCGCGTTGGAGGCGGAATCAGCCGCCTTGCTGTCAGAACGCGCGGCAGCTTTTCCGCGTTTTCTCACAGAAATGCTTTCAATGTTTCCCATACTAAAACACGATTAGAAGGGTCACTATTAAATTGAAAGAAGATTTTCAAATCTTGAATAATCTCCGAATGTGTATTTATCAATGATAGCCAATAGGGGTTTAATTTTCATGGTAACTTCGGTTTAGAACTATATTGTGGGTTCTTGAGCCAGACCCTTAACGGGGAGTGATCAGAAATAGCACGTACCAAATATTCTGTCTTTTCCACAAATGGTAGAATCTCTAAATTTCCAATGGCCAGATCTATTCTAGAGAGAGAAATGTGGGTCCTACTATAGCATGAGTATACCAGATCATTGGGATGGGTATTTCGCCACAGATCCACTAAATTTAATTCCCCCAATAACCTTGCAAGGGATGAAAGTTGACTCTCCTGCATTTTGGATTCAAATCATATTATAGTCTCCTATCCATAACATGGGTATAAACATTTTATCTTTTAGCAATTATATTGTTTTTTGTAAGCTGGAAGGTGAGAAGGGGGGTGAGACATATATGGCCACTATTATACATTCCGTGGTATTAAATCTATCATGAAGTACCACAAAACGTCCTTCATTATCTATGTGTGAGTTTATTAATTGGAACCCAATTTTTGCATGGATAAGGATAGATACACCCCTAGAGTACTTCTTCTTCTTCACCTGGTTCTTCTTCTTCTTTTTCTTCACCTGGTTCTTCTTCTTTTTTTTTTCTTCACCTGGTTCTTCTTCTTCTTTTTCTTCACCTGGTTCTTCTTCTTCTTTTTCTTCACCTGGTTATTCTTCTTCTTCTTCACCTGGTTATTCTTCTTCTTCTTCTTCACCACCATATTTTTTATTTTTATTTTTGTGTTCATATTCTTCCTCTTGTACCCAAGTAAATGTTTTTTTCCCTTACAGAACTCAATTGTTGTAAAATTTGTTCTTCAACAGCATAGCTAAATTTGTAGCATAATAATAGCTAGTGGCGCATGGCAGCAGCACATAATTCTGCGGACCCTGCCGGTGGGAACACAGACAAGAGGTTAAATGTGGCAGCAGGAGGAGGAGTGATGTGTGGCAGCAGGCAACGTAACGGGCCATGGTACCTAGCGTTGGTACCACGGCTGTAATAATAAACACCATACAGCAGGAGGTTCCGGAGAGCAGTCCTGAAGCCCACATTGTGTCCAATACAAAACTGGGACAGCACAGTTTTCAACTAGAGATGGCCCGAACCTCCGATTTTAGGTTTGCGAACCTCCGCAAAAGGTTCGGTTCGTGCGAACTTTCGTGAACCGCAATAGACTTCAATGGGGATGCGAACTTTTAAAACTAGAAACATTTATGCTGGCCACAAAAGTGATGGAAAAGATGTTTCAAGGGGTCTAATATCTGGAGGGAGACATGGTTGAGTGGGATAGACGTCAAAAGTCCCAGAAAAAAATCTGGATTTGACGCAAAGCAATGTTTCAAGGGCAGAAATCACATTGAATGCTAAATTGCAGGCCTAAAGTGCTTTCAAACATCTTGCATGTGTATACATCAATCAGGGAGAGTAATCCCTCTTCCTCCCTTCCTCTTGTCTTGTCTTCCAGAGATTTGTAGGATGTCAAAAGCCAGCATACATACATTGGCCGGGAATTAAACCCAGGTCAACTGCTTGGAAGGCAGCTATGCTCACCACTATACCACCAACACTACATGCTGAAGCCGGCCTAGCATGTACCATTGTGATATACCCAAGAGAAAAATGAGCTTGCTTAGGGATTTGTAGGATGTCAAAACCAACCTCACATACATTGGCCAGGAATTGAACCCAGGTCAACTTTTTGGAAGGCAGCTATGCTCACCACTATACCACTAACACTACATGCTGAAGCCAGCCTAGCATGTACCATTGTGATATACCCAAGAGAAAAATGAGCTTGCTTAGGGATTGGTAGGATGTCAAAAGCAACCTCACATACATTGGCCAGGAATCAAACCCAGGTCAACTTCTTGGAAGGCAGCTATGCTCACCACTATACCACTAACACTACATGCTGAAGCCAGCCTAGCATGTACCATTGTGATATACCCAAGAGAAAAATGAGCTTGCTTATTTGCCTAATTTGCTAGGTGAAATCAGTGGGACACAAGGTGATAGTGCTTACAGGTTTCAATTCAAGACTTCAGAAAGATCATGTGCCCCCCTGGATGACGCTGGTGTAACACACACAGCAAAGGACAGCAATTTGAAGTCTGGAAGATTCCAGGGCAAGGGTGGGAAGGATGAAAAGCTAGGTGGCCATGCAACCATTCCTGCTAACCTAAAGCTTACTTGTGTCTTACAACACATTGGCTTAAGACTTTACCAAATCCAATGCTCTAATATGAGGAATCTTCTCTGTTTCCTTTTTTTTTTTTTAAGTGTGGTGTCACAGTTCACTCATCTCTTCAACTACAAGAAAGGCCCAGGAGTAGTCTTAGCTACGCTTCTGCTGCACCACTTTGCTTACGTTTGTATATAACCTTCAAGTTTAAGAAGGGTACATTAGTTGAAATAGTTACACTACTATCTACAGTGGATTGCAAAAGTATTCGGCCCCTTCAAGTTTTCCACATTTTGTCACATCACTGCCACAAACATGCATCAATTTTATTGGAATTCCACGTGAAAGACCAATAAAAAGTGGTGTACACAGGAGAAGTGGAACGAAAATCGTACATGATTCCAAACGTTTTTTACAAATCAATAACTGCAAAGTGGGGTGTGCGTAATTATTCAGCCCCCTGAGTCAACACTTTGTAGAACAACCTTTTGCTGCAATTACAGCTGCCAGTCTTTCAGGGTATGTCTCTACCAGCTTTGCACATCTAGAGACTAAAATCCTTGCCCATTCTTCTTTGCAAAACAGCTACAGCTCAGTCAGATTAGATGGACAGCGTTTGTGAACAGCAGTTTTCAGATCTTGCCACAGATTCTCGGTTGGATTTAGATCTGGACTTTGACTGGGCCATTCTAACACCTAGATATGTTTTATTTTAAACCATTCCATTGTTGCCCTGGCTTTATGTTTAGGGTCGTTGTCCTGCTGGAAGGTAAACCTCCATCCCAGTCTCAAGTCTTTTGCAGTCTCCAAGAGGTTTTCTTCCAAGTTTGCCCTGTATTTGGCTCCATCCATCTTCCCATCAACTCTGACCAGCTTCTCTGTCCCTGCTGAAGAGATGCACCCCCCGAGCATGATGCTGCCACCACCATATTTGACAGAGGGGATGGTGTGTTCAGAGTGCTGTGCAGTGTTAGTTTTCCGCCACACATAGCGTTTTGCTTTTTGGCCAAAAAGTTCCATTTTGGTCTCATCTGACCAGAGCACCTTCTTCCACATGGTTGCTATGTCCCCCACATGGCTTGTGGCAAACTGCAAACGGGACTTCTTATGCTCTTCTGTTAACAATGCCTTTCTTCTTGCCACTCTTCCATAAAGGCCAACTTTGTACAGTGCATGACTAATAGTTGTCCTATGGACAGAGTCTCCCACCTGAGCTGTAGATCTCTGCAGCTCGTCCAGAGTCACCATGGGCCTCTTGACTGCATTTCTGATCAGCGCTCTCCTTGTTCGGCCTGTGAGTTTAGGTGGATGGCCTTGTCTTGGTAGGTTTACAGACTCCTTCCATTTCTGAATGATCGCTTGAACATTGCTCCGTGGGATGTTCAAGGCTTTGGAAATCTCTTTGTAGCCTAAGCCTGCTTTAAATTTCTCAATAACTTGATCCCTGACCTGTCTTGTGTGTTCTTTGGACTTCACTGTGTTGTTGCTCCCAATATTCTCTTAGACAACCTCTGAGGCCCTCACAGAGCAGCTGTATTTGTACTGACATTAGATTACACACAGGTGCACTCTATTTAGTCATTAGCACTCGTCAGGCAATGTCTATAGGCAACTGACTGCACTCAGATCTAAGGGGGCCAAATAATTATGCACACACCACTTTGCAGTTATTTATTTGTAAAAAATGTTTGGAATCATGTATGACTTTCGTTCCACTTCTCATGTGTACACCACTTTGTGTTGGTCTTTCATGTGGAATTCCAATAAAATTGATTCATGTTTGTGGCAGTAATATGACAAAATGTGGAAAACTTCAAGGGGGCCGAATACTTTTGCAACCCACTGTATGTTACAGCAAGGCCCTAATGACACTTTCTCTTACGGGGCTATGGCCACCGATTGGCCCATGTGGTAAAGCAAGGTGTAAAAACCAAAGTACACCTAGCAGAGGATGGTTTAAATCCATCGACCTCTGGGTTATGGGCTCAACACGCTTCCGCTGCGCCACTCTGCTGCTGTACTGCAGATGCTTCGTTGTAGGAAAAAGTGAGACCGCTTAGCCGTACGGAAAAATGGGCACTCCTTTGCCTACTTCTTTCTGGCCTTTGTCATCATGAAAGGATCATAGAAATATATGTAGAAATTTGATATATACAGGATTGTTTAAAGTGGCGTTAAACTTTTTGGAGCAGACTTTTTTCCTCCCTCCACAAGACACACATGCATCCACATAAGATCGTTTAGCAACAACTGTGTGCACAGTCTCTGTGGTGCAATCAGTTAGCGTGTTCGGCTGTTAACCGAAAGGTTGGTGGTTCAAGCCCAGAGAGAGAAAGAGATGATTCTACATGGATAACTGGGAATCTCTTTGGACAACTGTTGAATGCAAAAGGCAAGGCTGTCCCTGGGTGGGCTTGAACCACCAACCTTTCGGTTAACCGCTGAATGTGCTAACCGATTGTGCCACAGAGACTGTGCATGCAGTTGCTGTTGAATTATTTTATGGGGATGTGTGTGTGTCTTTTGGAGGGAGGAAGTAAGTCTGCTCCAAGAAGTTTCAGCATGTAGTGTTGGTGGTATAGTGGTGAGCATAGCTGCCTTCCAAGCAGCTGACCTGGGTTCGATTCCTGGCCCAATGTATGTGAGCTGGCTTTTGACATCCTACAAATCCCTGGAAGACAAGAGAGGAGGAGGAGGAGAAGGGAGGAAGGGAAAAAAAATAGATCACAAGAACAAGATTAGCTCTCAAAAGAGCTGTTGTGGGGTGCTATTTTAGCAATAAGAATCAACCAGGAGCAAGCTAACAAGCTTACAAGAGCCTAACTAATCTTTCCCTATGAGAGTCTGCCAGCAGCTTTCCCTTCACTAATTATTGCAGAGACACGAACGACTGTAATGGCCGGCGCTGCCTGCCTTATATAAGTAGTGGAGTGGGGTGGCTCCAGGAGATAGTGTAGCCTGATTGGCTACAATGGGCCTGCTGACTGTGATGTAGAGGGTCAAAGTTGACCCTAACGGTGCACTATGAGGGCGAACCGAACTTCCGGGAAAGTTCGCATGCGATCACGAACCACCCAAAGTTCGCCTGGAACCGTTCGCCGGCGAACCGTTCGGGCCATCTCTATTTTCAACCCAGACACCTCAGAATAATTTTTTTTTTTTTACAAAAAAATGTATCTATTGTAGTGGCGTAATAGCTAGTGGCGCATGGCAGCAGCGCATAATTCTGTGGACCCTGGCAGTGGGACACACAGACAGCAGGAGGTTAAATACAGCAACAGCAGGAGGAGGAGGAGTGACGTGTGGCAGCAGGCAGTGTAACGGGCCATGGTCCCTAGCGTTAGTACCACACCTGTAATAAACACCATTCAGCAGGAGGTTCAGGACAGCAGTTGTGAAGCCCACATTGTGTCCAATACACAACTGGGACAGCACAGTTTTCAACCCAGACACCTCAGAATATTTTTTTTCTTTTTACACATAAAAATGTAGTTATTGTAGTGGCGTATAGCTAGTGGCGCATGGCAGTAGCGCATAATTCTGTGGACCCTGGCGGTGGGAACACAAACAGCAGGAGGTAAATTACAGAAACAGCAGGAGGAGGAGGAGTGACGTGTGGCAGCAGGCAATGTAGCAGGCCGTGGCACTTAGCGTTGGTACCACGGCAGTAATAATAAACACCATACAGCAGGAGGTTCCGGACAGCAATCATGAAGCCCACATTGTGTCCAATACACAACTGGGACAGCACAGTTTTCAACTCAGACACCTCAGAATTTTTTTTTTGTACAAAAAATGTAGCTATTGTAGTGGCGTAATAGCTAGTGGCGCATGGCAGAAGTGCATAATTCTGTG
Source organism: Hyperolius riggenbachi (assembly GCF_040937935.1). Taxonomy (NCBI): domain Eukaryota; kingdom Metazoa; phylum Chordata; class Amphibia; order Anura; family Hyperoliidae; genus Hyperolius; species Hyperolius riggenbachi. The sequence continues at coordinate 372,142,546 of NC_090647.1, read as the reverse complement.
GATCCTGGCGGTAGGAACAAATATAGCAGGAGTTTAAATACAGAAACAGCAGGAGGAGGAGGAGTGACGTGTGGCAGCAGGCAATGTAGTAGGCCGTGGCACTTAGCGTTGGTACCACGCCTGTAATAAACACCATACAGCAGGAGGTTCTGGACAGCAGTTGTGAAGCCCACATTGTGTCCAATACACAACTGGGACAGCACAGTTTTCAACCCAGACACCTCAGTTTTTTTTTTTTAAATGTAGCTATTGTAGTGGTGTAATAGCTACTGGCGCATGGCAATTCTGTGGACCCTGGCGGTGGGAACACAGACAGAAGGAGGTTCCAGACAGCAGTCGTGAAGCCCACATTGTGCCCAATACACAACTGGGACAGCACAGTTTCCGACCCAGGCACCTCAGAATTTTTTTTTTTTTACACAAGAACAGAAATAGTAGCTATTTTGAGGGTGTGTTAAATAGCTAGTGGCAGCAGCGCATAACGGAGTGGACCCTGGTGGTGGTGGGAACACAGACAGGAGGTTTAATGCAGCAGCTGAAGGACATACATGGCAGCAGGCAGCCTAGGCCATGGCACCTAGTGGTGGTACCACAGCACCTAAAGCAAAACCAGGCCAAATTTGCAGGGGACTGAAGGTTGATGTTGTTAAAAAATTATTCTAAGGCACCTCATGTCCTCCTGTCGCCGACAACAGGTGCCTGGAACGTGCCTTCAATCCAGGCCTGGTTAATCTTCAGGAATGTGAATCCGTGACCACACCACCAGCCGCACTGAAGCACCTCTCTGACAGCACGCTGGAAGGGGGGTAAGACAGGACTTCCAGGGCGTAGTGTGCTAGCTCACTCCACATCTGCAAGCGCTCGACCCAGTACTTCAAGGGGTCCACAGGCTCCTCGCCGCCGGTGTCAAGACCGCTGAAGGACCTCATGTAGTCGTCCACCATCCGGGTCAGGCGCTGCCTGTGACGTTGAGAGGAGGATGCTGCTGCACGCATCTCCTCTCTCGGCTGCTCTACCGTCAGGTAGAGTGCCTTTATCAAGGACAGCAGGTCTCCTGGGGGCCTGATACTGCTGCTGGCTGGACAGGGACAGAGGGGGTGCCATAGCAGTAGTAGTGTAGTAGACTAGCATTCGATAACTATCTCGCATACCTCCCAACATTTCGCGATAAGAAAGAGGGACACTTAAGCCACGCCCATGCCACATCCCTAACCACGCCCCAACCACTCCCCTAGTCACGCATACCATAAAGGTTTTTTAGGAAAAATAGAACATTTTTTTAGTAGAAAAATTCTTATATTTACACAGATATGTACAGGAGTCCTGAAAGAGGATGAGAAAAAAGACAACTGAGGAAGGAAGAGGAACAGAGGGGATAGGGGTCCCAAAGAGGGACTGTCCCTTGGTAGCTATGGCTATAATACCACAAGTAGTCTAAGGTCTGTGGAGAACATAGAAAACATAGCAATGTTGCTGGGAAATAAGAGCAAAAAAAAAAAAAAGAAGAAAAAGAAGAAAGTACATTAGTAGCCCTAAGCAGGCTGGAGAGGCTCCAGCCTCAGGGCGCAGTGTAGAAGGGGGCGCACAATTCATTCAGCTGTCATTCCTAATTGTGTTTGAAGCAGAAATCAATAAGAAAAGGGGATACATAGCAGTTACTGCAAGCCAGATAACTAGATATTAAGGTGTTGGGGACGTTGTGGGCCCTGTGGCCCTCTTAGTCTAATAGCAATCAGTGTGTGACAGCTGGGGTGGGAGGGATGGAGGGGCGCACTTTGGTGTCTCAGCCTTGGGTGCTGGAAGACCTTGTCCCAGCTCTGGCCCTAAGTATTTATTTTTTCTTTAAAACTGTTCTCAGTGTGTTGCTGTCATCTGATTATTACCAGGCTCCTGACCTGAAAGAGTTAAATGACCAGGTCTGTCTGTCTGGTGTCACACTCACATGCAGCCTCTGCAGTATGGGACAAGCCGCATTGATTTGTGCTGTGACTGAGCTGCCTTATCTCCTCTGCCCCTCTGTGATCAGAGTGTAGTGCAGGACAGGCTGTAGTGATCTGAGCTGTGTGTCGTCTTCTCTGCCCCTCTGTGATCAGTGTACAGTGCAGGACAGGCTCCAGTGATCTGAGCTATGTGTCCTCTCCTCTGCCATCAGTGTGCAGTGCAGGACAGGCAGCAGTGATCTGAGCTATGTGTCCTCTCCTCTGCCATCAGTGTGCAGTGCAGGACAGGCTGCAGTGATCTGAGCTATGTGGCCTCTCCTCTGCCCCTCTGTGATCAGTGTGCAGTGCAGGACAGGTTGCAGTGATCTGAGGTGTTTGTCCTCTCCTGCCCCTCTGTGATCAGTGTGCAGGACAGGCTGCAGTGATCTGAGCTGTGCATACCTCCCAACATTTGAAGATGTGAAAGAGGGACACTTAAGCCACGCCCCCTGTGCGGCCTTAAGCCACACCCCCGCTTTTGCAAGAGGGTGACAATGGGAGGGAGTGTGCGGGGGGAGGGTGGGAGAGGGTGACACTGGGTGGAAAGAAGGGTGCCAGTGGGTGGGGGCGGAAAGTGCCAGTGGGAAGGAGGAGGGTGTGAGTGGAGAGGAGGCGGGTGCGAATGGGCAGAGAGGAGAGTGCCAGTGGGCAAAGAGGATGGTGACACTCAGAGGCAGGGAGGGTGACACTCAGGGGGCAGGGACTGGGTGCCTGGGACAGGGACTGGGTGCCTGGGACAGGGACTGGGTGCCTGGAGCAGGGTGACTGGGACAGGGACTGGGTGCCTGGGACAGGGACTGGGTGCCTGGGACAGGGACTGGGTGCCTGGGACAGGGTGCCCGGGGAAGGGTGCAGAGGCCAGGGTGCCTGGGCAAGGGTGCAGGGTTCCTGAGGAAGGATACAGGGTGCCTGGGGCAGGGTGCCTGGTGCAGGGTCCAGGTGCCTGGGGAAGGGTGCAGGGTGCCTGGTACAGGGGGCAGGGTGCCTGGGAAAGGGTGCAGGGTGCCTGGTGCAGGGGGCAGGGACTGGGTGCCTGGGGAAGGGTACAGGGTGCCAGGTGATGTGTGCAGGGTGCCTGGTGCAGGGACAGGGGGAAGGGATTGGGTGCCTGGGGAAGGGTACAGGGTGCCAGGTGCAGGGGTCAGGTGCCTGTGGATGGGTGCAGGGTGCCTGGTGCAGGGACAGGGACTGGGTGCCTGGGGAAGGGTACAGGGCGCCAGGTGCAGGGGCCAGGTGCCTGGGAGCAGGGTGCCTGGTGCAGGGACAGGGGGCAGGGACAGGGGTCAGGGACTGGGTGTCTGGGACAGGGTGCCTGGGGAAGGGTGCAGAGGCCAGGGTTCCTGGGGAAGGATACAGGGTGCCTGGTGCAGGTGCCTGGGGAAGGGTGCAGGGTGACTGGTATAGGGGGCAGGGGGCCTGGGGCAGGGTGCCTGGGAAAGGGTGCAGGGTGCCTGGTGCAGGGACTGGGTGCCTGGTGAAGGGTACAGGGTGATGGGTGCAGGGACAGGGGGCAGGGACTGGGTGCCTGGGGAAGGGTACAGGGTGCCAGGTGCAGGGGCCAGGTGCCTGGGGATGGGTGCAGGGTGCCTGGTGCAGGGACAGGGGGCAGGGACTGGGTGCCTGGGGAAGGGTACAGGGTGCCAGGTGCCTGGGGATGGGTGCAGGGTGCCTGGTGCAGGAACTGGGTGCCTGGGGAAGGGTACAGGGTGCCAGGTGAAGGGGCCAGGTGCCTGGGGATGGGTGCAGAGTGCCTGGTCCAGGGGGCAGGGACTGGGTGCCTGGGGAAGGGTAAAGGGTGCCTGGGGATGGGTGCAGGGTGCCTGGTGCAGGGACTGGGTGCCTGGGGAAGGGTACAGGGCGCCAGGTGCAGGGGCCAGGTGCCTGGGTGCAGGGACAGGAACTGGGTGCCTGGGGAAGGGTGCAGGGGCCTGGGGATGGGTTCCTGGTGCAGGGACTGGGTGCCTGGGGAAGGGTACAGGGGGCCAGGTGCCTGTGGATGGGTGCAGGGTGCCTGGTGCAGGGGCCAGGTGCCTGGTGCAGGGACAGGGACTGGGTGCCTGGGAAGGGTGCAGGGGCCAAGGTGCACTGACACCTGAGGAGGAGGGTGGAAGGGGGGGAATGCCCGTGGGTGCCGAGGAGGGTGCCATTTTTAGGTTGGGGGGGGGGGAAAGGTTGCCTGGGCAGAGAAGAGGTGAAGAACTGATCCGGCCGCGGTAATGAGGGATGCGGGAGCCGGCTTCACTCCTCCCTCCCTCTCTCTGAATACCCCCCTATGTATGTCTGTGTCCCCCCTCCCTGTAGGCAGAGTCAGCGCAGCGGAGCGGGCAGTCGAGTCCTCTTACCGCGGATGCACGCGTACTGGCACCAGACCTCCATGTGCTTCCTGTTTACTATGACGTCACAGGAAGCACATGGAGGTCCGGTGTCAGTACGAGCGCATCAGCGGTAAGAGGACCCGACTGCCCGCTCCGCTCACTCTGCCTACAGGGAGGGGGGACACAGACATACATATTGGGGTATTCAGAGAGAGGGAGGAGTGAAGCCGACTCCCGCATCCCTCATTACCGCGGCTGGAGCCTCGATCAGTTTTCCACCTCTTCTCTGCCCAGCCGGCCGGGATTCAAGAGGGGGGGCCCGGGATAGCGGGAGGGCCCCCCCAAATCGGGAGAATCCCGACCAATCCGGGACGGTTGGGGTCTATGGCTGTGTGTCATCTGATCTGCCTACTTCATGTCTTCTCTATGGAGAGCAATGCTGATCTCTTCTTCCTGGCTGCAGGCTGTTGCTTCTCCCAGCCTGGAGTAGGATGTGGGGGCGGGGCGCACACTGCTGCCTCTCAGTTTCTATTGGTTAGAGGGAGGCACCAGCTTGCAGGTAGTAGTGATGGGTCATTCGCGAACGACAAGAGCCGGCTCTCAGTTTCAAGAGCCGATGCCTCAGCCACCCCACACAGCCCTGCTTTGGTCTGCGCTGAGGCATGCTGGGAGATGTAGTCCTCCTCTCGCAGCTTGTAGGAGTGTATTGGGCGGAGCAGAGCAGTAGCAGGAGGGATTGCACCAGTCAGAGAAGCAGTCTGGAGTTGTCATGGAGACGGGGGCGGGGCTTTTACTCCGATTCTGAGTGGTGTCTAGTGATATTTCATGAAGAGCCGATTCTTTAATGGGAGCCGATTCTCTGAGAAGAGTCGGAATTCCCATCACTAGCAGGCAGTACACAGAGGACAGGAGGAAGTAGGGGGCTGATCTTTCTGTCCCTTCACTGCAGGATCGAAAGACTTTGACAGTGTGTCCATAGAAAAACGGGACTTAAAGAGAAGGGGGCGGGACCCGGGATGAGGGGGCGGGGCCAGGGATAGTCCCACCCAAATCGGGTCTGTTGTGCACTATGGACTTGTGTGACCGAGAGTGACAATCAAAGTCTGTCACACATGGACGCAATCAATAGTGTCAGGCAGAGATGACAGGCAGTCACAGATCACAACAGATGCTGCCCTCTGTAAAGTAACTAACACAGTACTGAAGCTATTATAAACGCACAGACTAACAACAGTAGAAATTAAGTAAACTAGTACACAACTAACTATAATCCCTAACCTACTTAAGCTAGTAGTAGGCTTAGGCTAGCAGGCCTAGCCTGCACACAAACCTAACACTAGCCTAGCACAGTATACACTACACTAGCTGACTGAACTATAACAATCAAATCACTAGCTATCTATAAAACAATATACGTGTAGAGAATGTGTTTAGGTGGTAAATCGCTTGGTTTTAACAATGAAAAGCACTTGCTCAACAGCACTAGTGTTGTCCGGATCATGAACGATTCGGATCTTTGATCTGAATCTATTTTGTGAGTCGAATCATCCGAATCATCAAAATGAGTGATTCGGATCGTAAAATGGGCGGGGCCAGGAGCGACACGCCCCCCTCTTAGTGGGCAGCGGGGTCCTGGAAGCAGAGCTCAGATGGATCGCTCTGTTGGAGGGGAGCCAGGGACAGGTAGATGAGAGAGAGGGACATCGGTGCCACTGCCAGATATGTGTAGAGCACACATACTGGCTATAATGTGCTGCTCATTATAGGCTGTCTGTTCCGTAGTTGTGCACAGTGAACACATGGGAAGCTTTTGGATCAGCTCAGCACAGCTCAGTAACTTTGCAGGCACTGTGATTGCAGGGCAATATGATCCTCCCAGACTCTGCTCTAAACAGCTGCACTTCACTTCTGGGAATGCTTTCTTTCACTGTACGACGTTTGCTTTCAAAGTATACAGATGAACATATAGGTGAAATATATGTAAAGCATATGATTGCAGCATGTGGGTATTGTGTGCAAACATTTCTGCTCTCTGCTAGTCCCTCCTCCCTTCTCTGTTTGTCCACTCCCTGCCCTCTGTCCATCTTCTCCCTTTCTCTGTGTGTCCACCCCCCTCCCCTTCTCCTGTCCACTGCAGGGAAAGACCTGTCCTGCTATTCATTTCACCCCCGAATGCTTCCGTAGTAAAATGATCCGAGATTCGGATCAAAGATTCAGATCTTTTCAATGATCCGATTCGAATCATCCGGATCATTGAGAAGATCCGAACTTCGCATCTTTAAACAGCACTAGAGCTGCTCTCAGTCCCGCTCAGTCACACAGCAAGGACAGGCTCCCTAAGATGGCCGCCGCCTTATATAGAGGAGGAAAGGGCTAGGCTCCCCTCCTCTGATTGGTTGCTAGGGCCTCAGCTGGGGGCCTTCTGATTGGCCCAATGACATCATCACCTGGATACCGAATTCGTGATCACGGATCACGGCCGAATTCGACTTCAAATTCGGGAGCAGAATCGATATTCGAATTCGGCAACCATGAATATCTACCCTTGATCACGGGGTGAATTCAATTTCGCGAATTTGAAGAGCAACCCTGACTGTAGGTACTTTTCAATGCGTGCCTCTAATTTGAAGGGTACAATCTTTGGTTTAACTCTTTTCGATCCTATGTCAAAGCCACAGGTAAGTAAATTTCAATGGTTTAAAGAGACTCTGAAGCGAGAATAAATCTCGCTTCAAAGCTCAGTTAGCAGGGGCACGTGTGCCCCTGCTAAACCGCCGCAATAGCGCCGCTAAACGGGGGTCCCTTGACCCCCAAAGCGACACTTGGTCGCTCCTGGAGGCAGGGCTAACGGCTGCAGCCCTGCCTCCAGTCGCGTCTATCAGCGGCGGATCTCCGCCTCTCCCCCGCCCCTCTCAGTGAAGGAAGACTGAGAGGGGCGGGGGAGAGGCGGAGATACGCGCTGACAGACGCGCGTGGGGCAGGGCTGCGGCGGTTAGCCCTGCCTCAACCAGGAAGCGCTCCCCCGCATTACGGAGGGGATTTGGGGGATCAGGGACCCCCGTTAAGCCACGGGATAGCGGCGGTTTAGCGTGCCCCTGCTATCTATGAGGTCTGAAGCGAGATTTATTCTCACTTCAGACTCTCTTTAACCTTCCTGGCAGTAACAGGAGCCGCGCAGGAGGTTTTCTCAGGCCCTGCTGGGCCGATTTGCTTAATTTTTTTTTTTGCTAGCTGCATCAGCACATCAATCGCCGCCGCCCCGCGCTCGATCGCCGCTATCCGTCGCGCCGCCCCCCCCCCCAGTACGCTGCCTGGCCAATCAGTGCCAGGCAGCGCTGAGGGGTGGATCGGGACTCCCAATGACGTCACGACGTCGCTGACATCATCCCGCCCCGTCGCCATGGCGACGGGGGAAGCCCTCCAGGAAATCCCATTCTTTGAACGGTATTTCCTGATCGAAGCGGGCTGGGGGATGCCGCTGAGCAGCGGCTATCATGTAGCGAGCCCTGGGCTTGCTACATGATTTAAAAAAAAAAACAACAAAACTGCTGCGCTGCCTCCTGCCTGGCGGAATTAATTAGACCGCCAGGAGGGTTAAGTTCACTTTAAATGATACTCCAGCATAGCCACCACTCAGGGGCGGGCCGAGGCATAGGCTGGAGAGGCTCCAGCCTCAGGGCGCAGTGTAGGAGGCGGCGCAAAATTCATTCAGCTGTCATTCCTAATTGTGTTTGAAGCAGAAAGAAATATGAAAAGGGGATACATGGCAGTGACTGCAAGCCAGATAACTAGATATTAAGGTGTTGGGGAGGTTGTGGGCCCTGTGGCGCCTCTTAGTCTAATAGCAATCAGTGTGTGACAGTTGGGGTGGGAGGGATGGAGGGGCGCACTTTGGTGTCTCAGCCTTGGGTGCTGGAGGACCTTGTCCCGGCTCTGCCACCACTGGAGCTAAGCAGGAAAACCATGTGAGCATCTCTCTATTCCCTCTCTCTGAGCATCTCTCTATTCTATATTCGGGGTGTGATACAACGCAGCAGGGGGCCCTCTTCCCACCCGTGGAAGACGTGCAGTAAGGGTTTCCGAAGCGAGAACAAAAGCCGTGCACTAAGCGACAGTAGTAAGTAACCCATCCATGCATGGTAAGTGGAGGAGGGCGACGACTGACTCGCCCCACCCACCGCAGTGACCGCACGACGGTTGTAGAGAGAGCGGCTTTAGAAGCGAGATCCAGAAGCTGACTGTGTGTGCACATGCACAAACCAAATGGCTAATAAGAGACACCGATGGAGAACTATGACGTGGGCGCATCGGGCGGATGATTCAGGAGACGTGCACTGAGAGGCTGCAGAGGCCCCGCCCCTACACGAGGGCCTATTGCGGGCGGGATCGTATGGATGCTCTGCGCGACGCGACTGCAGAAGTTCCGCCCGAAGATGAGATAGGAGTGTACTTGCTAATGCAAAACACAAGGGAGTAACGGCCAATCTACTTGCTACGGCCAGGACGTAAGAATATGTCACTCCTTAGCTGTCACTCTTTCTCGTTTTCTATCTGTCATTACTCACCATCCCTGTTCAGTACTTGACACCTGTTTGCTGTTACTTCACTTGATCTGCTGTCTGTAACTATTCTTCACCAACTCTGCAAATACTTGTCACCTGCTAACTGTCACTTCACGTTCTTTGTGTCATTTGAGGTATGGCCTGGTGTTAGTCGTGAATCAGATATGCTTACATCAAAACGATCAAATGGTAATTGTCTTTAATGACTAACTGTAGATATAGTTTTCTAGTAAACTTTTGAAACTTTACTTCTTTCTTCAGGCATGATACACAACTGGATCAAATTCATATTATTGTACAGTAAGTTATTAAAGGATACGTCCAAGGACAAAAAAAAAAAAAATTCTACTTACATGGGACTTCCTCCACCCCCTGGCAGCCTATCTGTACCTCACCGCAGCTCCGGTGTCCCAGGATCCCCTTCGTTGCAGACGCCGACCTCGCCAGGTCTGCATCTTCTGCCCCTACACCAGTGCGTGGTCGTGCTGAGAGCGTTCTGCGAAGGTGCAGCAGTTCTGCACCTGCGCAGGACGCTTCAGGCCACTTAAGCGCGATTACGAGTGGACAGGCGCAGCGGATGCCTGCCTGGCTAGTTCGCCGTCTGCGACGGAGGGGATCCTAGGACACCGGAGCTGCTTAGAGGAACATATTTGCCGCCATGGGCTGGATGAAGTCCCGGATAAGTAGATCTTGTTTTTTTTATTATCCTCAGACGTATCATTTAGGGGTATTAAAGGAACACTATCATCTTCCTCTGTGCATATGAATGTATATATATATCTATAAAAAAGCAACCTTTTAGTGCATTGTTAGGCGGTGTGGTTATAAACCATGGCAGTTGGTGCTGTCTGTTTTGTTTTTTTCAGGTGTGCCAGCAGTAAAGATGATTACGTGCAGGCTGATTGTGAATCAAACAATATAAATAAATTACACTGCGAATATCAATCATTCTTTGATCTCTATACCATTTTTAACTTCTCACTTTGCAATGTATTGATTTATTTTTCCCCTTTTCGCTACAGTGCCTCTTTAAGCAAAAGGGTTCATTCACCTAATCTCCGCATCCATCATCAGGTCTCTATGGCCATGCGGATTCATGTAACACAGCATCAGTACGTGCCAGTCTGTAATACGCTGGTATGCACTGATGGCATGTCACATGACGCTGCCATAGCCATGGAGACCGACACTGGAAGCAGTGATTAGGTGAGTTACCCTCTCTCGCTTAAGCTTTCTCATAACTTTGCAGGGAGGGAGGAGAGGAAACCGGCCGCACAGCACTGTAGTTTGCCCGATGCTGACCTAAATCAACAATTGTTGGGTTGACGTCAGCATATTTGTGTCTTCTGCTATCTGTTATTACTTTTCACCTGCAAGCTGCTACCTCACCTGATCTGCTACCTGTCACAAGTTGACATCTGCTCCCTGTCACTACTTGTCACCTGCTAGCTGTTACGTCATCTCATTTGCTATTCGTCAGTACTTGTCCCTAGTGATCTGTCATTTCTTGCCAACTTCTGTTTGTCGTCACCCATAACCTACTAGCTTGCTTCACTTCATCAATCGGCCAGTACTCATTATCTTTTGTCTAAAGGTAGCCATACATCAGGCGACTTGGCGGCCGATCAACCACCAAATTCAATTATTATAATCCAATCAGATGTAAATCGGTGCCACTAAGTTCATGCCCGATCGACATTAGTCGCATTAGTTGATTGGACATGCTGCAAGATGTATGGCTGGTTTGCTCGATTGGGTGCACGGCGGTAATTGCATGCGATTTTGATACAAGTGGTACATTACCTATGTATACCTATGTATGGAGAACGGAGAAAGCATGGCGCTAGCGGCAGGCAGGTAATGTATATTGCATGGGGACATTTAACATTAGGGGGACAGCGTCAGGTTAGCGAGGCAGCGAATGTGGCATCACAAGGCCAATTCCTGATCAATTTCAGCATGTAATTTATCAGGAATCAGATCTCTCTCTAATCAGATTCTATTAGAGAGAGATTTGTCTCTTGGTCGTTTCTGCCCATAACCGCTAGATATATGGATACCTAAATACTGTTCTTTGTTTACATAGTACTGCAGAAAAAAGCATAATAAAATTGATGGGATTTTGCCCTTGAAAAGTATCTGCTTCCGCACAGATCACTTAAAAGATTAAAACAACAAATTTCAGCACTTTCCCATCAGTTTTCTCCCCTGTAATTTTTTCCAGCTGGGTGGTATTAAAAGGTTGGGCACGATGGGGGAATGCAGGGTTGGTGCAGCTCTGCTTACAGCATATGAGGATGACAGCTGGGTGCTGACCAAAATTAGCTGGGTGGAGCACCTGGCTAAAATAGCCTGGGGAGAACACTGCCCATATAGTGCTACTCGTCGCCCATCTGTCACTATTCATTACTATTCATTCATCACCTCATAGCTGTCACTACTTGTCACTTGCTAGCTGTCATTTCTCATCTACTGTCAGTACTCTGTCAGATAGCATCTATTTACACCTGTCACAATAAAGAAGTTTAGCAAAGGCTGAAACTCAACAGTTGCCCAAAAATATAATTTCCAAAATAATTCTGTCAGACTTGGGCAAATTGAAAAAAAAAAAATCACAAAACTTTGAAAGACAAAAAATACCCATACTGGAATGTCTACTTTTGTAAATGATGGCTTAAAAGTCTTGTGTTCTAACACAGGCTAATAGTCACATTTAGTACAAGAGAGAAAAAAATAAACTCTTTTTAGGATAACACCTGTAGCTGACTCGATTGGTCTTCCCAGAGGTCTCTTTGAATCTTTGTGTAGCTTTTGAATCAAGTAGAATATAGGTATGGTATAGTGGTTAACAAACATTAACTTCCATTATTTGTTATGGCCCCAGATGTTGCCGTTTGGTCTAACATGAAATTGACTTTCTTAAAGAAAACCTGAACTGAAAATTAAAAGTCAAAATAACCATACACTAGGGCGCTAAATAACCATACACTATGGTTATGGTTATTTTTGGGTAAAAATCGAAATTGCGATTTTTCTGTTAGAAATTGAGATTTCGATTTATTCACGATTTTTTTTAAACAAGCTTTAGCGGGGGGGGGATTGGGTCAGGAGCCTAGCTATGGCGGGCTCTGTGTCAGAAAATGTTGCTGTGCATTCGCATTGCATGTCAGGCAATGCACATTTATAAAGTCTGAAGCCCTCTGTGATGACCCCTCGGCTTAATGTGCGTGCGGTACTACTTTGTGCGGCGTAAGGGACTCTTATGAGCCGGGCAGCGGTGGGCGGATCCACTGACAGAAGCAGTGCATATTCATGATGCTAATGAGCTGGGCGGCGGGGGGGGGGCGAGTCCAGTCCGGAGCGGCACACACAGCTTCACCAATCAATGGATAGCGATGGTATGACGGCAGCGGTAGGCGGAGCTGTACAGAGCGTACAACTCCGCCTACCGCCTCCGTCATTCCATTGCTTTCCAGCGATTGGTGAAGCTCTGTGCCGCTCTGGACTGGACTCGCCCGACCCCCCCCCCCCCCCGCTCATTTACATATGGAATATGCACTACGGCGTCTCCCCTCAGCGCGTAGCGGTAGGCGGACCATGCGGCCAAGCACGGGCACTACACCGAAAACCGCCGGATACTGACGATCCCTAGATCGTCTTCTCAGGAACCGCGGTTTCGGTTTAAAACCGGACAATCATGCAGCCCTACCATACACAGGTCATACTTACCTTCCATGTAGTCTACTCCTCAGTGTCTTTCTCCTGTCCCGCGTCCTGTTTGTTCACTGTGATCAAGGGAATTTTCTGTCCTCCATTTTGAAAATGGCCATTACCCATAACAGCATTCTGGTCAGCACACAGTTAAACTGTAACATCGCCCACTTGAGCCATAGGGAAACATGGACATTACCTGGTACATCGGTTTACTCTCAGCTATAACTGACAGCAACTGATATTTTACTGACAGCAACTGACTTATTTCAGATCTGACAAAATATTGTCAGAACTGGAAGGGATTATTGTCAGAAGAAAATGGTGAGCTTCTGAGAGGAACTGATGGCAAGGTAACTATGTAATGTTCATTTGAAGTTACCTCATGTGTTTATTTTAAATATTTTTACTCAGTACAGGTTCTCTTTAACAATTGATGAAAAGGGTTTTGACCTCCATTTTACATATACAGTTACATCATAATCCTGTAGTTGTCTATAGGCTTTATCAAGATATTGCTGCCCATTCCAAATGACTATGTTGCTGTAACGGTTGGTGTCAGCACGCAGAGAGAATCTGATTATTGGTGATCTGCAGTATCACCAAGAATGCAGATATATACCCGATTATTGATGATCTGCAGAATTACCGATAATACAGATATATTGCTAACCTCTGGACACCTATAGGTATGTGAGTGTTTGGTGTAACAGTAATACTTTGAGTGATGCACCTGCAGAGCAGGCGATATAACAGTAAGGAGACACTGCCCTGGGAGTACAGGAACCTTCCAGCAGCCTGAGGCTCTCCAAGGGGAGGAGTCAGGCTGGAGACAGGAAAGGCCAGAGAGTGAGTGACACCTAAAGGTGGATGTCACTATCTGATCTGGAGACTATCTCTTAAAGAGGAAGCGACACCCATGCTAACCTAAAAATAAAAAACACATATTTAAGTAGATAAATACTACTTCTACTTATATATCAGATGTATTGCACTGACCACGTTATGATTCCTGAGAATTTTATAAATGAGAAGCAGAAAATCCTATTCCAGGCAGTAACCATTTTGCCCAGCTAATGCTGACATCATATCCTTCCCGACTCTTGTTTTTCCCATTTCCTTCTCTTGCTCATTGTATATTCATTACCTGCCCTCCTCCCAGAGTCTTCAGACACTCCCACTGAGGTGTATACTAGGAAGTGCACTGTCTTATGTCATCATTGTGCGACTCAGTACAGCTGTGTTTACATCACAAAAGCAGGGTGATTTCAGAGCACACTTCAGAGATCGGATTTCAGCTGTCCCTTCAAGAGAACCCGAGGTGTGTTTTAAAGAATGTTATCTGCATACAGAGGCTGGATCTGCCTATACAGCCCAGCCTCTGTTGCTATCCCAAACTCCACTAAGGTCCCCCTGCACTCTGCAATCCCTCATAAATCACAGCCATGCTGTGAGGCTGTGTTTACATCTGTAGTGTCAGTCTCAGCTGCTCCCCCGCCTCCCGCATAGCTCCGGTCCCTGCCCCCGTCCCTTCCCTCCAATCAGCAGGGAGGGAAGGGATGCAGGCGGGGACTGTAGTTCTGCAGGAGGCGAGGAGAGCAGCAGACTGACACTATAGAGATAAACACAGCCAGCTCTGACAAGCTGTTTGTCAGCAGCGTGGCTGTGATTTATGAGGGATTTCAGAGTGCAGAGGGACCTTAGGGGGGTTTGGGATAGCAACAGAGGCTGGGCTGTATAGGCAGATCCAGCCTCTGTATGCAGATAATATTCTTCAAACCCACCTCGGGTTCTCTTTCAGGAAGTGTGTGTGCTCTCTACTCCTGGAAACAATGCTAATGAAAGAATGGTAATCTTGATGGCGTTTTGAGAACAGAACTAAGAAATCTTATTGAATCTTTGTTCTCGCCACACATGGTACAAGCTCAGTGGTATTGTACATTGTTTTTGTGATTAACCCATCAAAGGGGAGACCTCCTCCTCCAACATTACTGCGCATGTGCAAACAGTCTAATGCGGCTTAGCCGCGTATAATGTATAGCATGCAGCACTTTCTTTAAACGTGCTGCATTACAATGTAACGCAACATGGATACTGTGAACATCCTATTTAGTTTTCATTACTGTGAGTTAGGCTGCGTTACAAGCAGCCTAAGAGGGTGTGAGAGTGTAGGTGTGTGAGAGGGAGTGAGAGAGTAAGAGTGAGAGAGTGTGTGTGAGTGAGAGTGTGTCAGTGCTTCTCCCTCCCCTCTGCATAGCACAGCACGCACTCCTGCTTCTCCCTCCCCTCTCCATAGCACAGAACGCCCTGCTGCTTCCCCCTATCCTTTCCATAGCACAGCACGCGCTGCTGCGTCTCCCTCCCCTCTCCATAGCACAGCACGCTCTGCTGCTTCTTCCCCTCTCCCTAGCACAGCAATCACTCCTGCTTCTCCCTCCCCTCTCCATAGCACGGCACGCGCTGCTGCTTCTCCCTTCCCTCTCCATAGCACAGCACAGGCTGCTGCTTCTCCCTCCCCTCTCCATAGCACAGCACACGCTGCTGCTTCTCCCTCCCCTCTCCCTAGCACAGCACACACTCCTGCTTCTCCCTCCCCTCTCCATAGCACAGGCTGCTGCTTCTCCCTCCCCTCTCCATAGCATAGCACAGGCTGCTGCTTCTCCCTCCCCTCTCTATAGCACAGCACGCACTGCTGCTTCTCCCTCCCCTCTCCATAGTATTGAAGCAGCACAAGTAGCTATGTTTGATTGGTTTATTTCATGTTTGTGGACTAAGCACAGCTATTACTGTATATATAAATTATTTATGACTATTATCTGAGAAATTGAACATTTTATCATATTTTCTATTTTAATTACAGTTTAAATTCATTAGGAGTCGGAGCATTTTTTCCCGACTCCGACTCCAGGCACCCAAAATTGCTCCGACTCCACAGCCCTGATAGGTATAGCCAGTAGTTTCCCCCATTATAGGTATAGCCAGTAGGTTCCCACAGTATTAGTGCAGGCTGGTAGTTTCCCCTAGTATAGGTATAGGCAGGAAGCCAGGTAGGGAGAAGCAGAAAGGAGTGAGATGGCAGCATGGGCATAACAAGAGTCCCCGCCATTGCTATACATACACACACGCATGCTCTACACATACCCACATCACTCACGCATGCTCTATTCATACACACACCACACACGCATGCTCTATAAATACACACACCACACACGCACGCACGCTCTATACATGCACACACCACACACACGCACGCTCTATACATGCACACACCACACACACGCACGCTCTATACATGCACACCTCACACACGCACGCACGCTCTGTACATGCACACCTCACACACGCACGATCTGGACATGCACACCTCACACACGCACGCTCTGTACATGCACACCTCACACACGCACGCTCTGTACATGCACACCTCACACACGCACGCTCTGTACATGCACACCTCACACACGCATGCTCTGTACATGCACACCTCACATACACACGCTCTGTACATGCACACATCACACACGCACGCACGCTCTGTACATGAACGCACGCACGCTCTGTACATGCACACATATTGCTCTATACATGCACACATTACACACACATTGCTGTATACATACACACACACATGCTCTATACATACACACACACACACACACACACACATGCTCTATACATACACACACACATGCTCTATACATACACACACACATGCTCTATACATACACACACATACATGCTCTATACATACACACACAACACACATGCTCTATACATACACACACACATGCTCTATACATACACACACATGCTCTATACATACACACACATGCTCTATACATACACACATCACACATGCATGCTCTATACATACACAGGTCACACAGACACACACTCCATAAATACACATCAGCATATATGCCATACATATACACACTGCATGAAAAGACAGCACCTCTCACAGCAGCACAGCGTCCTGTCATAGCTCCAGCTTCCACGTGTCTCTCTAGCTGTCCTCAGACTCCGGCAGGGAGGGGGGGAGGAGCTGCACACATTCCTCTGAGTTTGTGTACTGTACACTGAACTGCCATAGTTGGGGGAGACAGAGACTATGCATTGCATGAAAGAGAGAGAGGGAGAACAGGCTGCAGCCTCATCTCACTAAAATTATTATAGCAGCATACGTAGACCTGGTGTCTCCCCCTCTGCTGTTGTGGTACAATCCAAATTACCGGGCAGATACATTGCCGGTAAAGAGCAGCGGCTTTTGAAGTAAATTTGCAGCCAGATACTGGCTGGGTGGCAGCCCTAGGCAGTGGGACTCCACTTCACGCATCGGCTGCTGCTCTCTGACAGCTCCTCTTCCCAGGGAGCAGTGGCTGACACCTGTGGCGTCCAGTATATACGTCACATGCAGTGTCAGCCAATCAGGGTAGAGGAGAGATATGGGTGGGTTAGAAGGAGGGGAAAGCAGGAACAGGAGGAATATATTATAGATACAAAGAGTCCCCAGCGTGTACAAGACCGGCGACGGCGAATTAAAGGGCCAGTGCAGAATTTTTATGTAATAGCTCCAAACCATAACTGCAAACATTTTTTTTAAAGTTTGGAATTCAGGATAAGCATCTTTATCACACAAGAGACTCAGACCAGTTTCTGTTGAAATTTCCTTTTTATGGTGACAATTCCGCTTTAAGGGGAGAGATAGCTCTCGAGGTGGGGCACGCCGGGTCGGCAACACACTGACAGATAAAGTACAAAGACAGAAGGCTGATTCGGTATCCAAGTCAAGCAGGGTCTGGCAACAAAATATCAGATATGCGAGGTACCGAATCAGAAGACAGAGGAGTAGTCAGAAAAGCTATAAGTCATAACAAGCACCCCGGAACTAGTCTGAAGTATACACAGATAATAATACAGTTCCCTAGACTGGGTGCGAGGTCCGTAGTCTCAGCACCCTGAAACTAGTCTGAAAGATAACACAGATGGTAGTACAGTTCCCTAAGCTGGGTGTGAGGTCCTTGGTCTCTACACCCTGGAACTAGCTTGAAGTATAACACAGATGATAACACAGTTCCCTAAGCTGGGTGTGAGGTCCTTGGTCTCTACACCCTGGAACTAGCTTAAGCATAAACAGAATACAATTCAAATAATCTGGCTAAGTGTGAATTCCCAGGTCCACCTGGTTCAAACACACTGAAGGATCTGACTAGGTCTGAGTGCTTCCACGTAGTAATCGCAACGGCAGACAACTTGCAAGTGACCAGCAGGAACTATATATGGAGTAGTGCTCTCCAGCACCACCCCTAATTGCTCAACCAATCGTATCCTGCTCTGGAGTCAGCTGATCGGTGTGGTCAGCTGACATTTCCTGCTTAGTATAAGAATTCTGCCTCTCAGCACGCGTGTATTCCTAAGCCTATGTGCACTAACAGACTCAGCCACACCAGACACACGCTGCCACGTGCAAACCGCCGCGCTGGATGCGGAACCAGCCACCTTACTGTTGTTGCATGCGGCGGCTTTTCCGCGTTCTGCCCTGCTACCAAACACACGCTTCCGCGTGCAAACCGCCGCACTGGACGCCGAATCAGCCGCCTGCTCAGTAGCACATGCGGCGGCTTTTCCGCAATCTCTCACAGGACCCCCCCCCCCCTACGAGGAGTGGACTCCGGACATCTCCTGCCCGGCTTCTCAGGATGCAAGTTATGAAACTCCCTTTTCAACTCCTCTGCATGCATGCGACATTCTGGCACCCAAGTTCTCTCCTCAATGCCATACCCTTTCCAATGCACCAAATACTGCACGGAGTTCTGCACAAGTCGGGAGTCAAGAATCTTCTCAATCTCATATTCAGGTTGGTCATCAATCAACACGGGGGAGGGGGGGGGGAGCGGAATCCACGTGCACTGCCGGCTTGAGCAAGGACACATGGAATGATCTCACACCCCGCATGTTGGCGGGGAGATCAATGGCATAAGTGACATCATTAATTTTCCTTATCACAGGAAACGGACCCACAAATCGGGGACCTAACTTGGGAGACAGTTGCTTCAGAGCCAAATGTCGTGTGGACACCCAGACCAAGTCACCTGGAAGAAACTCCCACTCTATGGAACGTCTTTTATCAGCCTGTTTCTTCCGACTCTGAAAAGCCCTCCTCAAGTTTCTTTCTACCATTCCCCACGTCTGCTTCAAGGACCTCTGCCAATCCTCCAGGGCTGGAAACGGGGTGGCAGCCACTGGCAATGGGGTGAACTTAGGTGATCTTCCAGTCACCACCTGGAATGGAGAAAAACCTGAGGAGGAGCTCCTCAAGTTGTTGTGTGCAAATTCTGCAAATGGCAGGAATTTGACCCAGTCAGTTTGAACATCTGCCACATAACATCTCAAAAACTGTTCCAGAGACTGATTGGTTCTCTCGGTCTGGCCATTGGTCTGTGGGTGGTAGCCTGATGAAAAAGATAGCTCCATGTCTAACTGATGGCAGAATGCCCTCCAAAACTTAGAAACAAATTGGACTCCCTGATCTGACACTATATTTTCCAGAATACCATGCAGCCGGAAAATATGTTGCATGAAGAGATCGGCCAACTCCTGGGCCGAGGGGAGTCCTTTCAGGGGGACAAAATGGGCCATCTTGCTGAAACGATCGACTACCACCCAAATGACCGTCATGCCTTCAGACCTAGGGAGTTCGCCTACAAAATCCATGGACAGATGGGTCCATGGTTCCCTCGGGACTGGCAGTGGTTGTAATGTCCCAACAGGTGCCTGACGGGAGGGTTTGCTTCTCGCACACACTGCACATTCTCTTACATACTCTTTGCAGGCAGTTGCCAATGAAGGCCACCAGGCACATCTCGCTATGAGGTCCTGAGTTCTGGTGGCTCCAGGATGCCCAGCATTCTTGTGAGAATGAAACAACTGCAGTATTTGTAGACGAAAAGGCAGTGGTACAAACATGACTCCTTCAGGCTTTCCCTCAGGTACATCCTGTTGGAACTGACTCAACGTCTTAGTCCAGTCCCTCCAGGTCTCAGTGGCGGCCAGAACCACTTTCTGTGGCAGAATGGTTTCTGGGTCTGAGGGCTGTGCTGTCTCGGGCTCAAAACATCTGGACAAAGCATCAGCTTTGATGTTTTTACTACCAGGGGTATACGTGATTACAAATCTGAATCTCGAGAAGAACAATGACCACCGAGCCTGTCGGGGGCTAAGTCTCTTAGCGCCCTCAATGTACTCCAAATTCTTGTGGTCAGTATAGACAGTAATGGTATGTTCTGCACCCTCTAGCCAATGTCGCCATTCCTCAAAGGCCAACTTAATGGCTAGTCGTTCCCTATTGCCTATATTGTAGTTTTTCTCAGCGGGTGAAAACCTACGTGAGAAATAGGCACAGGGGTGTAACTTTCCCTGCAACCCAGAACGCTGAGACAGCACAGCCCCTACCCCTACCTCTGAGGCATCTACCTCCACGATAAAGGGGAAGGTGGTGTCAACATGTCTCAAAATGGGTGCAGTACAGAACAATTTCTTTAGAGTGGAGAAAGCATCATGGGCCTCAGGGGACCAGTGGTGAGTATCTGCCCCTTTCTTTGTGAGACTGGTGAGAGGTGAGATCACTGTAGAGTACCCCTTTATGAACCTTCTGTAGTAGTTAGCGAACCCCAGAAACCTCTGGAGAGCCTTCAATCCCACAGGTTGAGGCCAATCTAACACAGCTGAAACTTTCCCAGGGTCCATAGAGAGGCCAGAGGTTGAAATTATGTACCCTAGAAAGGTGACAGAGGTCACTTCAAATATGCATTTCTCCAGCTTAGCGTACAGCATGTTTTGTCTGAACTTCCGTAACACAAACTTAACATGATCTCTGTGCTCTGAGAGGTTGGACGAGAAAATTAGAATGTCGTCTCAGTATACCAAGACAAATTTGCCCAATACCTCTCTAAAGACCTCATTGATCAGTTCTTGAAAGACGGCCGGGGCATTACACAACCCGAAAGGCATCACTAGGTACTCGTAATGCCCGTTGGGTGTGTTAAAAGCCGTCTTCCATTCATCACCGTCCCTGATTTAGCACAAGGTTGTAAGCACCCCTCAGATCCAATTTCGAAAAGATCTTAGCATTGGTGACTTGAGTAAACAAATCGTCTATTAACGGCAAAGGATAGCGATTTTTTTTTACTGTGATTTTATTTAAGCCCCGATAGTCAATGCAAGGGCATAGGCCACCATCCTTCTTTTTCACAAAAAAGAACCCTGCCCCGGCCGGAGATCGAGAAGGGCGAATAAAACCTTTAGCTAAGTTTTCTCGGATGTATTCCTGCATGGCCAATTTCTCTGGCCCAGATAAGTTATAGAGATGACCTCTAGGGGGCATACAACCAGACCTAAGATCAATGGGGCAATCAAAGGGACGGTGTGGAGGAAGTTTATCTGCTGACTTGGGGCAGAATACGTCTGCAAATTCTAAATATTGATCTGGCAATCCCTCCATGTGAATCTTGGTTTTACCAAAGGTTACTTTCGCAAGACAATGATGATAGCAGTGGGCAGACCAGCTGGTTAGCTGACCCGTGGCCCAATTGATCTGAGGCGAGTGAATCTGTAACCATGGCATGCCAACAATGATCGTGGAGGTTGCCATTCATAACACAAAAAATGATAAACTTTCTTTATGCAAGATCCCTATTGTGACCCCCAAATCTGGGGTCTGGGAAAGAGGGTGATTACTCTGCAGAGGGGAATCATCCACCGCAGTGACCCGAATCTGTTGTTTTAAAGGGGAGATCGGGATCCCCAATTTCTTAGCAAATTCGTAATCCATAAAATTAGCTGCTGAGCCTGAATCAATGAAGGCCTCAGTATTCTCTGTCTTATCTTGCCAAGATATAGTGCAAGTAAGAAGGAGATGTTTATCATCCAGGGGAAACAACCGTTTGGGACAACTCTGAACTTTATGACCCTCCTCTGCACAGTATAGACAGAGCTCTTTTGTCTCTTTGCCCTTCTGCTCCACCTGGAACAACCTCGACCGCCCAAACTGCATTGGTTCTGGTGGAGGTGAGTCGGGTGGTGATGTATCAGATGGAAATGAATCAGGTTGAGGCGCGGTGTAGGAAACATATCTCACATTGTTCCTACCCCGAGTCTGTCTCGTAGGCGACGATCAATTCTGATGGCTGATGAAATGGCCTCATCAATAGACTTCGGCTCGGGTGACCCAACATCAGATCAGAGACCGCGTCTGACAACCCTGATAAAAAACAGTCCAGAAGTGCGAATGAGTCCCATCTAGCTGAAACTGCCCACTTCCTGAACTCAGCTGCATAATTTTCCACCGGACCCTTGCCCTGCCGTAATGTCTTGAGCTTCCGCTCAGCAGTAGAGGCAATATCCGGATCATCGTAAATTATGGCCATAGCGTCAAAAAATGCCTCAACTGACACTAACGCGCTATCACCTGGCTGGAGACTATATGCCCAAGTCTGGGAATCAGCTGACAATAGTGTCTTGATAAACGTAATTCTCTGTGCTACAGTTCCTGAGGAACTAGGTCTCAACTCAAAGTATGACAACACTCGATTTTTAAAGTTTCGGAAGTCAGATCTGTGGCCAGAAAACCTTTCAGGTACAGACATACGTATGTCTGCGCTAGGAGGAGATCGCACTGCGTCCACAGCCGTCTGATAGACTTGCACAGTCCCAGACAAAGCGTTGATTTTAGTCTGGTGACTGTCTAGCACTCGGATGAAAGTTTCCACCAAGGTGGTGAGTGCATTAAGACGGCTGTGAAGTGCGTCCATTTGGGTTTGGTCTGCCGTTCTGTAACGATTGGGGTCAGCACGCAGATAGAATCTGATTATTGGTGATCTGCAGTATCACAAGAATGCAGATATATACCCGATTATTGATGATCTGCAGAATTACCGATAATACAGATGTATTGCTAACCTCTGGACACCTATAGGTATGTGAGTGTTTGGTGTAACAGTAATACTTTGAGTGATGCACCTGCAGAGCAGGCGATATAACAGTAAAGAGACACTGCTCTGGGAGTACAGGAACCTTTCCAGCAGCCTGAGGCTCTCCAAGGGGAGGAGTCAGGC
Source organism: Hyperolius riggenbachi (assembly GCF_040937935.1). NCBI lineage: Eukaryota > Metazoa > Chordata > Amphibia > Anura > Hyperoliidae > Hyperolius > Hyperolius riggenbachi. Next base: position 372,119,864 of record NC_090647.1, on the reverse strand, counting down.
TGGAGACAGGAAGGGCCAGAGAGTGAGTGACACCTAAAGGTGGATGTCACTATCTGATCTGGAGACTATCTCTTTTTTTTTTTTTTTAACAAATCAATTTTTATTTTTGAGAAAACAAACATCAAAAAGAGACAGATACAGTAAGAAAACATTGATCTCCCACACACGGGAAAGCATATCTTAGTTACATTCTTATCACCATGGGCAATACAAACACAGGTAGAACAGGTAATAGTATTATCGTACATTAATCCGAAGGGCATTTCTACAGTCTCATGCATAATGACAAAAAGGGGTATGGTTTCGGATATATATATATAATCCGCGCATATATGTCAGGATTGCCATTCCATCAGAGATGTGATGTTGCCCACACAGACCATGTGTAGGAGACCCAGAGTTCAGCAAATGGATGCATGTAAGGTAAGGAAAGGTAGGAAAAGAAGAAAGGAAGAGAAAAGGAAAGAGAGAAGAGAGAAGGAGTTGGCTCCAAGCTCACCCTCCGCCACCACCCGACAGCCTTGTCTGCCATAGATCGGTTGTTGTCCCACAGAAGGGAAGGGAAGGTTAATCAGATTCCGAATTGGACCCATTCGTAGAGGGGTTGTCACACCATGGTGTCCATATTTTCTGAAATCTTAGTGGGCAGTTGCGGTTTTTATATGTCATTTGATATAACGGGAGAGCCAGATTTATAGTACGTTTCCACATATTGATTGAGGGTGCAGCCTCGCCTTTCCATACTCTTAATATCTCTTTACGCGCATAAAAACATAGAATGCGGATCAAGTATTGTGTATATTTATTATAGGACGGTTCCTCAAATATTCCCAGTAACGCAAGTTTGGGTGTACATTCGACATATGTCTCTAGGATTTCATTTATAGTGTCAAATATATTGTTCCAAAATATCCTTATTTTATTACAGCTCCAAAACATATGGTAAAACGTGCCATTTGCAGCAGAGCACTTCTGGCACAGCGCACTGTTAGCGTTGCAGATATGATGCATTCTGGTCGGGGTTAGATAGGTTCTGTGCAAAAATTTGACCTGGATCAGCCTGTCCCTGGCTGAGATTGTGCCTTTTATAAAGTCTTCCAGGATATCTTCCCAGTCCGTATCATCCAGTCCTGGAATGTCTATGTTCCATTTTTCCTGACAGCGAAGGATTTTTTCATTGTTTTTAGACATAAGGACTGAATAAATCACAGACAGGGATTTTTCTAAGTGTTTTGTCAAGAGAGTGCGTTCAAGATCATGCACAGCCAATACAGGTGCGTCGCCAGAGAACTGGGCCGCAAAGGCATGTCGGAGTTGCAAGTAACGGAAAAACATTTTGTTTGTAATGGAATACATTTGTTTTAGTTCATCAAATGTTAATAATATGGTGTAAGCTTTTAATTCCTGCCTTGGCCCATATCTTAGGATCTGGGATCTGAGTGAAGTGCAGTAGGTTAGGGTTATCCCAGATGGGAGAGTGTGGAGAAGTATAATTGTCTACGCTTAAGTGTTTAGTCGCCTCTGTCCAAATTTTGCAAACCGTTTGCATTGGAATAGTACAGCGTTCATCGTTGGTAGTACCTCTATACAACAGGAGAGTGAGTCTTTCGTAAGATCCCAAGCATGCCGCCTCCGTAACTACAGCAGGGTTATATTGGTCCTGAGAGAGCCACCATCTAGCTGTGACTAATATTGCAGCGTAGTAATAGAGTTGCATATTAGGGAGCGCCAATCCACCTTGGTCGGAGCCTAATTGTAATGTAGTCAGGGCAATTTTGGGGGTTTGGCCCGACCAGATGAATGTTGAGATTAGAGAGTGTAGGGTTTTAAAGAATTTTTTGGGGATCATAATTGGTGAGTTACGAAGTACATATAAAAATTTAGGTAGAAAGATCATTTTGAATATATTTACTTTTCCAATGAGTGAGAGCGGCAACTGCTTCCATGTTTGGGATTTCTTTCGAAAGGCCTCTACAACTGGTGTAATATTGAGTTTAGTGTATTCACGTATAGAATTTGTTATTAAAATGCCCAGGTACTAAAATTCAGAGACCCATTGTAGTGAGTTAGATGACGTTTGGGGCTGAATATCGTCAAGTGGCATGATGACAGACTTATCTTTATTGACCCTAAGGCCCGAGTATGAGCCAAATGTTGTAATGATGTCCAGAGCCGAGGTCAGAGAGTTCTCTGGGTCATTTAGGTATAGCAACGTATCGTCCGCATATAGTGATATCCTTTCTTCAATACACCCCACTGGGATCCCACGAATGTGTTCAGAGTCACGGATTAAAATAGCCATGGGCTCTATTGCAAGGGCAAAGAGATATGGGGACAGTGGACACCCCTGGCGGGTTCCGCGTTGCAATTGAAATGACTCAGAGATGTTGTTTCCGGTGCGGATTTTTGCCCTGGGAGCTTGATATAGAGCTTTAATCCATTTGATAAAGTTATTTCCAAACCCATATCTATTTAATATCTCCCACAGATAAGGCCATTCTATGGAATCAAATGCCTTCTCGGTGTCCAGTGAGGCAACTATCCTACGACTGGGCACCGAGGAGGACAGGGAGATGTTAGTAAAAAGCCTGCGTAGGTTAATATCGGTGCCTTTGTTAGGCATAAAGCCGGATTGATCACCATGAATTAAGGAGGTTATTATTGGTTTAACCCTGTTTGTTAATACTTTGGCAAGGATTTTAGCATCTGTGTTGAGTAATGAAATCGGTCTGTATGACCCACATTGTGTTGGGTCCTTCCCTGGTTTCAGAATAAGAATAATTATCGCTTCTGAAAAGGACTCAGGCAGGGAATGACCCTCCAGGACTTCATTAAACAGGGAACGCAGCTTAGGAGTCAAGAGGTCAGTATAACATTTATAGAATTCGGAAGGGAGACCATCTGAGCCAGGGGTTTTGTTAGGTTTGAGCTCGGATATGGCATCTTGTATTTCTTCAATGGATATTGGTTTATCTAAGATCGTTTTATTTTGTTCGGATAACGTTGGTATGTCTATATTGTTTAGGTAATTACTTAGATCCTCTGCGGAGTAATGGGCCCTTGAAGAGTATAGTGTTTGATAGTAAATAGAAAAGACCTTATTAATTTGTTCGGGATCCCTGTGGGTGACATTGCCTTGGTCTACTACAGCAGGAATAGCTGTGGGTAAACCCGAGTCTCTAGACAGCCAGGCCAGCAATTTACTGTTCTTGTCCCCAAATTCAAATATGCGTTGCGTTTGGTGTAGCATAATATTTTTAGTTAGGGATATTTGAGCCAGTCTCCACTGCCTAATTAGCTGCTGCCAAGACCTCCAGGACTCAGGGGAGTTAGATTGTATAAAGGCAATTTCAGCGTCTTTAGCCTTGTTCTCAAGGCTCAGCATATGTGCCCTAGAATTCGCTTTGTATGTCTTGAGTTCTGTCATGTATTGCCCCCTGACCACCGCTTTCCCCGCATCCCAGACCACCGGGTTTGAGGTAGATCCAGAATTTGTAATCCAGTAGTCTCGTAGGGCCTGAGATATTTGAGGTTGTATAAGGGGTTCATTTATATAGAACCGTGATATTCTCCATAGCCGATCTTTGGGTTTGGTGGAAATTGTCATTGTGAGTAGAATGGGAGCATGATCTGAGATGCCTGATGGTAGTATGTCAATCGACTGTACTTGGGGTAATATGGGTGGGGTGGCAAAGGCTAAGTCTATCCGGGACATAGAGCGGTGCGCAGAGGAGAAGCACGTAAAGGCCCTGTCAGTGGGATGTTTCCACCTCCATATGTCTTGTAGGTGATTACCCTCTGCCCAAGTTTTAAGGTCGGTACCGTCTCTGGAAGAACTGCCAGTTCTGTCCATTGTGGGATCCATAGTTAAATTAAAGTCACCCATTATAATAAGTCTGTCACCATGCCACCTGGAGGACTTAGTAATAATATCATACAGAATTTGTTTGTGTACTGGCGGGGGAATATATACCCCTGCTATGATATATTCAAGGCCATATAGTTCAAAATTAAGTAGAACAAAGCGTCCCTGGCTGTCGCAGCACGAGTCAATCATCTGTAATGGGAGAGATTTATGGATAAGTACTGAGACTCCCCTAGAATAAGAGGAATATGTTGAGTGATAATGCTGCGACACCCAAGGGCGCCGAAGTGACAAAAGCTTGCTCCCTGTCAGATGTGTTTCAAGTAGAATGCATATATGTGGGGTATACTGTTTTAAATAATTGAATACTAGAGATCTCTTGATTTTAGAGCCCAACCCTCTTGTGTTCCAACATAGACATTTAAGTGTATCCATTTATACTGTTTATTAATAATAATAATAATAATAAGACATACCTGAGGTGCATTTCCCAGGAGCTATGTGCTGTCCATATTGCAAACAGCCGTGGGCCATATAGTAGTATGAGCAACCATCTGCCAAGCCATGACCAGAAGGCAAGCCCGGAGCCAAGGGAGAGATAGAAAAGAACAGAGACAGAAAACAACACCCCCAGAACCCCCCACCCTACCTCTCTTACCAAACACACCAGGTAGAGCATGTCTGCACCCTAACTAACAACTGTTGCAGAAGTAGTCGAGTTCGCTAAATTTAACTCGGTTGATGGTATTCCAAAGGGACTACTTCTGAGGGGAAGTGGACGACGCGTGGAGGTCCGCCACTCAGTGCGCCCAACCCAACATGGGCTGGGGGTGCATATCATAACGTTTCAAACATAGAAAATATAACATTGTACAACATAATACCATGGAGAATTAACAAAGCTTACAGAGCTAAACCAATGTAAACTGACCAGACCGTTTGGCTAGAGTGCACCCTGTTCAATGGTCTACATCCTCTTGTGCGTTTTGCCAGGAAAAAGTTACCCTTTAGGGAGAGGGGGAAAATGTCGGACGTGCAGCACATGGTCCACCGTTTAGTTTTGTTTTAGATTATGTGAAGAGCCAGGTTTGCTAGCATTATATGCTAGTGCTACACCGCCCTCTACTGGGTATTGCAGACTGTGACCAGAGGTGGGAGCATATTTCTAATCCAGAAAGGGATTCTGTCTGTGTATAGGGTCGCTAATTAAATTATGAGTTTCAGCATTCATTTTATATATCGGGAAGGTATTATGAGCATCCCTAGTGCCTTTTAATCACAGAGATATGTTGTTTATTCCTTTTCAGGGTCATGTATTTGGCTGAGCACCTCCATGCAATACCGGAGTAGCATAGTCCCAGTATCTCATATACCCTGCTGCTGCATAATATAGCATCTTTATAGTAATGTAGCCTACACAGTAGGCATAGGCAGTAACTGAGCTCATTTATCGTAGGCACTAAGGGTTAGCTCATGGCAGCATAAAAGGTACACTCCAGGATACTTTTCCCCTAAAAGGTGGAAGTAAGGGAGCGTAGCATGAAGGGAGTGTATAAACCCCAAAAGGGAACAAATGAAGTGCGTCCAGGGAGCAGTATTATTTAGATGTCTAGGGTCTCGGACTGATTCTGCAAGCGGGAAAGGCATGACAAACTATCATAGGCCACATAGAGGTAAATTAAAACAAAAATAAATTATACATGCCCCCCACCAGCGAAGCCACGGGGGACCGACCGCAGGCAATATAGCATAGCCATCTGATTCCAAGGGGTATACAAGCTTTTAGCGAGAATTTTTGTACGGAGGCTAGTAAAACCTAGCGGTCCCTTGAGAGACAAATCGCCTGCCCGGTCCCCCGAGGCGTCACCAGCACAAGGCACAAAACAAACAAAGAAAGGGAGGATAACCCGTTTTTAGGTCCCTCACAGTCCTAAGGGCTTTGCTATGTAATGGATCGTATTACCGATACACCTGGCTACATTGGTAATGTCTGTATATCACAGCTTAACGATATGTACCTATATTACACACAATGTTGAGAAGACAAGACCGTATTAATTCCTCCTAGCGATCCAGGAGATCGAGTATTAGGGTATGTCATATTGGCGGACAGGCAATGAAGCATCGGGCATTGCGACTGGCCGTTATGTACACCGCGCGCGCGCCAAAGAGGTATGAGCGGGCAGTTTAAAATCGGAGAACAAGAAGGTCATTAGCGCGCCCAACGGAGCACAATGGCGGATCAGATTTAGATTATGCCTGTTGGGCCAGTATATTAGATCCCCTGGGTCGTTTAAAACCGGTAACATATATACAAATAAAGGCAGGAGTAAAATTCCCCACATTGGTGTCTAATAAGCAGGTTCTAAAGTGAGCTAAAAACTCTAACTCCATCCGCAGGGATTCACACATAACATTCAATATGTTTCATAGTACCATGCAGGAGTCACTAAAAGAAGGTTGAACAGTAAATTAGGCATGATAGTGCAACGAAAGTATTGGCAGTATCCCGGCTCTATCTAATAAACAGTCTCGGAGCCGTATGCCGTGCATCCATTATCCACACTCAGCTGAGAAGGATGAATAAGTATCTTGAGACACAAGATAGATATAGCGGTCTTCAGAGACAGGATTGGACCCGATGTATAGAACTAAGTGAGTCATAGAAGGCTAGGTAGAAACCGGGGGAAGTCTCTCATTGACCAGAAAGCCGGGTTAAACAGGGGAATAGATTACATAACCGTAGTAGCCTGTGTGACTCGAACAGTGTCTAATTATCGGCATCAAGGTGGGAATAACTTTGTACTTAGATAAGCACTAGTAAAAGTATTACTCAGGTAAACGTGGCAGGGTATTTATCCATGTCATTGCAGCAGCAGGTGTTTCGAAGAACTTGGTCTCCCCATCTGCCTGAACCCTGAGCTTCGCTGGGAAAAGCATGGCGTATGGGATACTGCGATCACGTAGCTTCTGCTTCACTTGTGAGAAGGACTGGCGCTGTTTCTGCGTCTCAGTGGTGAAATCCGGGAAAATCATCAAGCGGTGGTTCTCAAAGAACAGGTCACCGACTTTTCTTGCAGCTGTTAAAATATTATCCCGGTCTTTGAAGTTTAGGATTTTAAATATCAGGGCTCGAGGAGGTGCTCCCGGGGGGTTCTTTTTGCTGGTGATCCTGTGAGCCCTTTCGATCACGAAGAAGGGGGAAAACGTGTTGTCAGGGAGAAGGCGCCTGAGTAGTTGCTCGACATATGCAGGTACGTCGTTCCCTTCACTTCCCTCCGGGAGACCAACCAGGCGCAGATTATTACGCCGGTTCCTGTTCTCGGCATCCACCGATTTATCCTCCAGAGTTTTCAGCCGTCTTTGCATGGCGGGGATATCATTGCTGTGTGCCCGGATCGTATCCTCGTTGTCTGAAGTGCGCCTTTCCACCTCAGTCATTCGCTCTCGGATGCTGCACATGTCTTGCCGGAGCAGTCCCAGACCAGCATCCACGTGGTCAATTTTAACTGTAAGGGCAGCCTGACATGTTTGTATTGCTTCCATAATGGTGCCCACATATGGCGGGAGTGGCTCTGGTTCTTCCTCTGCGACCATGGTGTCTGCCCCTTTTTTGTCTCCCTTCTCTTTCAGCTTCTGAATAGACGGGGTAGCCATAGATTGGTCCGGCTGTTTATTTCTGTCCCCTTTCTCCTTCTCCTTATTCTGCTTGCTGCGCAGCGACATTGCTGGAGCCTCGTAGGGGTGATAGCGAGAAGAGGATGCCTTTTCCCGGGCAGGACCAACAGACTCGCTCCAGTCAGGGGTAGCAGCGGTACTGGTTTCGGCGGATTCCTCCCCTGGAGGATCGAACCAGCTCTCCAGTTTGTGTCTGGGTATATATTGAGCTTGCAGGGTATATGTAGAGCAGGAATCAGCTATGTTTGAGCAGTGATAGCTGAGAAAGTAAAGCTGGGTAGCGGAGCCTCCTCACCACGCGTCCGCTCAGGTCGCCATGTTGACCACGCCCCCCTGGAGACTATCTCTTAAGGGGAGAGATAGCTTTCGAGGTGGGGCACGCCGGGTCGGCAACACACTGACAGATAAAGTACAAAGACAGAAGGCTGATTCGGTATCCAAGTCAAGCAGGGTCTGGCAACGGAATATCAGATATGCGAGGTACCGAATCAGAAGACAGAGGAGTAGTCAGAAAAGCTATAAGTCATAACATATATCAAGCAATGCCTATTCTGGGTGCGAGGTCCTTGGTCTCAGCACCCCGGAACTAGTCTGAAGTATACACAGATGATTATACAGTTCCCTAGACTGGGTGCGAGGTCCGTAGTCTCAGCACCCTGGAACTAGTCTGAAAGATAACACAGATGGTAGTACAGTTCCCTAAGCTGGGTGTGAGGTCCTTGGTCTCTACACCCTGGAACTAGCTTGAAGTATAACACAGATGATAACACAGTTCCCTAAGCTGGGTGTGAGGTCCTTGGTCTCTACACCCTGGAACTAGCTTAAGCATAAACAGAATACAATTCAAATAATCTGGCTAAGTGTGAATTCCCAGGTCCACCTGGTTCAAACACACTGAAGGATCTGACTAGGTCTGAGTGCTTCCACGTAGTAATCGCAACGGCAGACAACTTGCAAGTGACCAGCAGGAACTATATATGGAGTAGTGCTCTCCAGCACCACCCCTAATTGCTCAACCAATAGTATCCTGCTCTGGAGTCAGCTGATCGGCGTGGTCAGCTGACTCTTCCTGCTTAGTATAAGAATTCTGCCTCTCAGCGCGCGTGTATTCCTAAGCCTATGTGCACTAACAGACTCAGCCACACCAGACACACGCTGCCGCGTGCAAACCGCCGCGCTGGACGCGGAACCAGCCGCCTAACTGTTGTTGCATGCGGTGGCTTTTCCGCATTCTGCCCTGCTACCAAACACACGCTTCCACGTGCAAACCGCCGCACTGGACGCGGAATCAGCCGCCTGCTCAGTAGCACATGCAGCGGCTTTTCCGCGATCTCTCACAGTTGCCCTCTTTGTCAGAGTGGCTAGGAAGACAACCATTACCTGATTTTAACTCAACTAGAGTCTGTCTCTCATTTTCAGTTAAAGGACCACTATCGTGAAAAAAGTAGGCAGTTAAAATCTGACAACCAACAGGTTTTGGGCTAGTCCATCTCCTCATGGGGGATTCTCAGGGTTTTCTTTGTTTTCAACAGCATTTCCTGAACAGCAGTTGCAAAGTCTGACAAAATAGTGTGCAAGTGAGTAGCTAGGCTGGCTGGTATCTTACCATTTTGACAGTTAAACTGCTGTTTGGGAAATGCTGTTGAAAACAAAGAAAACCTTGAGAATCCCCCATGAGGAGATGGACTGGCCCAAAACCTGTCAGTTCTGTCAGATTTTAACTGCCTACTTATTTTACGATAGTGATCCTTTAAATGATCCTTCCCCCTAGGTTGTCAGTTAATATTCAAATCCAATGTGACTGCATCAAGAAAGGTTTAACTTGTGAGCTCACAGAAATGTTGACTTCTTCCTCGAACGCATTCATTATTAATTATAATTATATTATCATCCTAATTTGACTGACAACCGGTGAGTAAACTTTCACCAAAGAGTGAATTGAGGTCTACCAATGCCTGTTTAGCAGAAAGTGTAAATGGTGATTTTCACTTAGTAGTCGAATCATCGGTATTCATGGTTGAGTGATTTTGGTATTTTTGGATCTGGGCAAACATCCACCTCAGAACTACTTTCAGTAAGTACTGATTGTCAGGAGTTGCCACTTCTGGAATTGATCTATATCTAATTAGGCTAATTTATATTTCAGCCACTCCCCTTCATTCCACTCGGCTACATCCTGAAAGGATTTCTGGTATTAACCAGAGTAATTAAACAGACCTATATGAGAAATATACACATTAAAGTAAAATCAACCATCAGCATGTGTTTTAAATAAACTGATATGTGTAAGGTTCACTGGTATGCATTGCTATGTACTGTACTCAACTCAGCACAGATAAATTGGAAAGAGTTCACCGATAATATGTTGAGTAAAAGAAACCCTAGAAAAACAATTCGCTTACATGATATGCATAATAGTAGAAATAACTTAACCAGCTTGCTTTCCACTTAAAACAAGCTTTATTTACTCTGATGAATGCACAAATACAGATTTTTAAGCAATTATTGTATTAATTGGTTATATGCGCATGTAGCAGAACGCAATGGACATTAAGGTAAGTGCCTGTTTTTAATTTTGGGAGGTTGGAGCGGACGGCTCCCCCCGGCGCTGGCCACGCTTGGGGTGTTCGCCTGCGCCACCCAGCCTCCCCCTCCTTATGTGGCATGAACTAATTCACGCAGGGCGACCGCTTTGCGGTATTCGTTTTTCGACCCTGCATAGTTTGGTGTGCGAAAGCAAATGCATATTTGCATGAGCATTGCCTCATGAATAGCCAATTGAGCCAGATTTGCAGAGCCAGACTTGTTAGGGTTAAAACTTGGTGTTAGAGCACGCATACATTTTCCTCAGGTAAGCATTAATTGGTTATTAGTTTTACTATCACATTTCCGTCATTAGTCCCTATTTCTTGTTACTTTCAGTACTTCTCCCTTGTAAGTGCAGGGCGATACGCATCGTGGTTCATTACATAACCAGAATTCCATCATAATTATGCAAAATTGATGGGCGCAACCAGATTACCTGAACATCCAGGATGGTTAGGGTGGCCTGGATTCTGTTTATTTACAATAGGTGGGCTGATGAATGCTTGACACAGACTCCCTAGTCTCTAGCCTGGTACAACAGAGACTTGGTGTACCCAGACATCATGAGAAGGACTATCTTCTGGTGTGAGCAATTTGAACGTACACCCTTTGCATTGACTTGACAGCAGAGCAAAGCTCCTATTATCTGCTATGCTACAGAGCCATTCCCGTTCTCCCTTGTACATTGTGCTAACATGGACTGAGGCTATTAGTCTGTATTAGAACATAGGACTTTTGGCAGCCTGCAGCATAGTGACAGATGGCTATTTTTCTAATGGAAAGTGAGCTGGTTTATAACGTTTTTTTTTCACTATTCTAAAAAAAAGTTTATATATCTACAAACCTATGAAGTCTATATCAATTAACCACTTCACCTTCAAGGGATTTTCCCCTTAAAAACCAGAGCAATTTTCACCTTTCAGCTCTGCGTCCATTCATCTGTCAATAACTTTATCAATACTTATCACACTGAAATGATCTATACATTGTTTTTTACCCACCAATTAAACTTTCTTTGGGTGGTACTTTTTGCTAAGAATTACTTTATTCTAAATGCATGTTAATGGTAATAATAAGAAAAAAATGGAAAAAAAATCATTATTCCTCAGTTTTTGGCCATTATGGTTTTAAAATAATACATGCTACCGTAATTAAAACACACACACTTTATTTGCCCATTTGTCCCGGATATTGCAACGTTTACATATTCCCCTAGTACAATGTATGGCGCCAATATTTTATTTGGAAATAAAGATGCATTTTTTCAATTCAATTCACTAATTACAAGCCCATAATTTAAAAAATAACAATGATATACCTGTGGACCTGTAAGTATCGGTTTTAGTGAATGACGGTGGCATCTCATTCACATGAGTACTTAGATCCCATTCATTGATCTCCCCTCAAACGATCGGCCATAAGAACAAGCATGGGAGCGAGCGGGAGTGCGCAGCGGCTACGTCCCTGAGAGGTGCAGCAGGATTTTGCAGGGACGTAGATACTCGTCCCAGAGGAGGGCAAGTGGTTAACCTATTTTGGTTCCTGGACGTAGTTTCTACGTCCAGGAACCATGCGCGCTACCGCGCGCTCCCGCGGCCGATCGGATTCGGTAGCCAAGGAATCAATGTATCGGGCTATGGAGCCCGATCACTGATTCCTCTCCCCCGCTGAAAAAGCGACAGCTTCTCTCGGAAGCTGCGCCTTTTCTGGCCGTTCCCTTCCCGATGTGTCACTCTAAGCGCGTGCTACGCTTAGAGTGACGTTATGTAAACAAACTCATGGCCGCCATCTTGTGGCCAAAAAGTAATACTACACCTGAAAAAAAAAAAAAAGAATTAACACACATTTACATTATAAATCTATTGTTTACCTCCCACCCTCCCAAAAGTACCCAAATAAAATGTTTACTATAAAAAAAAATAAATCCATTACAATAAAAAAACAAAAAACATGTAAATATTTACCTAAGGGTCTAAACTTTTTAAATATCAATGTAAAGATGAAATATTTCTATATTTTTTTTTATTTTAAACTTGTAAATAGTGATAGATGCAAAATGGAAAAAATGCACCTTTATTTCCAAATAAAATATTGTCGCCATACATTGTGATAGGGACATAATTTTAACGGTGTAATAACCGGGACATATGGGCAAATACAATACGTGAGTTTTAATTATGGAGGCATGTATTATTTTAAAACTATAATGGCTAAAAACTGAGAAATAATGAATTTTTCCATTTTTTTCTTATTCTTCCTGTTTAAATTCATTTACAGTAAAGTGGCTCTTAGCAAAATGTACCCCCCAAAGAAAGCCTAATTGGTGGCGGAAAAAACAAGATATAGATCAGTGCATTGTGATAAGTAGTGATAAAGTTATAGGCTAATGAATGGGAGGTGAACATTTCTCACGTGAAAACGACGGAACCTGAATGGGTTAAGCTCCCCCATACATTTTTGTTCAAGAGGTTACCTTCTACCCTATATTTTATTAGTGAACACCCCTTAACTTTTCCAATTTACATGTGGCAGTTGTTTGCTGATCAGACACATATAGACTTCTGCAATGCAGGAGTGATACCTTAAAGTGACACTGAAGCGGAAAAAAAAGTATGATACAATGAATTGTATGTGTAGTACAGATAATTAATTAATTTTTTTTTGTAATATTGCTGTAATGCTGGGGGGGGCGCATACTTTGACCACCCAGCGCAACAAGGCTAAGTAGCTGGATAATGGAAGAGGCTCCACAGATGGACGCAGTAGTAATGAGCAAGGGAACAAGATTGCCCAGAGCAACTGCAGCTCTGGGCCGCCTATCAGGCTAGATGCTAAGTGATACAATACACAACAGACGTAGTCGGTAACAGGCTTGGGTCATACACGTTAAATCAGATGTCAGTAGTATTGGAAGGATTAGGCAGATTTGTAGTCGAGATGTAGGCAAAGGTCGGTACACAATACAATATACAATATTACAAATAATACAATACTGACTGACTAGAGTACATATGTATCGTGCTGATGTGCAGTATATGAAATGTAGCTCTCAAATAACTCACTAGCTAAAGCACAAGTAATGACAATTAACAAGACAGACAGACGGAATGCTCAGCCAATCTAGTCGCTGTTTCAGCGACGGCAATATTCACACTGAGATAGACAAGACTAACGGGTAGGAGCGAAACTAATGGCAACCGCTGGGTTGATTACCATTTGCTAGCTGAAAGACTATCATAACAAATTATTGCAGTACTATGCAACAACATGCATGTAGGAAATCCAGGGCTATCTGGCTGCAGTTCAACCGCAGCAAACCATAGGAGGAATCCTGACAGCATCCTAAACTGCTCTGAACTGCAGAGTGATTGCAAATGACAAGACTTACTGTGAATGCGCAACCGAATGCAAGCAGACAAGTCAGAACTGCCCAGTTGCAGCTCCACTGCAATCAACAGAACATGCTACAGGAGAGATCCTGCCAATTGCATCTTCTAATATTTGCAGTTTACAATCTACACTCTGTATTTTAAACCAGGGCTGTGGAGTTGGTACAAAAATCCACTGACTCCAACTCCTCAGTTTAGGATTCCACCGACTCCGACTTCTCGACTCCGACTCCTCTAATTTGCATATTACAATCTTGTTGATTGAAAGTATGTAACATGAAATTCCTCTCTTAACTGCCAACGCTTAAGAATTTTAAAAGACAACTGAAGTGAGAAGGATATGTAGACTGCCATATTTATTCCCTCGAGTCATAGACTAAAACTAGTCCTTGGTAAGAGTACTTGTAAAAGGTACAGACCGGAACAAAGAACATCTATTAGGCCCTAGGAAATGTAACTGTGGGTCCATGTTAAAGAGACTCCGTAACAAAAATTGCATCCTGTTTTTTATCATCCTACAAGTTCCAAAAGCTATTCTAATGTGTTCTGGCTTACTGCAGCACTTTGTACTATCACAGTCTCTGTAATAAATCAACTTATCTCTCTCTTGTCAGACTTGTCAGCCTGTGTCTGGAAGGCTGCCAAGTTCTTCAGTGTTGTGGTTCTGCTATGAACTCCCCCTTCCAGGCCCATCTATGCACACTGCCTGTGTGTTATTTAGATTAGAGCAGCTTCTCTCTTCTCTCTTATCTTTTACAAGCTTGATAAATCGTCCTCTGAGCTGGCTGGGCTTTCACATAGTGAGGAATTACAGACAAGGGCAAAGCTGTTTGCAGGAAGAAAAGAGCAGCCTGAAACTTCAGTGCATGAGAGATGCAGGAGGAAAGAAACACACAAATGATCTCTTGAGATTCAAAAGGAAGGCTGTATACAGCCTGCTTGTGTATGGATGTATTTTCTATGTGTGGACATACTGTACATCAACCTACTTCCTGTTTTGGTGGCCATTTTGTTTGTTTATAAACAAACTTTTTAAAACTGTTTTTAACCACTTTTAATGCGGCGGGGAGCGGCGAAATTGTGACAGAGGGTAATAGGAGATGTCCCCTAACGCACTGGTATGTTTACTTTTGTGTGATTTTAACAATACAGATTCTCTTTAAGGTGGCCACACACGATACAATAAAATTATCCAATTTTACAGCAATTCGATAAAAACGATCGTATCTCTCGAAAAAATCGAAAGCTTTTTTTTCATTCGACTGAAAAATCCGATCGGATTTCCCGTTTTCTTCGATTTTTATCGATCCGGAATGCCAGATATTTTTCTTCAATCTTTCTAAAGATTGTACGCTGTGTGTAAGATTGTCAATTTATTAATATACACACCCTAGCAATTTTGTCAGAGTTTCCAATCAGTTTTATCATAATTGGGGAAAAATTGAACACACGTGTGTAGTACATTGGTCATATTTTTGAAATGTTACAATCAGTCAGAAAAATTGATTCCCTGCAGCTCTGTGGAGAGTGCATATGTAGAGTATAGTACTACTGTGTAACAAAGTAAACCTGAGACAGATGAAATTAAAGTTTTATACATACCTGGGGCTTCCTCCAGGCCCCTTCAGGCTAATCAGTCCCTAGCTGTCCTCCTCTGCCAGCTAGATCTTCTGCTATGAGTCCAGGTACTTGAGCCAGTCTGGCGTAGTGCGCATGCACACACTCCGCCGCCAGGAGCGTACTACATCTGCGCAGCACTATTGCGCAGGTGCAGAATGCTCCTGGCTGTAGGAGCGGCACGTGGCCGGACTGCGCTGACTGGCTGAGTTACCAGGACTCATAGCAGAAGATCCAGGTGGTGGAGAAGGCCAGCAATGGACTGATTGGCCTGAAGGGGACTGGAGTGCGCGAGAAGCACAGTTGAGATATTAGAATTGTATGGATGTACTGCGCAATGAAGTTTTTTAATTTGTTTTATTAAAAAGGCCTAATTTTACAAGTTGATTCTGAGTGTGGATCACTGATGAGTGGGGTGAGACACACGATTTTAGCATGATTGCCACCTGCAGATAGGTGGTTTGGATCTAGTGAGCCTCTTGTTTGATGAGGTGGTGGGAACACAGTATTGCACCGTTTCTCACCCACACTGAAGTTTTGGTGAAGTTTGCCCTCTAAGAGATGAAACAGTGTTACGCTATGTGAAGCTATCTTTACAGGGTCCTTTGAGAGCGCAGTGAATTATTGATGTGGTGGTGTACAGATTCAAGTGGACTGACCATAGCGCACTAGAACAGGACATTGCTGATAGTCGATTGTGGACATTGAGTTTGTGCAATCATTATACAGGTGGCGCAGCATATTGTATTTTAATGCTGGCAGGTGGTGTCTGTGGAAAGAAATTATGCATTTTTGGCACTTGGAAACAGCTGTTTTTTCCCACAATGCAAAAGGCTCCCACAGTGTGATGTTAGCACCCTGGTGCTGACATCACACTGTGGGAGGGGTTTCACCACAATATCAGCCACACAGAGCCTGATGATCTGTTTGAGAAAAGGAAAAGATTTCTCATGGAAAAGGGGGTATCATCTACTGATTGCGATGAAGTTCAATCCTTGGTTACGGTTCCTCTTTTAAAGGCCTGGGTGTAACCGAGTGCTTAGACGACATGAACTACTGAGCAGGGATGCGCCACACAAGGTGAAGACTGCGGAGAATATAGGAGTATTGGGACTGAAAGATTTACCCGGCCTCACAGATGTCATAAATAATGAAAACATTATTGTTTTATATAGCAACACAGTTGAAATGTCAAAATTGTCAGGAACTCTACTGGCCCGTTTCCACTAAGACTGAAATCAGGCAGGCTTTTTTTTTATAAAGGGAAATCACATTATGCTTGAGAGTAGTGTATTCCACTAAATGTGAATTTTCATATGTGTGACGAAAAAAATTGCAGCGTTTCTTTTGGACATCGCATGTGTTTCAGATGTAATGACTGTCAATTTGCTAGACATATGTCAATTACATTTTCTTCCCACACTTTCTGTGTGAAAATTTGTACATGAAAAAATGCATTCTAAAGTTAATGTTGTGGTGGAAACGGGGCTAAATAAGCAAAAATCCTGAAACTCGAAGGGGTTAAAATAGTAAATTCATTTCACCTTTATGAGACCGAGTTAACAGTTGCCAAGTTTCATTTCTCCTGACAAGAGCAAAGAGCATTCTTTTTATCTATTGTTTGCAGATAATATGAGGCGTTAAAAAGTCACTGATCTAGAAGCAATTTCCTCATTGACCTAAACATAGTTTTTTTGTTTTTTTTAATTGAAATACATGACAAGGCTTGAAATATAAAACTTTTCAGGTTTGGCAACTATTCAACTGCAAACAGTCGCTAATCTCCCTAGCTCAGAACACGAAAAGTTCACAGGAACATACAGTTAGGTCAACAAATATTTGGACGGAGTCAAACTTTTTCAAATTTATGTTCTGTACATTACCACAATGAATTTTAAATGAAACTACTCAGATGCAGTTACATAGTTAATAGGGTTGAAAAAAGACATACATCCATCAAGTTCAACCAGCTAAGGTATAACACTAGCCTGCACTCTCATATATCCCTTACAAGGCATGGTTGAATTAGCCCCAAAAGGGAAGAAAATTCCAAATAGCAATCGGATAAGTTCCCTGGATCAACACCTCTGGGAATTACCTAGTAATTCTAACCATGGATGTCTTTCATTGCCAGGAAAGCATCTAATCCCCCTTAGACACAGATATAGAATTTGCAATAACTATATCCTGTGGTAATACATTCCACATTTACTGTAAATCCTTTCCTAAATAAATGGCAAAAACTTTTTTCCTCCATGTGCAGATCATGTCTGCTAGTCTCCTAATCCTTTCCATAATCCTAGGGACAAAAAGCTAATCTGCCATACTTTTATATTGTCTTCTGATGTATTTATACATGTTAAAGTGTACCTGAGACGAAAGGGTGTAAAGGTTTTATGCATACCTGGGGCTTACTCCAGCCCCCTCCATGCAGATTGCTCCCTTGCCGCCATCTACGCCTTCTGGATGTTCTGGTAGATGCCTCGTTATCTGCGGCCAGTCGGGGTCAGTTGGCACAGGCATAATCCACACGTGCGCTCCCGCGGCTAAGAGCGTTCTTCGCCAGCGCAGTAGTACTGCACAGGCGCAGAATGCTCCCGGCTACAGAAACACAGCGGGGTGCAGGGAGAGCACGGCTGTGAGGGAGTGATCTGCATGGAGTGTGCTGGAGAATGCCCTTTCGTCTCAGGTTTACTTTAATTAGATCTCCTCTAAGGTGTCTTTTCTCCAGACTAAATAAATCCAGTTTTATCTAACCTTTACTGGTAAGTGAGACCTTCCATCCCTCTAATCAATTTTATTGCTCATCTCTGCACCTGTTTTATAACTGCAATGTCCTTCCTTAATGCGGTTAAGTAGAGCTGTACAGAGGCGCCAGTAGGATAAAAGTCACTAAACCGTTTAAAACGTTCGGGATGCGGTGGTGGACCAGCCAACCCAAAACAGACACAGGTACTGTCGATTCAAGTAATAAATAATTTATTTATATACTCCAAAGACAAGTTGCAACGCGTTTCACGGGCAAAATCCCGCTTCCTCAGGCAATAAACAACTGGAGTAATACACAGCACGGAGTCCAAAATACGCTTGGCACCTCTGCCCTCCCAGAGGTGCCAAGCGTATTTTGGACTCCGTGCTGTGTATTACTCCAGTTGTTTATTGCCTGAGGAAGCGGGATTTTGCCCGTGAAACGCGTTGCAACGTGTCTTTGGAGTATATAAATAAATTATTTATTACTTGAATCGACAGTACCTGTGTCTGTTTTGGGTTGGCTGGTCCACCACCGCATCCCCAACGTTTTAAACGTTTTAGTGACTTTTATCCTACTGGCGCCTCTGTACAGCTCTACACATCAAGAATCCACCCTTGGTGGAAGGGTGGTACACCCTCCCTTTTTTCCTCTATCCACAGAGAGCGACGTCTTAATCCTGAGTGGGGACAGGCTTGGTCTCCCCACCTGCCTTTTCAGTGGTTGCCTTGGAGGTAACCCTGGTTTGTAAGTACAATACTTACGTTTCATCATTATCATTCGCACTCCTCCAATACAAGCTACACTATATTGGGCTCTCGGTTTTCTACCTTTTAATGCGGTTAAGAATTGAATTCCATATTCCAGATGTGGCCTTGCTAGAGAGTTATACGGGCAGTATTATGCCAGCATCCCAAGTTTTTATTTCCCTTTTAATGCATCACAAAATTGTATTTACTTTAGCTGCAGCTGCTTGCAATTGAATACGATTATATAACTTGTTGTCGACGAGTTCTCCTAAGTCCTTCTTCAAGTTTGAAGTCCCCATCTCCATTTAGTTTATTACCGTATTTTTCAGACTATAAGACGCGCCTAGGTTTAGAGGACAAAAAACAAGTAAAAAAATAATTTGCTAAACCTGGAGTGTCCATGGTGCAGGGGCGTCTTATGGACTTTCTCCCCCCAATTATTATGTCCCCCTTGTGCCTTTCTTGAACCTCCTGTGCCCTCTGTCCTCCTGTGTCCCCTGGTGTCTCTGTGTCCGCTTTCCCCCTTCCTTTGTCCCATTTTCTTTGTCTCTCTGTCCCCTGTCCTCCATCCCCCTGTCTCCTGTTTCATCTGTGCCTTCTACCCCTGTGTCCTCTATCCCTCATGTCCCTTCTACCCCCCCCCCCCCCCAGGTCCTCTAGTGTGTTATTGCCACTCATCTGCTGGGCATCTTAATCCCTTTGTTCCCGTGTCCTCTGTGTCCCCCATCTCATATTTCCATTCTTTGGCAATGTCCTCCTCCTCTGTCCCCGTGTCAGCCAGTGCATGTGATGCATATTTGTAGCTGTTTCATGTCTTTCGTGTTCCTCATTTCTTATTTCCTTTCTATTGCCGGGTTATGTCCTCCGCCCTCCCCCGTGTCCGCCAGCATTTTAAGATACAAACTTTCAGCCGCACAGCTCCCTCCATTAAAAAGTCACAGCACAGCTTTGCCGATCTATAGGCGGGACAACAGCTCCATCAGTGGGGCCAATCAGTGCACTCCCTGCTACTGAGGGAATGCAGTGATTGGCCCCAGTGACGGGCTGTGCTCCTGCCCTCAGGACTATTGGGTGCTGTTTGAATGGACCAGGAAACTTTAAGCAGCGTGATTGGCGGTCTGGGGCAGCGCCCCCCGCCTGATTGGCTCATAGATCAGCAAAGCTGTGCAGCGACTCCTTGGAGGGAGTTGTGCGGCTGCAAGTTTGTGTCTAAAAGGCTGGCGGACACGGGGATAGAGGAGTAGAAGGACATCGCGATCAGGGAATAAATGATGGAGGACACGGGGATAGAGGAGAAGGACATCGCAATCGGGGAATAAATGATGGAGGACACAGGAACACAGCCCAGCTACCAGTATGTACCACACTGGCGGACACAGGATGGAGGAAGAGGACATCGGGCATAAAAGGGAAAGGAGAGATAGGGGACACAGAGGACACGGATAACACAGGGATTGGGATGCGGGGCTAACACACTGGCAGACACAGGGATAGAGGCGCAGGTCCGAATATGTAATATTCTACTATAAGACGCACTCCTTCTCCCCCCCCCCCCCCCCCCCCCACACACACACACACTTTTGGAGGAGAAAAAGTGTGTCTTATACAGTCCTGGCCAAAATTTTTGAGACTGTCAAACATATTGGAAATTAGAAATGTTGGTGCTTAAGTTTTTATAATAGCAATTTGCATGTACTCCAGAATGTTATGAAGAGTGTTCAGATGAATTGCATAGTCCTTCTTTGCCATGAAAATTAACTGAATCTCAAGAAAACCTTTCCACTGCATTTCATTGCTGTCATTAACGGACCTGCTGAGATCATTTCAGTAATCGTCTTGTTAACTCAGGTGAGAATGTTGACGAGCACAAGGCTGGAGATCATTATGTCAGGCTGATTGCGTTAGAATGGCAGACTTGACATGTTAAAAGGAGGGTGATGCTTGATATCATTGATCTTCCATTGTTAACCATGGTGACTAGCAAAGAAACGCATGCAGCCATCATTGCGTTGCATAAAAGTGGCTTCACAGGCACGGATATTGTGTTTACCAAGATTGCACCTAAATCAACAATTTATCAGATCATCAAGAACTTCAAGGAAAGAGGTTAAATTCTTGTTAAGAATGCTTCAGGGCATCCAAGAAAGTCCAGCAAGCACCAGGATCGTCTCCTAAAGAGGATTCAGCTGCGAGATTGGAGTGCAACCAGTGCAGAGTTTGCTCAGGAATGGCAGCAAGCAGGTGTGAGCGCATCTGCACGCACAGTGAGGCGAAGACTTTTTGAAGATGGCCTGGTGTCAAGAAGGGCAGCAAAGAAGCCACTTCTCTCCCAAAATAAACATCAGGGACAGATTGATCTTCTGCAGAAAGTATGGTGAATGGGCTGCTGAGGACTGAGGCAAAGTCATATTCTCCGATGAAGCCCCTTTCCGATTGTTTGGGGCATCTGGAAAAAGGCTTGTCAGGAGAAGAAAAGGTGAGCACTACCATCAGTCCTGTGTCATGCCAACAGTAAAGCATCCTGAGACCATTCATGTGTGGAGTTGCTTCTCATCCAAGGGAGTGGGCTCACTCACAATTTTGCCAAAAAACACAGCCATGAATAAAGAATAATACCAAAACACCCTCCAAAAGCAACTTCTTCCAACAATCCAACAACAGTTTGGTGAAGAACAATGCATTTTCCAGCACGATGGAGCACAGTGTCATAAGACAACAGTGATAACTAAGTGGCTCGGGGACCAAAACGTTTACATTTTGGGTCCTTGGCCTGTAAACTCCCCAGATCTTAATCCTATTGAGAACTTGTGGTCATTTATCGAACAAAAAACAACTAATTCCGAGGAACTCAAAGAAGTGATTATGAAAGAATGGGTTGCTATCAGTCAGGATTTGGCCCAGAAGTTGATTGAGAGCATGCCCAGTCGAATTACAGAGGTCCTGAAAAAGAAGGGCCAACACTGCAAATACTGACTCTTTGCATACATCTCATGTAATTGTTAATAAAAGCCTTTGAAATGTATGAAGTGCTTATAATTATAATTCAGTACGTCACATAAACAACTGAAACAAAAGTTCTAAAAGCAGTTTAGCAGCAAACTTTGTGAAAACTAATATTTTTGACAGTCTCAAAACTTTTGGCCAGGACTGTAGACCGAAAAATACGGTATGTATGGTGCTAGACCAGGCATGGGCAAACTTGGCCCTCCAGCTGTTAAGGAACTACAAGTCCCATAATGCATTGCAGGAGTCTGACAGCTACAGTCATGACTCATAAAGGCAAATGCATTGTAGGACATGTAGTTCCGTAACAGCTGGAGGGCCGAGTTTGCCCATGCCTGTGCTAGACTGTTGGTACGACCAACATTGAATTTCATCTGCCATTTATGTGCCCATATAGTCATCCTATCCAGATCCTGTTGCAATATGTCACTATCTTCCTGAGAGTTGATAATTCTGCACAATTTAGTATCATGCATAGCAACATTACTTTATATTTCATCTACTAGGTCATTAATAAATAAATTGAAGAGCACTGGACTTGAAGTACAGACTTTCAGCTTTAATTCAGTGGGGAACAAATCATTTGCATAAAAATGTAACTAAAGCATTTTTGAATACAATCCCTTTATTTCAGGGGCTCAAAAGTAATTGGACAAATTAAGTGGAAATGTTCATTTCTAATATTTGGTTGAAAACCCTTTACTGGGTGTGAGGAAACGCGGAAAAGCCGCCGTCTCTCGAGGTGAGGCGGCTGTTTCCGCGTCCAGCATGGCGTCACAACGCGGAAAAAACGCCGCATGGGCAGTGCGGCGGAATCCGCATTGGTAACGGCGGAATCCGCATCAGAGGCGGCCCCCGCACGAGATACATTGCATGACAGTACTGGTGTGGCTGGGACTGATAGTCCACCAGGATTCAGACTTACACGCGCGCGAGCACAGAGGCAGAGTTTAAATAGCAGTTAGAAGGGTGTCGGCTGACCAGCTGGGTCAGCTGACAAATTCCACTGCTCTCATTGGACCAGCAATTAGGGAGGTCCTGGAAAGGTCCTAGAGTATATATACTGCTGGTTGTTCACTTGCTCTTTGTCTGGCGTGCGATCACATATGTGGGAGCACTCAGACCTGTAGTCAGATCCTTAAGTGTGCCGGGACCAGCTGGAGCTGTAATCCTACACTTAGCTAGATTCTGTTGATAGCTAAAGTACTAGTTTGATTGTGATTATATGTTATGACTTTTGCCTGCTTTGACTATCCTCCTGAACTCTGATCTTGTACCTCGATATTTCTGATACTCTGTTGCCGAACCCCGGCTCGTTCCTTGACTCTGTTTCTGCCTCCTGATTTTGTACCACGATATATCTGATACCTCGTTGCTGAACCCTGCCTGTACTTTGACTCCGCCTTTGCCTCCTGATCTTGTACTTTATCTGTCCGTGTGTGTTCGACCTGGCTTGTCCGACCTCGAGAACCGACCTTACCGTTAGAGGCGGTTCCTCGCTCTGTTAGCGATCCTTCCTCCTGAGGGTCACTTTCAGATATACCTTCCTACTGTCAGTCTGACTCCTCCCGTCTTGGAGAGCTCAGGTCTGCGGAAGGAATCTGTGCAGTACTCCTTGCTGCATTGAGGCCTTGTCCTCTAAGTGTTACTGTTACACCAAACACTACACTCTACTCAGGTGAACAGAGGTTAGTTTGTATATTGGATTATCGGTGAGACTGCAGATCACTTATAATCTGGTATATATCTGTATTTCCGGTGATACTGCAGATCACCGGTAATCAGATACTCTCTGCGCCCACCGATCGTTACAGAACGCCAGACCAAAATACAAAATGGACGCAAACACTGATTGTCTGGGTGTACTTGCCGCTTCGGTGGACAACATCAATCAAGTACTGGGCACTCACATAACTCTTATTGATGCCCTATCAGGGTCTGTACAAACCCTCCAGACATCAGTGGATCATGTGCGATCCTCTCCTAGCTCTGACATACGTATGCCTGTACCTGAAAGCTTTTCCGGCCACAGATCTGACTTCCGGAATTTTAGGAGTAGGGTGTTGTCCTATTTTGAGTTGAGACCCCAATCTTCGGGTACTGAGACCCAGAGGGTCACGTTTATTAAAACTTTGTTGTCCGGCGACTCCCAGTCTTGGGCGTATAGCCTGCCCGCCGGAGACAAAGCTCTTACCTCTGTAGAGGAATTTTTTAAAGCTATGGCGGTAATTTACGACGATCCGGACCTTGCCTCGACTTCTGAGCGGAAGCTCAAGCTTTTGCGTCAAGGCGAAGGTCCGGTCGAAGATTACGCGGCCGAGTTTAGGAGGTGGTCAGTTACGGCCAGGTGGGAGACCTATGCCCTATTAGATCATTTCTTGTCAGGGCTGTCCGATGAGGTCTCTGATTTGATGTTAAGCCAGCCCGAGCCCAGAACAGTCGATGAGGCCATCTCAGCGGCCATCCGAATCGACCGCAGGCTGCGCTACCAAAAACAGACCAGGGGTAGTTCCCGTCTCAGAGGGGTATCTTACACCACGGTCCCAGTGACTCCACCTACTACTATTTCACCTTCTCCTGTCGTGCCTCCTTCCGAGCCGATGCAGATTGCTCGGTCAAAATTAACCCAGGTAGAGCGAAGACGGAGAATGACCGAACAGCTGTGTTTGTACTGCGGTGAAGGGGGGCATATAGTACAGAACTGCCCCAATAAGCCGGGAAAACGCTGCCGCTTAGGAGTGGTGGGGGGTAACACCCTGGGCGTCCGACTTTTACCCCTAGAAGAAAAACAATTGCTTCTTCCCTGTACCGTTACATGGGAAGATAAGACTGAGGTCACGGAAGCCTTTATCGATTCAGGCTCCGCGGCAAATTTTATGGATTCGGAGTTTGCTAAGAGATTGTGTATTCCGCTCACACCAGTACAACCACCCATCCAGGTTACGGCAGTGGATGACTCTCCTCTGCAAGGGAATCACCCACTGTCTCAGACACCAGAGGTGGGGGTCACCATAGGGGTACTGCACTGGGAAAAGTTACAGTTCTTTGTGTTGCATATGACAACCTCCACCATTATACTCGGCATGCCATGGTTGCACCTTCATTCTCCACACATTGATTGGGCCACCGGCCAACTAATTTCTTGGTCAGCACACTGCTTTCAGCGATGTTTAGGGAAGGTGACATTGGGCCAAACCAGTGTTCATGTTCAGGGGGTACCTGAGCAATATGTGGAATATTCTGATGTATTCTGTCCCAAGGCTGCAGACAAGTTACCCCCACATCGCTCTTTCGATTGCCCCATTGATATACGTTCAGGTTGTATGCCCCCTCGGGGTCATTTGTACAATTTATCTGGGCCAGAGAAATTGGCTATGAAGGAATATATCCGTGACAATTTAGCCAAAGGCTTCATCCGGCCATCCCGATCGCCTGCTGGAGCAGGTTTCTTTTTCGTTAAAAAGAAAGACGGGGGGCCTGCGGCCCTGTATTGATTACCGGGGACTAAATAAGATCACGGTAAAGAATCGCTATCCGTTACCCCTAATAGACGATTTATTTACGCAGGTCACCGATGCTAAGATCTTCTCAAAGCTGGATTTACGGGGCGCGTACAACCTGGTGCGCATTAGAAAGGGCGATGAGTGGAAAACGGCCTTTAACACGCCAGACGGGCATTACGAGTATCTGGTGATGCCCTTTGGGTTATGTAATGCCCCGGCCGTTTTCCAGGAACTCATCAACGAGGTCTTCAGAGAGGTGTTGGGGAGATTTGTGCTGGTCTATCTAGACGATATACTTGTTTTCTCCAACAACCTCTCTGAGCACAGAATACATGTGAAATTTGTACTCAACAAATTAAGACAAAACTCACTTTATGCTAAGATTGAGAAGTGTATTTTTGAAGTCACATCTGTCGCCTTTCTGGGGTACATAATTTCCACCACGGGCCTGTCTATGGACCCCGCCAAAGTCTCCGCTGTTTTGGAATGGCCTCAGCCGGTTGGGTTGAAGTCTTTACAGCGGTTTTTAGGCTTTGCGAATTATTATAGAAGGTTCATAAAGGGGTATTCCACGGTTATCGCACCCCTCACCTGTCTTACGAAAAAAGGGGCAGATACCACCCACTGGTCTCCTGATGCATTAAGTGCTTTCTCCACTTTAAAAGATTTGTTTTGTTCCGCACCCATCCTGAGACATGTAGACACCTCTTATCCTTTTATTGTTGAGGTAGACGCCTCGGAGGTTGGGGTAGGGGCTGTGCTGTCTCAGCGGTCAGGCTTGCAGGGAAGGCTACACCCTTGTGCGTATTTCTCTCGTAGGTTCTCTCCGGCAGAGAGAAACTACGATATAGGCAACAGAGAGCTCTTAGCCATTAAACTTGCCTTTGAGGAGTGGCGTCACTGGCTGGAAGGAGCAGAACATACAATTACTGTATACACGGATCACAAGAATCTAGAATACATCGAGGGGGCTAAGAGATTAAGTCCCTGTCAGGCTCGATGGTCTTTGTTTTTTTCGAGGTTCAGGTTCATAATTACGTATACCCCGGGTAGCAAGAACATTAAGGCAGATGCCCTGTCCAGATGCTTTGAGTTGGAGACAGCACAGCCTTCTGCCCCAGAGACCATTGTCCCACAAAATTTGGTGCTGGCCGTAACAGAGACTTGGGAAGACTGGACAGAGACCTTGAGTCCTTTTCAGCAGGATGTCCCTGAGGGGAAGCCTGAGGGGGTTTTATTTGTGCCTCTGCCATTCCGTCTCCGGGTGCTACAGATATTCCATTCACACAAGAATGCGGGACATCCTGGGGCATCTAGAACGCAGGATCTTGTGGCCAGGTGCGCTTGGTGGCCGTCTCTGGCAGCCGACTGCAAAGAATTTGTTAAGGATTGTGCGGTATGTGCTAAAAGCAAACCCTCCCGGCTGGCACCTGTAGGGAGGTTGCAGCCTTTACCCACCCCGAATGAACCATGGACCCACTTGTCCATGGATTTTGTGGGTGAGCTTCCCAGATCAGAGGGCATGTCGGTCATTTGGGTGGTAGTCGACCGCTTCAGCAAGATGGCCCATTTTGTGCCCTTGAAAGGACTCCCCTCGGCCCAGGAATTGGCCGACTTGTTTATCAAACACGTGTTCCGGTTACACGGCATTCCGGAAAACATAGTGTCCGATCGGGGAGTCCAATTCGTATCTAAATTCTGGAGGGCATTCTGTCATCAAATGGGCATGAAGCTGTCGTTTTCATCGGGCTACCACCCACAGACCAACGGTCAGACGGAGAGGGTCAACCAGTCGTTAGAGCAGTTTTTGAGATGCTACGTTGCAGAGGCGCAGAATGACTGGGTCAAATTTCTGCCCTTTGCAGAATTTGCACAAAACAATTTGAAAAGTTCTTCCACTGGATTTTCTCCGTTCCAGGTTGTGTCTGGAAGATTGCCCAAATTTTCACCGTTACCAGTGGCCTCCACTCCGTTTCCAGCTCTGGAGGCTTGGCAAAGGTCTTTTAAAGACATTTGGCGGACGGTGAGAGACAGTTTGGAAAAGGCGTTTCTGAGTCAGAAGGGTCAAGCTGACAAGAAACGGTCTTTGGAGTGGAGATTCCAACCAGGAGACTTGGTTTGGGTATCCACACGTCACTTGGCCCTGAAACAGCCCTCAGACAAGTTGGGTCCCAGGTTTGTCGGGCCTTTCCCGATAGCCAGAAGGATCAACAACGTCACTAACGCTGTTGATCTTCCCGCTAGCATGCGTGGGGTAAGGTCCTTCCACGTATCCCTGCATAAGCCAGCAGTCCATGTGGGTCCCACTCCTCCTCCTCCTGTGTTGGTGGATGACCAACCTGAGTACGAGGTAGAAAAGATTTTAGATTCACGCGTTGTACAAAACTCGGTACAATATCTCGTACATTGGAAAGGGTACGGCATTGAGGAGAGACAATGGGTACCGGGGAGTCGCATGCATGCGGACGAATTAAGGAGGGAATTTCACGCCTTACATCCCGAGAAACCTGGTAGGAGTTGTCCGGAGTCCACTCCTCGGGAGGGGGGTACTGTGAGGAAACGCGGAAAAGCCGCCGTCTCTCGAGGTGAGGCGGCTGTTTCCGCGTCCAGCATGGCGTCACAACGCGGAAAAAACGCCGCATGCCGCATGGGCAGTGCGGCGGAATCCGCATTGGTAACGGCGGAATCCGCATCAGAGGCGGCCCCCGCACGAGATACATTGCATGACAGTACTGGTGTGGCTGGGACTGATAGTCCACCAGGATTCAGACTTACACGCGCGCGAGCACAGAGGCAGAGTTTAAATAGCAGTTAGAAGGGTGTCGGCTGACCAGCTGGGTCAGCTGACAAATTCCACTGCTCTCATTGGACCAGCAATTAGGGAGGTCCTGGAAAGGTCCTAGAGTATATATACTGCTGGTTGTTCACTTGCTCTTTGTCTGGCGTGCGATCACATATGTGGGAGCACTCAGACCTGTAGTCAGATCCTTAAGTGTGCCGGGACCAGCTGGAGCTGTAATCCTACACTTAGCTAGATTCTGTTGATAGCTAAAGTACTAGTTTGATTGTGATTATATGTTATGACTTTTGCCTGCTTTGACTATCCTCCTGAACTCTGATCTTGTACCTCGATATTTCTGATACTCTGTTGCCGAACCCCGGCTCGTTCCTTGACTCTGTTTCTGCCTCCTGATTTTGTACCACGATATATCTGATACCTCGTTGCTGAACCCTGCCTGTACTTTGACTCCGCCTTTGCCTCCTGATCTTGTACTTTATCTGTCCGTGTGTGTTCGACCTGGCTTGTCCGACCTCGAGAACCGACCTTACCGTTAGAGGCGGTTCCTCGCTCTGTTAGCGATCCTTCCTCCTGAGGGTCACTTTCAGATATACCTTCCTACTGTCAGTCTGACTCCTCCCGTCTTGGAGAGCTCAGGTCTGCGGAAGGAATCTGTGCAGTACTCCTTGCTGCATTGAGGCCTTGTCCTCTAAGTGTTACTGTTACACCAAACACTACACTCTACTCAGGTGAACAGAGGTTAGTTTGTATATCGGATTATCGGTGAGACTGCAGATCACTTATAATCTGGTATATATCTGTATTTCCGGTGATACTGCAGATCACCGGTAATCAGATACTCTCTGCGCCCACCGATCGTTACACTGGGATTGACAGCATGAAGTCTTGAACTCATGGAAATAGCACATTTTTGGGCTGTGAGCTCAGATAATCTTCTCCTTTTATTGCCTGAAGAAGCTAGTGAATACGTGCAATGTCTATACAGTGGTTACCTTTGTGGTATCCCGTCCATCATTTCACTATTTCTAATTATCCAATATTGCCTAACTAGACTTACTGCACTATCTGGGGCTCTCGATTGTCTCTTTTTGTCTCATTAAAAACAAAAATTTGCTTACTTAAAACAAAGTATTTGCAATAATTCAGGTTGGAGTTAGCTCCGAAATTTATCCCAGTGCATCACTGCTGAAATATGCAAATTACTCATTGTTGTTCCGGTGGGCTAAACACACCTCCAGATCCGCTGGAATGCAATGATGTGTCAGCTTTTTAATATTTCAGAGCCACACTAATCCAACATGCATACAGACTGTAGCCCCTTACACACTCAAATCATTTCTGGTTCATCATGAGCTTGCTGGGTAGGCTGTAACTTTTGTCTGAAACAAAAACAGGTGTGTACAAATCTTAAGACTGGGTGAGACACGGCCATACTTTGCTACTGAGATGAGGTGGTGGAGTCATGTCATAGGCAGAGGCGTAGCTAGGGTTTTCAGCACCCGGGGACAAAGACCATTTTTGCGCCCCCCCTGGAGATGCCTGGGCAATGCAATGTAGGTATTTTGGACAATATAGGTTAAGGATAAGGATAATGGGGATAGGGATACAATTAAGGAAAAACATTACGTCTGGAACACATGATGCTACTTCCCGTCAGATCGACAGGTCAAATCAATAATTTCCGGTATGTCCGACCTGTTCCCGATGAAGAACAAGATTTTATGAAGTAGTGATCCAAAAATCAATCAGGTGTAGATTGGAAAATTATTGTTCTGACCCATTGATCTGACAGGAAATAGCGTTCTGTGTACCAGCCTTTAGGTTAGTTAAGGTAGCCATACATCTAGCGATGATGGGCAGATGCAACCAAGAGACAAATCTCTGTAATTGAATCTGATTAGAGAGAGATCTGTTGGCTGCCCATACACCACAGGCTGATTCACTATCAATTTCATGCTGAAGTGCGCCGCATCTGCCATAGTGTATAAATGTGCATGTACATGTGTGCATTTATACATTACCAGCCCTGTATCGCTGTGCCCATCCGTCTTCCAAATCCGCAGCTCTTCCATTAGCACTATACACGCCACTGGTGTGGCTCGGGTGTGACTTCACACACGTGCCGCATGCT
Source organism: Hyperolius riggenbachi (assembly GCF_040937935.1). Taxonomy (NCBI): domain Eukaryota; kingdom Metazoa; phylum Chordata; class Amphibia; order Anura; family Hyperoliidae; genus Hyperolius; species Hyperolius riggenbachi. The sequence goes on along the minus strand of NC_090647.1, from coordinate 372,089,794 downwards.
ATGCGCCAGTGGCATGTATGGGGCTAATAGAAGAGTGGTGGATTTGGAAGACGGGTGGGCACCGCAACACAGGACAGGTAATGTATAAATGCACACATGTACATGCACATTTATACACTTGGGGAACAGCACCAGGGGTTATCAGAAGTAGGAGAGGGGGATGTTAGAGATACTAATAGATCAGGATATTGGGTATTGACAAGACCTTTTGGCCTTTTAGGGTAAGGCTAGGAATTAGACAATAGGATTATGGGAAAAAATATAAAGATAAGTATCAGGTTAGGGTTAATGATCACAAGATTAGGGTGATTCAATTGACTATGGAAGGTCAGTGACATGACTATGGACTCTGTAAAGTACTGCAGAAGATGTCAGTGCTATATATTATTATTATTTATTGTATTTATAAAGCGCCAGCATATAACGCAGCGCTGAACATTAATTTAGGTTACAGACAATATTTAGGGTGACATACAGCAATATGACAATACAGGAATACAAGAAAAACAGATCACACAGCACAGTATGAGGTAATGCTTAGTCAGTCACTAGATGGGAGCATGGAGATTAGGCAAGTTAGGTTCACTCAAGTACATAATAATAATATGGTAGGACATTAGACTGACTATGGTAGAATTAGATTGTGAGCTCCTCTGAGGACAGTCAGTGACATGACTATATATTCTGTACAGTGCTGCAGAAGATGTCAGTGCTATATAAATACATAATAATAATATGGTAGGACATTAGACTAGGACTATGGTAGGGATTAGATTGTGAGCTCCTCTGGAGGACAGTCAGTGACATGACTATGTACTCTGTAACATACTATGGAGGACATCAGCATAATATAAATTATTTATAATAATTAGGGTGACACATTAATGGGCTGCTGCAGAAAGAGAAAAAGTGCTGGTGCTCCAAACAGCTGTGTGAACCACTGTGCTCAGAATGCAATAACAAAGGAACCAACTTAAAGGGGTTCTCTGGGGGGAGTTTGGAAATAAAATCTGACACTTACCTGGGGCTTCTACTGGCCCCCTGTAGCTGTCATGCCCCGCGTCTTCCTCCTATGATCACCCGTTCCCTGCCGGGAATAAGTCTAATAAGACTAATTATTTGTCTAATAAGACTAATTATTTGTCTAATAAGACGAATAATGAGCGCTCTCGCCCGCGTCATCGGGAGCTTATTGCACAGGCGCAGTACGAAGTTTTCTTGTACTGCGCCTGCGCAGTAAGCTTCCGATGACACGAGCGGAAGCGAGCACGTGCGCAGCCGCAGTGTGATGAGATGCCACGTTAGACCGGGGCCGGCAGCAGGGAACAGATGATCGTTGGAGGATGGCATGAGACATTACAGCTACAGGGGGCCGGTAGAAGCCCCAGGTAAGTGTCTGTTTTTACTTTCAACCCCCTCCCAGAGGATACCCAAAGTGACATGTGACATAGACATGTGTATGTACAGTGCCTAGCATGCAAATAACTTTGCTGCGTTCCTTTTTTTTTCTTTCTCTGCCTGAAAGAATTAAATATCAGGTATGTAAGTGGCTGACTCAGTCCTGACTCAGACAGGAAGTGACTACAGTGTGACCCTCACTGTTAAGATTTTCCCCTTTTTATCTCTTTCTTGCTCTCAGAAGACATTTTCTGCTAGGAAAGTGTTTTATAGTTGGAATTTCTTATCAGTGAGGGTCACACTGTAGTCACTTGCTGTCTGAGTCAGGCACATACATACCTGATATTTAACTCTTTCAGGCAGAGAAAGAAAAAAAAGGAACGCAGCATAGTTATTTGTGTTCTAGGCACTGTACATACACATGTCTATCTCATCATGTCACATAAGGTATCCTGTAAGGTGCCCATACATCAGAACATTGTATGGGCAGATCGACCAAGAGACAGATCTCTCTCTGATCTAATCTGCTGCCTGCCCATACACCACAGGTAAATTCCTGATAGATTTCAGCATAAATCTCTCGGGAATCAGCCTTGTGACGCCGCATCCACCATCTCACTGCCTCCACGCTGTCCCCTTAATGTAAAATGCCCTCCCAGTGCCCGGAGCAGTATATTTTACTTGTCCGTCGCTGGTTTTGGCTTTGTCTACACACATGCGCCCCATGTGATTGCCGGCATATACTTGGACACGTGTGTGGCGTCACCCACGTAATGTCTGGCAACCAGATGGGGCACCTGTATGTAGACAGAGCCCAAAACCAGTGACAGACAAGTAAAATATACTGCACCAGGGGGAACATTTTACATTAGGGAGGTCAGCGCGTTCCGTCGCGTTCGTCCTGATATTGTACGCCGTTATTGCCATGTACCCGATCAAGCAAGTTTACATGTAACCAGTTTCCAGAAACCCGAAATTGGTTGCATTGTCAATCAAGCATGCTCTTAGCGGCACAAATTTTTATCCAATGAGGTTGTAATGATCTAATCAGATGCTCGATTTGCCGCAAAGTCGCCTGATGTATGGTCACCTTTACATGAACCCAGGTGAATAGTTTTTAGAGTGTGTGTGAGAATGTAAAGGGAGAAGACTGGGGGAGGAGAAGAGCTGCCTGATAAGAGAGACAGGGCTGCATGAATATAGGAGAACTGATAGAAGCCAGCCAGCTGCAGTGTAAACCTATATACAATTGTATGGGCAGAAAGTAATCTGCAGCACTGTATATAATATAACACAGGGATATAGCAGACCTTTGCACAATATTAAGTACAAGTAAGAAAACATACTCCAGACCATTATCATTGAAATCATACTCCATTAACATTGCTCTGCAATCATTCAATTATAGCCTCCCCCGCTGGTCACTCGCTCTCCACAATAGCTCAGGACCAGGCAGCTAAAGTAAACTAAATGCCAGCAGACTTTTCACACGCTAGTTCTCTACCTCCTCCATTCTGACAGCAGCATCTCCTCCACTCATTAGCTAGAAGCCAGCCATCTCCTTTCTTCCTGCTCGGCTTGAATTACCCGGTCCAGTGTTCTCCCCAGAATTTTTTTTCAGCCGGGTGGCATGAAATAGTAGCCGGGTGGCATGAAAAAGTAGCCGGGGGGGTGCGAGGTGAGAATGCAGGGCCAGTGCTTCTGTGCGCAACTCTGCTTACAGCATAGGAGGAAGTGAGCTGATGTCAGCCGGGTGGTCACCAAAACTAGCCGGGTGGAGCACCCGGCGAAAAGAGCCTGGGGAGAACACTGCGGTCTGTTTGGCTCAGCCCCGCCCCTCGCTCAGTGTCACAGAGGAGAGAAGAGGAGGGGCGCTCTCCTCTGTATACACACAGGCAGGAGAGACTGGAGAACAGCGCAGCAGCAAGCTGAATACTGAGAATCAACTGCTGCCGTTCTCCAGTCGCCCAACACTGGCAAAGCGCCCCCCCAGATGTTTTTCTTAACATCTTAGTAAGGGGGCTTTTAGGACCATTGTAGTCCCTTACACACTCCAATGAGTTCTGGGTCACCATGAGCTTGCTGGTTAGTCTGTGCATCTCGGATTCACAAGCCCTACTCCATAGAGCCAAATTAATCCATGCCATGCACTGATGAGGATCAAACAATCCGAAACAGTCTGTATGCATGTTGGATTATTATGGCTCTGTACAAATTAACAAGCTGACACATCATTGCATTCCAGCGGTTCTGGAGGTGTGTTTAGCTTCTAAGGGTACTATGGTTAAATTGCATATATTCAGCAGTGTTGCTCTGGGAGACATCTCAAGCTCACTCCAACCTGAATTATCGCAAATTCTTTCTGTTTTAGGAAAGCAAACTTTTGTTTTTCCCAGATGCTGGAGGGGGGGGGGGGCAGATGTACCCCTCTGACCCCCCCTCCCTACACCCCTGGTCATAGGTCATACACCATAGCATAACTGAGCACAGCAACAAGACACAAGCTTGTTGTACTACATCAGCAAGGTCTCTCCCAGGCAAAGGTTACAAAGCAGACTGGGGGTTTAGGATGTGCTGTTCAAGCTCTTTTAAAGATGCACAAATAAAGGGGCAACAGTGAGTTTTGTAGACATAATGGTGCAGCAGAGGAAGAACACATGCTTATCTTTGAAATAGAACATTTCAGGCATAGCTATTATGTCAGAAGTGGCAGGAACCAGTGGGATACAGGTACACCGATTTACATTTCAAAAAACCTGTTCAGAAGAGTTCTTCATGGGAATATTGAAGCCAAAAAGCGCTGGAAATAACGCTAAGCAACCTAACTATGCACAAATACATAACATCTAAAGTGTCCAAAAGGCAGCGAGTGCTCTAAACAGTTGAGTCTAAATGTAAAATACTGTGTTTGGCTGCAGCAGAAGACATTTTGTCACTGGAGAGTGGTACAATAATAAGTGTCCACAGGCAACAGTGAAGCACAATGGAGGTTCCTTGCATTTTTGGGAATGGATTTACGAATTTGATCAGAAATAATGATGTCTGTACAGCTGAGAAACACAAGCTGATACTTATCAATCATGCTATGCCACAAGGAAGATGACAAGTTGACAGAATATGTTTTGCAACAGGACAATAACCAGAAACACAGCCAATGTTATTGAGAACTATCTTCAGCATAAAGAAGAACAAAGCTCTCCTGGAAGTGATTGTATTGGATGTACCGAAACCAGATATCAAATTCATTACATGTATCTGGGTTTACATGAAGAGTTAGAAGTATTTGAGGCAGCCTCCAACCATAAGAGATCTGTTGTTCGCTTTCCAAGATGTTTAGAGCAGCCTACCTGCTGATTTTATTTTCCAAAATTGTACGCAGATGTACCCAGGAGATCTAATGCTTTTTTGAAGGCAAGGGGTGGTCACACCAAATACTTCTGCTGGCAGCCTCTGAAGATCGCCAATCCCTGATGGGTCAGTGTCTTCTGGGCATGCATTGGCGTTCACCTGCGTCACCGGGAGCGTAATGCACTCGTTCTTGTGCAGAAGATACCGACCCGTTAAGGGTCGGCATCTTCCCCACTCGGGTCACGTTACACCTTAATGTTACAATACGAAGGTAAAAAAAAGAAGATTGGGAGCAAATACGATAAATTTGGTGTTATCACGCTCATACCGTCTCATACTGGTCACTAGAAGTTCAACATTGCACCTCTTGGCAGAGAACTCTCTGGGAATCTTAAAATAATAATTGTTGTACATAAAGATGGTTTGGTTTATAAAAATATTGCCTGCACCCTAAAACTGAGCTGCAGCGCAGTGGCCAAAATCGTACAGTGCTTTAACAGGACAATTTCTACTGAGAACAGAGCTCACCATGGTTGAGTGCTCATGTTCAGCATCCTATCGAGAGGTCGTCTATTGCAAATAAATGTATGAGCGCTTTCAACATTGCTGTGGAGGTTGAAGGTGTGTGTGTGTGTGTGTGTGTGTGTGTGTGGGGGGGGGGGGGGTTGGGATCAGCCTGTCAGTGCACCAGAAGCAAGCCTCTTCTAAAGTTGAGGCCCAAGAAAACCCGCAAACAGTTTGCTGAAGAAAAGCAGGCTAAGGACATGGATTACTGGAACCATATCCTGTGGTCTGATGAGACCATGATTAACTTATTTGGTTCAGATGGTGTCAAGGTGACAGCAACCAGGTGAGGAGTACATAGACAAGTGTGTTTAGTCTACAGTAAAGCAAGGTGGTGGGAGTGTAATAGTTTGGGACTGCATGAGTGCTACTGGCACTGGAGAGGGAACAGTTCATTGAGAGAACCATGAATGCCAAAATGTACTGTGACATACTGAAACAGAACATGATTCCCTCCCTGGGCTGCAATTTACCAACATAATAATGACCGCACCTCCAGTATGACTACTTGACACTTCACTTATTTGCCAGCGGTTTAGACATTAACTACTTTACCCCCAGCGGTACGGATTTCTCCGTCCCTTTTTCCACCCTGTTACCACCAAGGGACGGAGAAATCCGTATCGGACGCCGCTCCCGCTGCTGTCCACACTCGCGCTTGTGCACGCCGCCGCCCGCTCGCCCGGAGATCAATGAACGGGAAAAACCTTTCCCGTTCGTTGCCCCCCGCAATGATCAGCTGCATCTACGAGAAGCAGCGATCATTGTGAGAAAAAAACAGTGTCCCAGCCTCCTAACTCTTCCTGCAAGCGTACTTCCTGTACGCTTGCAGGTCGCATAAACAAAAACTCACTGTGGCCATCGTGTGGCCAAATAGTAAAACTACACCCTAAAGCATTTTTCATATACAAATACATTACTTTTACACAAAAAATTATCTCATTACCTCCTACACTCCCCAATTTTTCTTTTTTGTAATAAAAAAAAAAAAAAAATTACAATTAAAAAAAATACATAAATAGTTACTTTAGGGACTGAACTTTTTAAATATTTATGTCAAGAGGGTATAACACTGTTACTTTATAAACTATGGGCTTGTAATTAGGGATGGACGCAAAACTGAAAAAAATGCACCTTTATTTCCAAATAAAATATTGGCGCCAAACATTGTGATAGGGACATAATTTAAACGGTTTTATAACCGGGACAAAAGGGCACATACATTTCATGGGTTTTAATTACAGTAGCATGCATTATTTAAAAACTATAAAGGCCGAAAACTGAAAAATAATACATTTTTCCCACATTTTTTCCTATTTTCCCATTAAAACACATTTAGAATAAAATAATTCTTGGCATAATGTCCCACCTAAAGAAAGCCTAATTGGTGGCGAAAAGAACAAGCAAGATATAGTTCATTTCATTGTGATAAGTAATGATAAAGTTATAGACAAATTAATGGAAGGAGCGCTGAAAGGTTAAAATTGCTCTGGTTGTCAAGGGGTAAAACCCCTCAGTTGTGAAGTGGTTGCATGTGTTATTTTGATGGCCCAGCAAATTTAATAACAATTAATGGTAGATCCTTGTTGTGTCTGCCCCAAATTATAAGGGATATTTTGAGGTCCTACACATGTTTGTGGCCTGCAAAAATGTACCTGTATTCCTTTTTTATGCTGTCCACCATGGGGCTAATGACCAGACTGTAACATGAAAAAAATGTACCTGTATTCCTTTTTTATGCAGTCCACCATGGGGCTAATGACCAGACTGTAACAACATGATTGAGTTGTTTTAAGCAATTCTTCATGCAATACAGGAATCACAACATATGGAATACTCTGAGAAGTCGCTGGATTATGGGTAAATATCGAGCAATCAGTCTTGTCCATCAGCTGCACCTAACGATGGTGTATGTATAACAATTTGTTGTCATGGATTGTCAGTGTAAGCAAAGGTCCACAGCAGGTGACTCTTCATCATACCAGGGTTGGCACCAGCCTAAAGGAAGTAAATGAAACATAATTAGTATCACATTTATACTAAATGAGTTCTGCAGTGAATTTAAGCTGTCCATGTTATTTGTCCTCCTAACTTCTCTATTGCTATCCAAGTAGCATATTTTTCTGTATGTCTCTATTTGCCATAAAACAAAGAAACTTCTGCTTAACAATTGTCCCTGCTGTATTGTCACAGATGCATAAGGGCATCGCTTCCCTGGCTTCATTGCAACTTCAACTTTGATCACTGGGGACTTCTGCCTAAATGTCAATCATAAATCTGCCTAAATGTCAATCATAAATTGATTGTGGAACCTCCCATCCCCTCTTCTCTTTAGAGGGAGAATGCTTTGTCACATGTTCATTGGGTGCAGTCTGTGCCTCCCGATAAAGAGTGCCAAAAGGTAAGGGAGGTGCTGAGGGTGTTGTTTCTTCGACATTACTAGTTCCCACGCTTTTACAGTATTACTATTTGTACTCATATGTTGCTTGATTCAGGGAATAAAATGGTTAGATTGAGCTACTGTATAATCGTTATGTTTTTAAAACTTGGCGTATGGACCCAGAGGCAGTAAATAATCAAAATGATATATCCGTCCAGATAGGGCGAAGTGGTTAAAGAGACACTGAAGCGAAAAAAAAAATATGATATAATGAATTGGTTGTGTACTATGAATAATTACTAGAAGATTAGCAGCAAAGAAAATATTCTCATACTTTTATTTTCAGGTATATAGTGTTTTTTCTAACATTGCATCATTCTCTAATATGTGCAGATTACACAACACTAAGCTTTCAAAATGAGTCTTTCAGAGCAGTCTGTGAAGTAATGAACTCTCCTCTAGCAGAGGAAAAGAAAACAGTTCACTTACAGTTGAGATAATAAAAGTCAGATAACAGCCCTCTCCACGACTAACTTAGTCGTAGAGATTAATGGCTTTTTTGTATAGCGATAACAACTGGACTTTCTCAACTCTTCCTGTACTGGAAACAATTACACTGATGTATCTGATCTTAATGTTTTATTTCTTAGCTGTACTACACATACATATCATAATATCATCATTTTTTTTCCGCTTCAGTGTCTCTTTAAGGCTTGGTTCACACATAAAAAGGTGTCCAGTCCTGTCCTGTCACTTTTTTGTCATCAGTTTTCCATGTGTTTTTATGGATTTGTTCACACATAAATCTGTACATGTCCAGTCAGTTTTGTATGTGTTTCTGTTGGCGTGTTCACACATAAAATGTGTACATTTTCAATTCGGTTCCGTCTTGTCAGTTTTGTGTGTGTTTCTATGGGTGTGTTCCCACATAAAAGGTGTACATTTACGATCTAGTCGGGTAAAACTGATAAAACTTTGACGCATAACTGACAGGACAGTACTGAACTGGACCAGGAATGTGCAGATTTATCTGTGAACCAGGCCTCAGAGCCCTTTTTCACTATATCATATATATATCCTCTACCTTTCGTGTCCCTACCTCTCCCTCTAGATCAGGAGTGTCAAACTCAAATACAAAGTGGGGCGAAATTGAATATTTGTTACCAAGGTGTGGGCCAACCTCAATGTCTACTGGCCACCTTATAACGTTCCCTGGTGTCTAATTGCCCCACTCCAGCTCCTATACAGTTCCCTGGTGTCTAGTGGTCCTCCTTCCTCCCCTATACAGCTTCCTGGTGTCTAATGGTCCTCCCTCCCCTATTCAGCTTCCTGGAGTCTACTGGCCCCCACCTTCCCCTAAACAGTTCCCTATTGTTTTAGTGCTTTCCCCTACCTCCCCCATAATTGCTTCCCTGGTTTTCTAGGGCTTCACCTTTAATATAGCTTCCCTGATGGTCTAGCGTGGGCCAAACATAATATAAAGTGGTGAAACCCCTTGAGGGCCAAATTTAATGGCTCCGAGGGCCAGATTTGGCCCGCGGGCCGGAGTTTGACATGTATGCTCTAGATTGTAAGCCTTCGGCAGGGTCCTCCTCCTTGTGTTCACACACCTGTTCATGCACCTCCATCACCATACACCCATCTATGGATCTGAGTGAACTCAACTGGCCTAATTTCCATGCTCCCATCCAAAAGCATCTGGTTTGCATGTATTCCTGTATTGTCTTATTGCTGTATGTCACCCCTATATATTGTCTGTAACCTTAACTAATGTCCAGCACTGCGTAATTTGTTGGCGCTTTATAAATAAATAATAATAAAAAAAATATCAATTGCTGTCAGTTATAACTGAAAGGGCAATTGATGTGCAAGGTAATGTCCATGTTTCCTCATGGCTCAAGCGATATTACTGGTTAGTGGGGTGCTGACCAGGAAGCTGTTACGGGGTCATCACCATTTTTAAAATAGAGGATGGAAAATTTCATTAGTCACAATGGACAAACAAGACACAGGAAGAAAGAGATTGATAAGACTGTGGGAGGTAAGTATGACGTGTATGTTTATTTTGACCTGTTTTTCAGTTCAGGTTTGCTTTAACCTATTTTGGTTCCTGGATGTAGAAACTACATCCAGGAACCATGCGCGCTCCCGCACGTGCACGCGCGTGCACGCGCGCTCCCAGCCCGCGGTTCGTTAGCCAGGCAATCAGTGAATCGGGCTATGGTGCCCGATCACTGATTCCTCTCCCCCGCTGAAAAAGCGACAGCTTCTCTCGGAAGCTGCGCCTTTTCTGGCTGTTACCTCCCCCATGCGTCGCTCTAAGCGTGTGTTACGCTTAGAGTGACGTCATGTAAACAAACTCATGGCCGCCATTTTGTGGCCAAAAAGTAATACTACAACTAAAAGTAAAAAAAAATAAAAATCAACACACATTTACATTATAAACCTATTGTTTACCTCCCACCCTCCCAAAACTACCCAAATAAAATGTTTAATATAAAAAAAAAAAACATTTCAATAATAAAAAAAAAAAAAACATGTAAATATTTACCTAAGGGTCTAAACTTTTTAAATATCAATGTAAAGATGAAATATTTCTATATTTTTTTATTTTAAACTTGTAAATAGTGATGGATGCAAAACGGAAAAAATGCACCTTTATTTCCAAATAAAATATTGTCGCCATTCACTGTGATAGGGACATAATTTTAACGGTGTAATAACTGGGACATATGGGCAAATACAATACGTGAGTTTTAATTATGGAGGCATGTATTATTTTAAAACTATGGAGAAATAATCAATTTTTTTCCGTTTTTTTCTTATTCTTCCTGTTAAAATGCATTTACAGTAAAGTGGCTCTTAGCAAAATGTACCCCCAAAGAAAGCCTAATTGGTGGCGGAAAAAACAAGATATAGATCAGTTCATTGTGATAAGTAGTGATAAAGATATAGGCTAATGAATGGGAGGTGAACATTTCTCAAGTGAAAATGACGGAACGCGAAAGGGTTAAGGTCCTCTATATCTAGGTAGTTGACCACCACTGATGGAAAGAAAAATTGAGATATATTACTCATATTAAAGGACAATTAAAGTGAGAAGTACATGGAGGCTGCCATATTTTTCCCTTTAAAGGGAAGGTTCAGGGAGGGGATTCAAAAAATAAAAATAAATTTCCACTTACCTGGGGCTTCCTCCAGCCCGTGGCAGGCAGGAGGTACCCTCGCCGCCGCTCCGCAGGCTCCCGGTGGTCTCCGGTGCCCGACCCGACCTGGCCAGGCCGGCTGCCAGGTCGGGCTCTTCTGCGCTCCATTTCCTGGGACTTCTGCGTCCCACGCCGGCGCGCTGACGTCATCGGACCGCCGGGCTGTACTGCGCATGCGCAGAACTACTGCCTGCCACGGGCTGGAGGAAGCCCCAGGTAAGTGGAAATGTATTTTTATTTTTTGAATCCCCTCCCTGAACCTTCCCTTTAAGCAATACCAGTTTCTTGACAGTCCTGCAGATCTATTTGTCTGCAGTAGAGTCTGAACAACACAAGAAATAAGCATACAGCTAATTGTCACGGACGGTTGCGGGGCCGCAGGCGCGTCCTGTAACCACCCGTGAAGAAAAGCGATCGCACTCGATTCTCTGCATCGATTGCGCTTCACATCGATACCATCTGGGTTGAGTGTGTAGGAGCAGCTGAGTCTTTTCCCAGCAGAGAGATAGCATCAGCCTAACTGCAGGATGGCTCTTTTGATATGCTAATGAGCCTGGGCCCAGAGAGTCCCTGGCTTCAAGCTGTGCTGATGGCCCATCCATCAGGTACAGGTGACAAGCACCATGACAGAAGCAATCTAGTTGGGGGAAAAGCCAGACCCTCTGGCTCCCTCCCAGCAGGGGAGCTGACACCTAGCTGGCTGCCCCAAACTTCAAAGATCCTTTGCCTGGGAATGACCTGCTATAAATCCCAGAGGTATCTCATATTCCATAAACTGCTATATGTATCATATTTTCTGTGTTGCCAGGCTGGCAGACCCTCCAAACTAACAGAGCATGTAGGGCCCTGTCTGGCGTTGGTTCTGAGAACATCTCAGAACATTCTGAGGTAAAGACTGCCAGTTAGGCAGTTCGAAAGTGCCCTGATGATACCACAGGGGTCCCACCCCTCATGTTTGGTATCAGGCTGCTGGGTACATCGAGGCAGACCTGAAAATATTAGTAAATCTGCCCTGACCTGTACGGTTCGGTGAGATAGAGCCCATATATGGTTAAGGTATGATTTCTGGTCCCCCAGGACAAGGGGAGGACTCATCTCATGTTCTAAGGGGGTGTGTGGCCCCGCCCTCACTCCCTCCTACGGAATCAGGGGCATAAGAGTGGCAGAGGACCCAAACTCAGTGTCCTCCACCCTGAAAACATCTTGAACTCATCGGTGCCAGCTTGAGGATATGCTGGCATCCACCTGGTCTGAACTCTGAACTTTGATTTAACCCTCTGGGCGATACAATTATATCGCCCAGGAGGTGGCGCAGCACTATTTTTTAAAATGTTTTGTTTTTTAAATCATGTAGCGAGCCCAGGGCTCGCTACATGATAGCCGCAGCGCAGCGGCATCCCCCCACCCACTCCGATCGCCTTCGGCGATCAGAGTAAGCAGGAAATCCCGTTCAGAACGGGATTTCCTGCTGGGCTTCCCCGGTCGCCATGGCGACAGGGCGGGATGACGTCACCGACGTCTTGGACGTCGTGACGTCAGAGGGAGTCCCGATCCACCCCTCAGCGCTGCCTGGCCTGATTGGCCAGGCTGCGCAAGGGGTCGGGGAGGGGGGGGGGCTGCGTGGCACGGCGAGCGGTGGCGGATCGGCGGCGATCGGAAGTTACACGCAGCTAGCAAAGTGCTAGCTGCGTGTAACAAAAAAAAATTATGCAAATCGGCCCACCAGGGCCTGAGAAATCCTCCTGCGCGATATACCCTGAGCTCAGCTCGGGATTATCGCTCAGGAGGTTAAACCCAGAACTCTGATTTTTCCCACAAAAAGGACATCTTTCCAGGAACTAAGTATTTTTCTCCCTTCTTTTATTTTTTATACTGGCTATTAATGTTTTAATAATTGTTGATTTTAATAATTGTCTGTATATATTAATTATTTATATTGCTGTGAATAAACGACTTTATCCAAGTCATTCACTGTCCGCTACCCTGCTTATCAGCACACACAGAACTGATCCCGGGTCTCTGAAGAGACGCTACTGTTTGTTTGTTTGTTGTTGGCTAGACAGAATACAGTGTGTTTAACCGTTTTTATTCGCAGGATCAGTCAGGCAGTCGGGTCCACGGGCCCCTACCCGTGGTGGTGGCAGTATACCCTGAATCGTGTGTGAGTTGTAATTACCCGTATCTCACAGGCTCCCTTCTGGTTTGTCTGCGGCTAATTCTTAGCGGTTCCTGCGCATTGACTGCGACCAGAGTTCGCACGATCTGTGCGCTGGCACCGCTTAGAAGGCCAATTGCGGTCAGCCACTAGGGCTCCTGTGACACTAATCTTGTCAGATCTGACAATAATGGCAGAAACACATCGGCTGCATGCTTGTTCAGGGTCTGTGGCTAAAACTATTAGAGGCAGAGGATCAGCAGGACAGCCAGGCAACTGGTTTTACTTAAAAGGAAATAAATATGGCAGCCTCCATATCCCTCTTTAAAGTACATCCTAGGTGAAAATAAACTGATGAGAAAAACAATCGTATCTATCCTCCTTCACCTAAAAACTACTTTTTTTTAGATATCCCACGGTTTTATTTTATATTTAGATCTAGTTTTTAAGTTTTTACTGTTTCATGGTCTGTGCTCACCTTCATTGAAGTGTGCTATAGCGCAAAAACGATGAATTATTGACCCTTTTTATCTCTTTCCTGTTCTCAGAAGCCATTTACTGACAGGAAAGTATGTTATGACTGTAATTACTTATCAGTGAGGGTTATGCTATAATCTAACCCAGTCTGACCTGGTCCCGACCCGGACAGAAACTACTTGCATACCTGATGTTTAACTCTTTCAGGGAGAAAAAGAAAAAAGGAACACAGCCTAGTTATTTGTGTGCATACACATTTCTATCTCATCATGTCTCATTCCGCCTCGGTTGTCCTTTAAGCTATGCAAGTGAATATTTGTATTAAATAAAAGGAGACACAGTTATATACTCTATAATAATTGTTAAACCTCAGGTTGTTCTAGCCTAATACATTTTAATAACTGCATGCAAACCTATGATGTTATGTGAGGCTCAAATGAATGAGCTGTCAGTACACACTCCTCTTGGTTTTAGTTTCATTTCTCCCACTTTCCAGCTCTCTTTTCATGTTAAACCACACCTACATTGTGTATATAACGCTAGCTTGTTTCTATTGCAGCACCACTCAGTCTAACACAGATTATTAACTGCTGCTCCATTTTACTGGAACGTAACAAGTCCAAAAAAGAACATGGCACCAAAAGGAAAGAAAGCAAGTATAAATTCTGGGAATAAATTTCTTAAACACCTGGAAGAAACAAACAGAATGAATGTCAACAATAGAGAGGAACTGAAAGCGATCTATAAGGAATTCAAAAAGGGGTAAGACCTTAAAGTATTTTGCTGTAAGTCGCACTAGTTGTTGTAGTAATAGTGGTAGATAAATGGCAGCATTTATTTAAGCAAATTTTCAATTAGAATTCTCATACAGGAGCAGGTGGAGGTGATCATGATTCTCTTTTGCTTTGTCCCTGAAATAATAGATAGCCCTGAAGTATACATTTTTTTATGATCACACTACAGTATATTTTAAACATAGAGCTATTCTGAATCTCCATAACTAAAGACTGGTAGCATTATGATTTTAGAATTTCCATAAAGTAGTCATAGACACCGGTGAGTAATGATTTATTCAAAATTTACATTTAGGCCCGGTTCACATTACCGTTTTTTCCGGAACGTAACCGGGACGTATACTGTACAAACGGCACATATGTGAATGGATCCAATCTTAACCTATGGATCCATTCACATGTGTCCCTTGATACGGATACGTTCCGTATGTTCCGGTCCCCGAACCTAAACATTGCTGCAGGCCCTTATTTTCCGGACCGTTCTGCTTATTGGAACGGATCCAGACAAAAATGCAGCAGCATTGGGGGCAATGGGAAACGGAATGTTTCTTCACACTAGTGAAGAAACGGACCGTTCCACGGGGGATAGGGGCATGGGCCGACGCAAATCTAGCGACAGGGTGAGGGGAGGGTGCAGCAGGTGGGCTAGGGAGGGTTTATAACATACCTAATCTTCCGTAGCAGCCGGCGGTAGAGGCTTCCGTCTTCTTCCGTGCCATGTGACTAGTCACATGACGAGCTGTGTAGTCACAGCGAAAGAAGAGGAACCCTCTACCGCAGGCTGCTGCAGAAGATTAGGTATGTATATGCTGAGTGAAATCGGATCTGATCAATCATTGATCAGATCCGTTTTCATATGTGAACCGAGCCATGGACTGAGCCATCCGGATCCGGTGAAGCGGAGACCAGATCCGCTCGCCGGATCCTTTTGGCTCATTTTGCAGATGTGAACCGGGCCTTACTTGAGCAGTAATACAGATAAAGTAGACTGTAAAGCAGATTCCCAATTAAACAGTATGAGGAGCTCTGAAACTCAAGTTTTCAAAATAGATATTACTTCGATAGTGTGTACATTTTAGAAGAATATATTTGACAGTTTTATTCACCAGTTTCTGTTTTAACTACAGTATATCCTATTGTCTAAGTCTACACCTACGCTTCAGTGACATAAATATAAGGCTGTAGCTTTAGTGAAGACCGGGTGCTTGTTAGTATGCACCCATGCTGAATACCCTTATAGATCTATGGTGGACTTATCAAGGAACCACTCTTATGTCTGATCCCCCTCCCCCTAAAAGACATTGGGCTGGATTCACATAGCTCTGGTAGAATAGCCATATGCAGGTAGCGCAGCGCTCAGAAATATTACTTAGGTAGCTGGATAGTGTACTGGTTAAGGGCTCAGCCTCTGACACAGGAGACCATGGTTCGAATATTGGCTCTTCCTGTTCAGTAAGCTATTACTTGGGTAATTACCTAGGTAAATGCATTACACTAGCACCACAAGCAGGTTTTACTATCACACTGCTTAACTTGCGAATGTATCAGTAATAATGCCGTTTGCTTCCCGGGCTACGTAGTTCAGGCCCATTAGTTGATGCCCCAGGGTGTATAGAATGATAAGAACTCTATTACATTCAGTGAAAGTTGTGGCTTACCTCTATGACACAGCCAATAATTACAGTAACATTGTTTGCATACTCTGGTCTGCCTCTTAGGCCCCTTCCTCACAATTATAGTTTCAGATGTGATTTTGGAAACACGATGCAACGCGATCCGCAGGGACATCAGAAGTGCATAGGCTGCATCCATGTGCAACGCATGGTTGCCGACAAATTCCCACACATTTCATTTTATGGAAATCACAAGTGCATCAGGAAGAATCTACAAGGCACGCAAGTGGGCCATAATGTCTTCTACTTTCTAGACATTGCCTGTCTTGTGAGGTTGATGCTTTATGCAGGCCGTCCCCTATTTACAAACCGGTACTGGGTTTATTTGTAGGTAAAGTCATGTGTTATACATACTGGAATGTGTGGATAAATGATTTACTTTTGGACAACTCTGTATTTGGACACTTAGTATAAACAATGTTTTTCAGGTGTTTTCAATGCTATAAACTACTTATAACAGTTTATACAATACTCAAACTTATGTACAACAAAAATAAGTCATAACAAAAACAGTACAGTACATTTTGTACATGAGGGCAACTGTGTTTGTAAGTATAAAACATTTGTAACTCGAGTTGTTTGAAAGTGGGGGACTATCTGTACTGCCATCAATTTTCTTTTTTTGGAGCGAGGCAGTGTAGCGTAAAAGTGATGCCCACATACGAGTAAGGACAGGGTTAAGTGCCTCATCTGATTGAGAAAAACAAAAGTTTGCTTTCCTAAAACAGAAAGAATTTGCGATAATTCAGGTTGGAGTGAGCTCGAGATGTCTCCCAGGCACCACTGCTGAATATATGCAAATTAACCATTGATTAATCATCTGATTGAGTGGTTGCATTTGAGTCAACCTTTTGCAAATACTCCACTTTTTCTACATTTATTCTGCTCGTTATTCTACACACTGTACTAGATTAACTCTTGGTTTCCTGTGTGCTCTGAAGGCTAATTCTTATTTTATATCTCAAGTGGGTACTGTATTATATTTACCTGTCCATAGTCCATTGTTGAGCATTGAGCTGGTCACTGTGTTTCTGTCCAGAGTCCTGCTTGCCAGCCTTTTCTGCTATCTTCACATACTTTTAATTTGATGATGTAGACACAGCAGAGTAAGGTGGCATGGAGGATAAAGGAAGTAAGCACTGAAACCAGAACAGTTATCAATGCAACTTGATTTCCAACTCGGCTCTCGTTCCTACAGGTTGCTGAAGTGAAAGAGATGGCTCACAAGTGCAAGGATTTATTAGAATGGTGGGAGGGCAACATTAGCCATAATACATGTTACAACTAGAGAGAGAGTGAGATCGTTTTTCGCTTTGTGATTTTAAAATCTCTTGTAAAATGTTATCCTATGTGTGTGTTCACACTGCAGCAATGTGATTTGTAAAAATCCCACATAGCATTGCATTAGCAAGAGCTTTCAAAATCTCTAGCACTTAAAAAGCTCTTGCAGTGTGAACCAACCCTTTCTGTGCACTGTTTTTTTCCTCCCCTCCCGGCGCTCCACTGCGCGCTGCGTTTTTGTAAAAAGCGCTTTTTCAGAGCGGTTTTGTAATTCACTCCGTGACGGAAGTCAGGAAGTGAACTCATTGACCCGGAAAATTATAAATACAATGTATTTATTCTTAAGAACGCAATCACTGCACAAAGCGATTTTGTTAGCGTTTTATGTTTTTCTATACCTTCCATTATAGCAAAAACCAGGGCTGTGGAGTCGGAGTCGAGGAGTCAGAATCGGGGCAATTTTTGGGTACCTGGAGTCGGGAGAAAATGCACCGACTCCAACTCCTAATGAATTTAAATTTTAATTAAAATAGAAAATATGATAAAATGTTCTATTACTCAGATAATAGTCATCATAAATAATTTATATATACAGTAATAGCTGTGCTTAGTCCACAAAAATGAAATAAACCAATCAAAAAATTGTTACTTGTGCTGCTTCAATAAAGCAGTCCCCGTATTTTCAAAGTCAGATATACATATCTGATTGTGACTGTAGTCCCCGTTTAACGAACAAGATAGGGACTGTAGGTTCGTTCTTAACCTGAATCCGTTCTTAAGTCGGAACATATATACTTTTGAATTAAATATTAGGCCAGAATTAGCTGACATATGTAGTCCATCAGCAGTGGCACTGAGGGCAGCCTAACACAGTCCAATATCAAAAAGCAGACAGTTAAATTGACAGGATATACTACAAAGATCTGCAAACAGCCCAAAGAATCCAGAGATCAACCTGTGTACAGGGGCGTAACTAAGACCCCCCCCTGCAGAAATTTTGAGCAGCCCCCCCCCCGGACCCGCTCAGGCCCGTTTTGGGTGTCTGACGCGACTTCCTGTTTATACAGGAAGTCGCGTCAGAGGCTAGCGAGAGAAGCGTCCACGCTGGAGCGCACGGAAGGTATGTAGCTGCCGCTGCCCGCCGCTGCACACGTATGGTTATTGAAGCTGGAGGGGAGCGCAGAGGGGAGAGCCCGAGGTGAGGGAGGGGGGGACCATCCCCCCCTCCCCGCTGAGTGTGGCCATAGCTTTCCCCTCATGCTGCAACCCTTCCAGCCCACCAAAATGGCCCTGAGCGGGCCCTCCGCGGGCGCATGGGCTGCAGCCCCTATTGTTACGCCCATGCCTGTGTACTACCAGCTTGGCTGCTTCTGGTCCTGCCTGGCTGCTTGTCTCTTCTGTTTGCCCTTTTGCTCTGCACAGGAATACTTAAACAAATCTCCAGTACCCCTGTATAGCCTGTGTCTCTTCGTTTCCCTAAGCAGTGATCTCCAGTATTGTGCAGACTGAGCAGGAGGGGGGCTGTGGGCACGTCACACTGGACCGCAGCTAATGACTCCCAGCAGAGTTCAGCCTATAAGGCTGCCGGGAAGGTATTTACAACGTCTGATAACAGACAGAATTCTTTTTCTTGTGGCCTCATTCTGTTAACAGACAGTTAGCAGCGGCAACAGCAGCCGCTCAATGAGTAAGTGTGGATTGTATCAGCCCAGCGTACAACTGAACTTAAAGAAACACCTTACGTCACATCCCCCTCTGACTTCCTCCTCCTCCTCCTCTCCTCACACTTGTTTTTTTTCAGCTGCTCCGGTGTAGTGACAGATAGGGCAGCCCCGCAGGTTGTGCAGCCCCGCATGCGCAGTAGGAGCCTGCCTCCCTTCGAATTTTTGTGCACCGCTAAACATCCCAAATATCTCCGCTTCCGCACCATGTACATAGTTACATAGTTATTTGGGTTGAAAAAAGACATACGTCCATCGAGTTCAACCAGAGAACGAAGTACAACACCAGCCTGCTCGCTCACATATCCCTGTTGATCCAGAGGAAGGCAAAAAACCCTTACAAGGCATGGTCCAATTAGTCCCAAAAGGGAAAAATTTCCTTCCCGACTCCAGATGGCAATCAGATAAAATCCCTGGATCAACATCATTAGGCATTACCTAGTAATTGTAGCCATGGATGTCTTTCAACGAAAGGAAAGCATCTAAGCCCCCTTTAAATGCATAGAATTTGCCATAACTACTTCCTGTGGCAATACATTCCACATCTTAATCACTCTTACTTTAAAGAACCCTTTCCTAAATAAATGGCTAAACCGTTTTTCCTCCATGCGCAGATCATGTCCTCTAGTCCTTTGAGAAGGCCTAGGGACAAAAAGCTCATCCGCCAAGCTTTTATATTGCCCTCTGATGTATTTATACATGTTAATTAGATCCCCGCTAAGGCATCTTTTCTCTAGACTAAATAAACCCAGTTTATCTAACTTTTCTTGGTAAGTGAGACCTTCCATCCCACGTATCAATTTTGTTGCTCGGCTCTGCACCTGCTCTAAAACTGCAATATCTTTCCTGTAATGTGGTGCCCACCCAGAACTAAATTCCGTATTCCAGATGTGGCCTTATTAGATAGTTAAACAAGGGCAATATTATGCTAGCATCTCGAGTTTTTATTTCCCTTTTAATGCATCCCACAATTTTGTTAGCTTTAGCTGCAGCAGCTTGGCATTGAGTATGATTATTTAACTTGTTGGCGATGAGTACTCCCAAGTCCTTCTCCAAGTTTGATGTCCTCAACTATATCCCATTTGTTTTGTATGGTGCTAGACCATTGGTACACTCCCCAAATTTTCAGGGTAGTCAAATTGCGTCAAATTGCAGCCCCCGAGCCCCGTTGATTCCCGAGATAGGTTTGCTGTAATCAATCTGAAGAACAAGCGGGGCTCGGGGGCTGCAATTTGACGCAGAGGTAGATTGGAGGGTCCCATCCCTACCCTGAAAATTCCGGGAGTGTAGGTGGTGCGGAAGCGGAGATATTTCGAGGAAATTATATTTAAGTTCACACTGAGCATGCGTGATGCTCAGTGAGGAAGGCTGCTTCCGGGCTGCACTATCTGATATTACATCGGGAGTCCCTGACTTACGAAAAGCAGTGACGGGACCCAAAGATGACGGCAGAGTGGCGGGATCGGCGGGTTGTTCGTAAGTCGGGAGTCCGTAAGTCTGGGACTACCTGTGAATACTAAATAACATCTGTGCTGTAAGAATAAAGCCTGATGTGTAGCTGTGTCACTAATAGAGATGGTCAATGAGATGGAAATAATTCTGTGTTGATGCTGGTTTATGCAAATGTATGCACTTCCTTTGCTCATGAGATCAAATAATTTGGTATGTTGTTAAAATTTGGTTTAGTGACTACAAATTAAAGGGTACTTGAGACGGATGAAAAGAAAAGTTTTATACATACCTGGGGCTTCCTCTAGCCCCCTTCAGGCTAATCCAGTCGCTGTC
Organism: Hyperolius riggenbachi; assembly: GCF_040937935.1. Classification (NCBI taxonomy): domain Eukaryota; kingdom Metazoa; phylum Chordata; class Amphibia; order Anura; family Hyperoliidae; genus Hyperolius; species Hyperolius riggenbachi. Next base: position 372,069,012 of record NC_090647.1, on the reverse strand, counting down.
CTCCTCCGCCACCTGGATCTTCTGCTATGAGTCCCGGTAATTCAGCCAGTCAGCGCAGTCCGGCTGCGTGCTTCTTCCAAAGCCAGGAACATTCTGCACCTGCGCAATAGTGCTGCGCAGGTGTAGTACGCTCTCAGCGGCGGAGTTTGTGCATGCGCACTACGCCCGACAGGCTCAAGTACCTGGACCCATAGCAGAAGATCCAGGTGGTGGAGGAGGACAGCGAGGGACTGATTAGCCTGAAGGGGGCTGGAGGAAGCCCCATGTATGTATAAAACTTTAATTTCATCTGTCTCAGGTTTACTTTGTTACACAGTAGTAGTATAGTAGTACTATACTCTACATATGCACTCCCCACAGAGTTTCAGGGAATCCACTGAGAATGTTGTGCACATTGAACACAGAGGTAGGGCTGCACGATATATCGTTTTTTAATCGAAATCGTGATTTGCATCATCACGATTTCAGTATCGTCAGAGTGGCGATTTTTTTTTTTTTTTCATTCCGACCGGCTGTACATTTCCGGCTTGTTACTAAGGTGCGCTTCCTCCTTCCGGCCAGAAGGAGGAGTGAGGCACCGAATTGAGGAATGCACGGCCAGCTCTCTCTTCCTTTAGCTGCCTTGGCTGCGGTGAAGCACGCATGGTTTTCTCCGGTCCACCGCACAGTTACCCAGGCTCTCTTGCACAGCGGGGACCAGAGAACAGTGTTAGGTGTTAGAGTAGTGCATTGTAGCATAGCTGGTGGGCTTTAGGAGTTGGCTTAGTGTGTTATTGATGTGATTCAGAGGTTAGCATTGTGCAGTGGAGTTTAATTGGTGGGGCATCAAGATTCAAGTTAGCATAGTGTAGTGTATTGGTGGATGATCAGGTGTTAGAGCAGTGTAGTGGGGGCAATGTGAATTTAGTGCTTAAAGAGGAGCTGTTAGGTATAAGGTCTCAGAGAAAATAAACACATATATCAGTAGCTAAAGATTGGCTGTACTTACATTACATATGCATTTCACTGTCCACATTTGGATTTCACAGAATTTGTATATAGTATATGCAGAGATAGATGCTCCTGACAGCTCATGGCAGGCTCCATGTTTTTCTGTCAAATGTGTCGTCATGTCCTGCCTGCTTCCTGATCACAGATAAGCTCCTACTTGAACAACACAGTGTGCAGTGAATATTAACCATCTTAGCGGTATGGACGAGCTCAGCTCGTCCATCACCGCCGATGGCTGCCGCTCAGGCCCTGCTGGGCCGATTTTGTTCAAATAAAGAGCAGCACACGCAGCCGGCACTTTGCCAGCCGCGTGTGCTGCCCGATCGCCGCCGCTCTGCGGCGATTCGCCGCGAGCAGCGGCGAAAGAGGGTCCCCCCAGCCGCCTGAGCCCAGCGTAGCCGGAACAAAAAGTTCCGGCCAGCGCTAAGGGCTGGATCGGAGGCGGCTGACGTCCATGACGTCACTCCGCTCGTCGCTATGGCGACGATCTAAGCAAAACAAGGAAGGCCGCTCATTGCGGCCTTCCTTGTTTATTCTGGGCGCCGGAGGCGATCGGAAGAACGCCTCCGGAGCGCCCTCTAGTGGGCTTTCATGCAGCCAACTTTCAGTTGGCTGCATGAAATAGTTTTTTTTTAATTTAAAAAAAACCCTCCCGCAGCCGCCCTGGCGATCTTAATAGAACGCCAGGGTGGTTAATGAGCCATGTGGCTAGGAACAATAGCTGACTCCTGCAGAGTACTCTGCCCCGAGATTTATCAGTGCTACACGCTGGACTGATTACAAGCTTCTGTAACGTCTCATTAGCAGCCGAGGGGAGGGCCCCAGAATGCTTTGCAGTATGGTATGCGGCTTGCGTCTTCTTAAGAATAACAGCCTTGCTGATAAGCACACATCAAAGGTAACTGAGATTTTTATCTTCACTAATGGCTTTTGGGCTTCCTTCTAAACTGTTTAACACAGGAGAATAGAGGTTTAAATTAGCTTCTGCAGCCTGACAGTTACTCTTTAAGCTTGATTTGAAGAAAATCGTGAAAAAATCGAAATCGCAATTTTTGAGAGAAAAATCGCAATTTCAATTTTTTCCTAAAATCGTGCAGCCCTACACAGAGGTGTTAAATAGTCTATCACCCATAAACCTGGTTCAGTTTGTATATGAAGAATGTGTAATAGAGGAAGAATCGCCTCATTCTCCTGCAGAGTACCTGCACATCACTCTTACATGTACCCACAGTCACATTGCCTAGGGCCTTCTCGATGTTCTTTGTTCCTGTCTTCTACAAGTACTCTTACCAAGGACAGGTTTTAGTCTATGACAGTGCTGTACATGTAAATAGACGGCGATTACGCCGTCTAACAGTCTCCCGAGCGGCGATTGCCGCTCGGAGACTGAAGGCGGGGCGGAGCTCCGCCCCCGAGAAGGAGATGCACGCGCAGCCTGCGCGCGATCTCCTTCAGTAGCCGGCTCCAGGACCTGACGCCAGTTGGCGTTAGGCGGTCCTGGGGCTGCCGCCGCGGCCACTCCCATTGGCGTGGAGCGGTCGTAGAGTAGTTAAGGTGGCCACACACCATACAATAAAATGATCCAATTTTAGGGCATTTCAATAAAAACAATTGGTTGTCTTAAAAAAATCGAAAGCTTATTTTCATTCATTTGAGAAATCTGATCGAATTTCCTGTTTGTATTCGATAAAAGAAGATCGAGATTTTTCTGATCAATTTTTATGAAAATTGAATGGTATGTGGTACATTGTCAGTTATTTGATGTACAGTCCCAAGCAATTATTTCTGAGTTTTCAATAATTTCTTTTATAATTGAGGAAATATTGAACATATGTGTGTAGTACATTGGTCAGATTTTTGAAATGTTACAGTCAGTCAAAAAAATTGATTGCAATCCTTAAATTGAAAAGATATTAAAAAAATTGTATGGTTTGTGGCGACCTTTACCGTATGATGAGTAGAGAATAATGCATGGGGTGAAATGTGTTGCATTACCCTCTACTTATCATGCAGTAAGACTTTACGCACCTTATTCTGATTACTGCAGTTTAGTGAAAACACCCTGATGTCACAAGGCAAAAGTGATAGCGAATGGCTCAGAGTTTTCAGACCTGGGGCTAGGAACGTTGAGTAATTTCTAAAAAAAAGTGGGTAGATGCCCTGAAACTGTGAGTCATTTCAAGCACTAAAGCTTTGTTCACATCGAAAATCGCTGATGCCATTTTGTGCACGTTTTTGTTTCCCCTCTCGGCGCTCCACTGCGTGCTACAATTTTGTAGAAGGCACTTTGTAAGCGCTTTTGCAGAGCAATACCATTTTTTCACTTCCTGACATCAGGATCAGTCAGGAAGTAACCTCTTTCACCCGGAAATGAATAAATACAATTTATTCATAACAGCGCAAACATAATCGCCGGATAAAGCGATTTGTGAGCATTTTGCGCACTTCCTATACCTTCCATTGTAGCAAAATCACCCCAAAAATGGTACATGCATCGCATTGTTGAATGGAAAGCTGACGCAACGCGCTGATATGAACTATCCCATATGGATTAATTGCACTAGCAATTTCAGGGTGTTTTTAAAAATCGCGGGCGCAACTAAAAACAGCAAAAACGCCCTAGGTGCGAACAAGCCCTAAAGGTGGCCACACACCATACAATTAAAAGATCCAATTTTTCTCGAATTTGATAATTACGATCAGTTGTCCCGAAAAATCAAGAGCTTTCTTTTCGATCGAGAAATCCGATTTCTCCTTTTTTTTTTTCCGATTTTTGGCGTTTGGACATGTTGGAAATTTCAGACCAACTTTATCAAGAATTGTATGGTGTGTGATGGATTGTCAGTTACTTGATGTACAGTTCAAATCAATTTTTTTCTGAGCTTTCAATTATTCTATTCATGATTAGAGAAACATTGAACATAGGTGTGTGGTACATTGGTCAGATTTTTGAATTGTTACAATCAGTCAGAAAAATTGATTGCTATTCTTGAATTGAACAGATATTACACTTAATCAGTTGCTATCAGTTAAAGAGGAACTCCAGTGATAATAATGTAATAAAAAAGTGCTTAATTTTTACAATAATTATGTATAAATGATTTACTCAGTGTTTGCCCATTGTAAAATCTTTTAAATCCCTGATTTATATTCTGACATTTATCACATGGGGACATTTTTACTGCTGGCAAGTGATGTAGCTGCTGCTTGCTGTTTTGGCAGTTGGAAACAGCTGTAAACAGCTATTTCCCACAATGCAACAGGGTTCACAGACAGGAAACTGCCAAGAGTACGTACTCAGAATTTCTTTGTGGGAGGGGTTTTACCACAATATCAGCCATACAGCGCCCCCTGATGATCCGTTTGTGAAAAGGAATAGATTTCTCATGTAAAAAGGGGTATCCGCTACTGATTGGGATAAAGTTCAATTCTTGGTCGGAGTTTCTCTTTAAAGAGGAACTCCAGTGAAAATAATGTAGTAAAAAAAGTGCTTCATTTTTTACCATAATTATGTATAAATGATTTAGTCAGTGTTTGCTCATTGTAAAATCTTTCCTCTACTAATTTCACACTCTGACATGTATTACATGGTGACATTGTTACTGTGGGCAGGTTATGTAGCTGCTCCTAGCTGTTTTGGCTGTTAGAGACAGCTGTAAACAGCTAATTCCTGTCTGTGAACATTGTTACATTGTGGCAGTTTGCCCAGAGTACCGCTGTACTCAGAGCTTCTTGTGGGAGGGGTTTCAGCACAAAATCAGTCATACAGTGCCCCCTGATGGTCTGTTTGTGAAAATTATTATATTTCTCATGTAAAAGGGGGTATCAGCTACTGATTGGGATAAAGTTCAATTCTAGGTTGGAGTTTCTCTTTAAGAAATGGCCATGTTTTCTTATGGCACAGTTTTCTCTATATACGTTTTAACTGCTGCTGTGGAAAAACAGCATACTAACGCATACCAACTGATTAAGTGTAGCAGGGCCCTTAAGCAACGCAAATCGTTAGGGATTTGTGATTGGGATTTTGCAAATCGATTTTCAGAGCAATTTTTGAATTGCTGCAGAAAATGCTACCTTCTGCATGTTTCTGCTGTGGAAACACCCTCATACATTAGCCAGGCACTTTTCGAAAACACTAGGGCTGATGCACACCAAGAGCGCTTCTGAGCGCTTTTAAAAAACGCCAGTGCTTTGAAAAGCGCTTGGCTAATATATTTGAATGGGATGGATCACACCAGCGTGATGTGATTTTCTTGCAAATGCTGGTCCTGAAGCATTTCTGTGCTTTTCTGAGGCGATTCAGCCTCAATGTTAAGTATAGGAAAGTGGAAAATCGCTCTGAAAAGCGCTAGAACAGAGTGATTTTCCAAGCATTTTTGTTACAGAAGCTGTTCAGTTCCAGCTCTACTGTAACAAAAATAAAAAACGCTACACCAAAATGCTCCAAAAATTGCTAGGCATGATAAGAAAATCGCGAGGCACATGCCTAGAATCGCTCTGAACAATCACTTCAAAAAGCGCTGAGCATTTGCGATTACGCTAGCGCTTTTTGGTGTGCACTGGCCCTAAGGCTTTGTTCACATCTAAAATCGAAATTGCAAACGCCAGCGTTTTGCAATTTTGCGAGTGATTTTTTTCCCCCCCTCCTGGCGCTTACCTGCGTGCTATGATTTTGTGTGCAGCGCTTCTCAAAGCGCTTTTGAAGAGCGATTTGTATTTTTACTTCCTGACGCAAGTTAGGAAGTGAACTATTTGACCCGGAAAAGAATAAATACTATGGCCTCGATTCATCATTCTCTTTGAGATAACTTTTTCCAGTTTGTTAAATTAACGAATTCGAAGTTTAGCGATTTCTAGTTGTATTCATCAAGGTTTTTCCTCATTCGGTGTGAATTCGGTAACCATTCGGTAACGTGTCGATATTTCTATTTTACAGCGGTACTTTAACACAAGGCCATAAGATTCCCATGGAATTGTGGGTAAAAAGGCAGTCCTTTGAGCACTACGTAGCAACATTCTGAATAGGGCTTTACACCTGGACCAGGATTCTGAAAGTGGTTGGGACAATCCCACAATTTGATAGGAGCCTTTTCTAAAAAATTATAGTGCAGCTAGCAAATTAGTTAACCCTGACACTGCCTGTGTTCTCTTACAAGATGATTCAAGAGAAATGCAGATGTCGTGTTATAGCAAATAAATCTATTCTCTTACAAATTTATATGGTTGCAGACCTTATTCTTGCCCTTCTGCGCCTTTGAATCACTCTCAGCTGATACATACCCACTTCAAATGGCTCCATCTTCTCTGTCAGCAATGATCTGACAGGAATAACGACAGAGCAGTGAAGGAGATAACTAATCCTAAATGTAACGCTAAACCACGCCCACTTTCTTTTTCATGAATTGCACTTTATTCCGTTTTAGCGAATCGTTACCGAATCGTTACCGAATGTTCGCTAACAGCTGTAGATAACTTTGATGAATCCTGAAATGAAGTTAACAAATTCGGTATTTTACCAAACTGTTGTTAACAAATTTGCTAAGTGTTGATGAATCGAGGCCAATGTATTTATTCTTAAAGGGACACTTAAGTCAGAAAAAAATGAGTTTTACTCACCTGGGGCTTCTACCAGCCCCCTGCAGCAGTCCTGTGCCAGCTAGTTTCATTTTTGCCGACAGGACTGGCCACGCGTAGCTTTCTCCGCATTCCCGACTGTAATTAGCACTATTTCGGGCCGCAACGCGTACAAAAATACGCGTTGCCGCATATCTATGCGTAGGTAATGCGGTAACGCGTATCTTTGTAGGTGTTGCAACCCACAATAGCACTAATTACAGTCGGGAATGCGGAGAAAGCTACGCGTGGCCACTCCTGTCGGGCCTGTCGGCAAAAACGAAACTAGCTGGCAGCGGGGGACCAGAGGATTAGTGAGTGGCTGCGAGGGCACAGGACTGCTGCAGGGGGCTGGTAGAAGCCCCAGGTGAGTAAAACTCATTTTTTTTTCTGACTTAAGTGTCCCTTCAAAAATGCAAACGCAAACACCGCAAATGATTTTGTTAGCGTTTTGCATTTTTTCCTATACCTTCCATTGTAGCAAAATGGTACATGCATTGCTTTGCTGAGCGGAAAGCCGGCGAATAGCGCTGATGTTACCTATCCCATAGGGATTAATTGCACAAGCCTTTTTAGGGCAATTTTTAAAATCGCCAGCGCTGAAAAAATGCGCAAAACACCCTAGGTGTGAACGATCCCTAACAAAGGCAAAAATAGATTACAGTACTATCAGGATGTGGCACAGAAGCTGATATCTACCATGCCAAAGCAGGTTGCAGAAGCTGTGAAACAGTTACGTGTAAATATAGTCTCTACATAAATTTGATACATCTGCAAATAATTTGCAAACAATTTGAAACTTACTATAGAAATATGTAAATCAAAAATCAAAAATGCCAATCCAGCTAAATTTGGAACACACATTTATGTTACTGCCCAAACTTTTGACCATGACTGCTCTGCTCAGTGGACACACTATGGCTCTCATTTTGTCAGTTGTCAAGTGATGGTTTCTAGAAGGGAAAACCTCTGATAAAATGAGCATTTCATCTGTGAAAGGATCCATAGGGTTTAGTAATTTCTTTGGCTTCTATCACACGGGCACGTACTCCCATGAATCTGCTGTGTGTTTGAAAGTTCTTGGCACAGTGTAAGGCCACTTTCACACGGGTGGCTGAACTGCACGTTTTCAGAGCAGTTTAGCCGCCTATCTGCCGTACGCCAGTGAAATTGGGGTGAAATTTAAATGCAGCCGTGTTACAGCAGTTGTAACACAACCTGTGTCCGGCGTTGACACGCGGTGGTGTTATTGGGCGGTGGAGAAAGACAACATGTCGAGTCTGAGCGCGGCTGTGGCAGGTGGTTTAACAATTCACAGTAATCGTGTTTCAACTGCTGACACACACATACATGGTGTTAAAAACATGGCATCAGAATGCATTAAATTGCAACTGAATGGTGTTCATTGGCTGATAGATCCGAGGAGGAAATGCTTGGTGAGCATTTTGTTCAGCCATTCCTTAACCTTCTTGTTCGGGGTAAGCCGCCGGAGGGTGCCGCTCAGGCCCTGCTGGGCCGATTTGTTTAATTTTTTTTTTGCTGGACGCAGCTAGCACTTTGCTAGCTGCGCCAGCACCCCGATCGCCGCCGCCGCGCGCCCGATCGCCGCTATACGGTGCGGCGCGCGGGCCCCCCCCCCCCCCCAGACCCCGTGCGCTGCCTGGCCAATCAGTGCCAGGCAGCGCCGAGGGGTGGCCCGGGACTCCCAATGACGCGTCGGTGACGTCATCCCGCCCGTCGCCATGGCGACGGGGGAAGCCCTCCAGGAAATCCCGTTCTTTGAACGGGATTTCCTGATCGGAGATCGCCGAAGGCGATCGAAGAGGGCGGGGGGATGCCGCTGAGCAGCGGCTATCATGTAGCGAGCCCTGGGCTCGCTACATGATATAGAAAATTTTTTTTAAAAAAAAAACTGCCGCGCTGCCTCCTGGCGTATTTTTTTATACCGCCAGGAGAAGGTCTAAAGACCCATACACACGTTAAATAAAAGTCTGCCAAGATGGCTGATAATGACCGCCCACTCCCGATAGCCATCCGGCCAGCGATCTGCCCGCTGGTATGCTTTGGCTGAGCAACGGCCGAGAGCTCCGTATCGCACTGGAGTAATGTGGGATGGGTTTTTTCAAGATTGTGTTATAACCCCTTTTTTTTCAGGCTGCGCTACAGAACATGAATAGTGTGGAAAGTACCTTGAGTCCATTGCGTTGTTTCCCAATGGACAATGCAATTATATTTGTATGGGGCTTTCACATCGAGTGTGGTGCAACGAGTTCTGATGCAGCAGTGCACAGCCTGCTGCATTTCCAGGCTGAGCAACAGTTCTGTATGCTCTCGTGCCTTAAACTTATGGCCCAACTATCGAGGCCTCATAGGTACAGGTGGCAGTGGTTGTGCTTGTGTATGTAAGCAGCCACTAGGGTTGCTGCGGTATACCGTCATACCAATGCACAATCGTACTCATACCATGCACAATCGCGTTTTACCGGTTTCTGCGTGGGGGGGCGCACGCAGCGGGGAGCGCATGAATAGCGACTGGGTTAAACACATACTTACTTCGCCAGGGCCCTTCCGCGCGTTTACTACTTACTTCTTCCTCCTTCCTGTTCTTGTGTGCTATCTGCCTGTAACAGCACCCCCTGGGTGCTGGTACAAGGAGATGGAACGCAAGAAGAGAGAAGTAAGTACACGCATGCAGGACCCCGGAAAGTGAGTATGTGTTTACCCCGCTGCTGTGTCCCCCCTCCCTCCCACCTGGCTACCTATACTGCGGCCACCTATTACTAGCTGCCCCTATCCTGGCTACCTATACATCGGTCACCTATTACTAGCTGCACCTATCCTGGCTACCTATACTCCGGCTACCTATTACTAGCTGCCCCTATCCTGGCTACCTATATTTCGGTTACCTATTACTAGCTGCACCTATCCTGGCTACCTATACTGCAGCCACCTATTACTAGCTGTACCTATCCTGGCTACCTATACATCGGTCACCTATTACTAGCTGCACCTATCCTGGCTACCTATACTCCGGCTACCTATTACTAGCTGCCCCTATCCTGGCTACCTATATTTCGGTCACCTATTACTAGCTGCACCTATCCTGGCTACCTATACTGCAGCCACCTATTACTAGCTGCCCCTATCCTGGCTACCTATACTGCGGCCACCTATTACTAGCTGCACCTATCCTGGCTACCTATACTGAAGCCACCTATTACTAGCTGCATTTATCCTGGCAAGCTATACTGTAGCCACCTATTACTAGCTGCACCTATCCTGGCTACCTATTCTGCGACCACCTATTACTAGCTGCCCCTGTCCTAGCTACCTATACTGCGGCCACCTATTACTAGCTGCAACTATCCTGGCTACCTATACTGCGGCCCCCTATTATTATCTGCCCCTATCCTGGCTACCTATACTTCGGTCACCTATTACTAGCTGCACCTATCCTGGCTACCTATACTGCGGCCACCTATTACTAGCTGCACCTATCCTGGCTACCTATACTGCGGTTTCAATATAATTGGGAGTCTAGTCTTTTTTTAAAAAAAAGGGAAAGACAAAAAAACCTATCAGTCCTTTTAAGGGTTATCCACTCCACCCTTTCACGAAGCTTCATATACATAGAAAAGACCATAAAAAGAGAATTTCATACAGGATCTTTAGATGCAAAAATATCAAAAACTTTGACACAAAATAGAGGAAAAGGTCTATTAAAAATATCTCTGTAAGAGGTTCCTTGCGAATGCTTCCAATACAGGATTAAAGCACAAGTGTAAACTTAGTTGTAGACTTAGGGCTTGATTCACAAAGCGGTGCTAACTGTTAGCACGCCTGTGAAAACCCCCTTAGCACGTCTAAACAAGCTTTTCGCGCATAAAACTTTACGCGCGCAAAACTTTATGCGCGTAAAACTTTACGCGCGTACTGCACAGAGCGCAGGGCGCACCGCGCGAAGTGCCCATTAAAGCCTATGGGACTTAGCGCGCGTAAAACTTTGCGCGCATAAAACTTTACGCGCGCAAAGTTAGCGCGCGATGTGATTGAGAAATCCGGTGTTAACCTACTTAGCACCCTGGTTAGCGCGTCTAAAGACTTTAGACGTGCTAAGTAGGTTAGCACCGCTTTGTGAATCAAGCCCTTAATGCATTATAGAAAAAAGGCAACGACATGCTCGTTTCGGGCACAAAAGCCCTTCTTCAGGCCAAATTGCAGAAAGTACTATCTACAAGAAAACACATAAATAAATATACATTAAATAACATTAATATAATGTATATAATAATTCCGACACCTCACAGAGAAGTAGCCCAGAAGTGAAAAAGATGACGTAGTGTATTCACAAAGTCCCATAAAAGGGGGTCTCTACACTTGTCTTGAAAACGGAAAAAGAAAAATGTTGTCAACAAAAAGACACTTCAAAACGAGAGCGAAGTAGACAGACCTGATATAACTAAAACCATGCAGGCTAGTAAATATCAGTCCGCTATGTATCAGGTCTGGAGATAGTGGGAGAGAAAGTACAGCAAGGTAAGACTTGGTGACAAACACCCGAGGCCTATAAATATCAGCCTCATGGTCACCCAACAAAGTAGACTCAAAATACATAGTGTAGAAGATAAGACATACAAATATGTTTCAGCAAACCTGTTAATCCTGTAGACAATGCATGGTCAGAGAACCAAAGGAGGAAGGAAACATCTGAACCAACCAGATGTATAATGCACCTTAAAAGAGGCATACACTGATATCACTAAATGGTAAATAAAAGAGAATGCTAGGGCCCTAAAGTTCACAAGGGACATAGCCCAACAAGACTATATAAAGCCCCATAGTAGTAGGCCCTGATCCTTACTACAGCAAATATATACCGTATCTATAAGGCAATACTATCAATAAAGAGCGTTAGGATAGACTATCTCTCTAAACATCCAGTCATTAATACAGGGGCCGAATAACTGCTGTTATATATGAGTCAATCGAACATCATAAGTACATATTCCAAAATCTATCACCAACTGTACATACATGATAAACCATAGAATGAAGTGACATATGGTACAATCTATCACCAACTGTACATACATGATAAACCATAGAATGAAGTGACATATGGTACGATATAAATCATTTGAGCAGTGATACTCACAATCCCAATGGCTGACGTGTCTTAAAATGAACATGCCCTGCTGCAATAATAGGAATGTACGGGGTAATGGCCGCAAGCTGTTTAAATATCACACCTCGGCGTCCACAAAAAGGTACTGCGCATGTCCGGAAACCAAAGAGCGCAAGCGGCGCAGACGGCCGTTACAGGTGTTGTGTCTGATTACGCTGCCTTTGGATTTGCGCTGCCCCGCATGCGCAGTAGGAGACTGTGTGGCCACAGTTCCTATTTAATTATGCTGCTGATGGTAAAATACTAAATATCTCTGCTTCTTCACATCTTACACTCCCCAAATTTTCAGGGTAGGGAGGGGACCCCCCGAACTACCTCTATGCCAAATTGCAGCCCCCGAGACCCACTGGTTCCTGAGATAAGTTTCTCTAATCTATCTCCTGAACCAGCGGGGCTCGGGGGCTGCAATTTGGCATAGAGGTCGTTCGGGGGGTCCTCTCCCTACCCTGAAAATTTGGTGAGTGTATGATGTGTGGAAGCGGAGATATTTATTATTTTACCATCAGCAGCATAATTACCTTCACACTGAGCATGCGTGCTACTCAATGTGGAAGGGAGCTTCCGGGCAGCGCAATCAGACATTACACCGGCGTCTGCTCGCGACCAAGCCGGAACGCAAGCCGGAAATGGCATCAGCTGAATACCGGAAGTGACGCGAACAGCGTCACTCCAGTGTTTGAAGCGCAAGGGGACTATTAGAAAATGTAGAGGGAAACCTGCGCATCACACTGGAGCGCAAATACAGAAGCGCCCATCTATATGGCCGGAGAACCAGTCACAAGAGCCCCATTATCTCACTACTATAATATGTAAACTGTCCATACGAAACACCCCACGCTAGACAGCTCATCTAAACATAAAGACCAGAGGTGGCACTACATGTAAGGCAGCAGCCTAATGCAAACAGCATCAGTAGCTACAATGTCTTCATATACTTGCCATAAGGCACATTGCAGCCGCTTGCAGCATATACACTGACAGAACCCCCATACAAAATCCAGCAACATGCCCAAGGCATGAAAGCCAGAAAATTTGTACTTACCTCTGTAATTTTCCTTTCCTGATACTACTCCATGTCGGCATACTTCCTGGGTTAGCTCCGCTCCCTTGACCCCTATAGGACCCATACCAAACTATAAATAAAGGTCATTATCCCTATCACCCAATTCTCGTCACCTAGTACTCAGACACGACAAGAATTAAAAAAGGGTGGGTCGTATGCCGACATAGAGTAGTATCAGGAAAGGAAAATTACAGAGGTAAGTACAAATTTTCTGGCTTTCCTGATACCTCCATGTCGTCATACTTCCTGGGATATAACTAGCACTCAATAAACCAGTCGGGAGGGTAGAATGCAAAAATATTTATCAACAAATAATTTATCTACAGTAGAAAGCACATTCTAGTAAGTACAGACGGGTCAATACAATAATGTTTTATAAAAGTGTTTGGAGAAGTCCAGTTAGCAGCTTTACAAATAGTGGTAAGTGATACACCTGTAGATGTTGCCCATGATGCAGCCATGCTCCTGGTAGAATGCGCTGAGGTTGAAGGTAACTCATCAGTTCCCATGGACCTATAAGCTGCCTTGATCAATCTTACAATCCATGTAGCGATAGCCCTGGCCGTCACCTCTTTACCCTTCCTTGGGCCTGAAGGACATATAAATAAGTGCTAAGAGTCTCTAAACGTTTCTGTGACTTGAATGTAATATTTTAATATTCTAACAATGTCCAGAGGATGATTTCCTGCTCTCCCTTCTTCATCCGGAAATGAAGGTAAAGTCCATTCCTGATTGAGCTGTCTCACAGACACTACTTTTGGTAAAAAGGTCATAACTGGCCTCAAGACTACCCTATCAGGAAAGAATACTATATGATGATCTGAAACACCTAGTGCCTGTATCTCTGAGACCCTCCTTCCTGATGATATGGCCACCAGAAAAGTTGTTTTTAGAGTTAGATTCCAGATAGAACATGATTCCAGAGGCTCAAAGGTAGCTGAGGACAAATATTCCAATACGAGAGGAAGATCCCAGGAAGGCAGAATCTTTTTGATAGGAGGCCTGATCTTCATCACAGATTGGAAGAATAACTGAATGAGTCTATCTGAGGACAACGTTTTTCCTATCAGGCTTGAAATAGCGGATACCTGTCCCCTTAATGTACTTACACTCAGGCCTAGGTCTACTCCTGTTTGCAAGAACTCTAGTACATGCGGAATAGAAGGATAAAGAAATTCCACCTTTTTTTGACTCCGAAAAGTGTATAAATTTTTTCCACACTCTATATGACTTGTTTGTGGACAATTTTCTTGCTTTTAGTAGCAGAGTTTGAACCACTGACTCAGGAAAACTTGCCTCTAAAAGTATTTTCCTCTCAATTTCCATGCCGCTAAGGCGAGAACCTGAGGATTCTGATGACAAATTCCGTTCTGTGATAGAAGATTCGGTATTACCGGAAGTCTCAGTGGTGGACATAGAGACATACTGAGTAACAGAGGGAACCATGGCCTCTTGGGCCAAAATGGTGCAATCACAATTGCTAAAACCTCCTCCATCTGAAGCCTCTTTAGAAACCTCAAAATCATTGGTACTGGTGGGAACGCATAGACCAGAGACGCTTGCCAGTGACATGTCAGTGCATCCACTCCACTTGTACCCGGCACCAAACTCCTGGATAGAAAGTTGGGTATCTGGTTGTTGGTGTTCTAAACAAAAAGATCCAGTTGAGGTAAGCCCCAGAGCTGAACTATCTGTTTGAATATAGAGCTGTCCAACTTCCACTCGTTGTTGTCTATCTTCTTCCTGGATAACAGATCTGCTTGAACATTCAATGCTCCCGGTAAGTATACAGCTCTGATCATCTGAAGATTGGTCTCTGCCCATTGCATTAATGGGGCTAATTCCTTCAACAACGATATACTCCTGGTTCCCCCTTGTTTCTGTACATAGGCAACAGCAGCCCGATTGTCCATCTGGAGACATAGGGCCGAGTTCTTTAAGAGGTGAGCAAAGGCTTGAGTCCCTCTGAATGCTGCTCTTAGTTCCAGAACATTGGAAACAATCCTCTTCTGAGTCCAGGGCCACTGTCCTTGTGCCCACTTCTCCTTGTAATGAGCACCCCAACCAATCTGGCTGGCGTCCAAAGTAATCGTGTTCCAGCAGTATGTGCTAGCGAGTGACCTCGATTGAGATTCTCTGGAAGTGTCCACCATTCGAGGGAGAGTCTGCAAGACACTGATATCTTTATCTTCATGCTCATTGATATCTGATTCCATTGGTTCAGGAAGTTGAGTTGGAATGGCCTCATATGCCATCTTGCCCATTTCACCATTGGTATAACAGATGACATCATTCCCAATATCTGCAAGCACTGTCTCGCCGATATCGCTGTGCAACTCATTGTCTGTAGCATAAATCTCCTGATCTTGTATACTTTCTCTGTGGATAGAGATACTTCAGCTGTTGACGTATCGAAGGCTGCCCCCAAGTAAATCAGCTGTCTTGTTGGAATAAGCTGACTCTTCTCCTGATTTATAATCCACCCCAGATCCATCAAGAATTTCAACGTCTCGTCTCTGTGAACAAGTAGCCTGGCCTCTTAATCTGCTATAATCAGGATATCGTCCAGGTAATGGTATATCCTTATACCCCTTGACCTCAGTACCGCTATGGCTGCTACCAAGACCTTGGTGAAAGTGCGGGGTGCTGTTGAGAGACCGAAGGGTAATGAAGTGAACTGGAGATGAATCTTGTTTACTGAAAATCTGAGAAATTCTTGATAATTTTGATGTATGGGAATGTGGAGATATGCACCTTTCAAGTCTATTGACAGTAGCCAATCGTTCAGCATTACCACCAGTATGATTGATTGCAACGATTCCATCTTGAACCTTGGAACCACAATGGCTCTGTTTAGATATTTCAAGTCTATCACGGGTCTGAAACCCCCATTTTTCTTTTCTACCAGGAACAACTGGGAGTATATCCCCCTGTACTTCTCCTCTTTGGGAACTGGAGCTACTGCGTTTTGCGATTGTAATGAAGTCACGTATTCTATCAATGTAGCCGCTTTCTGAGTATTCTTTGGGATCTTTGTTTGAATAAATCTCTCCTGAGGTCTCCAACGAAACTTCCATCGATGACCCTTCGATATTGTTGAAACTGTCCAGTGGTCTTGAACCTTTTCCACCCACTTGTCCTTGAATCTTAGAAGCCTCGAACCTATTTTGGGCAAATGGGTGGGCGTAACTTCAAAAAGACTGTTTCGTCTGACCAGGATTCTGTGTACTGGACTTCAAAGATCTTGCCAAGGATGCTTGTGAACTCTTCCAATTTTTTCTATATTGCCTTCCTGGCTTGTATGATCTAGCATCACTGAATCTGTTCGACTGTTGCCGTCTGGGATTAGAGAAATTCTTCTTTGGCGGCCTGTTCTGTGGGATAAGGCCTGACCTGCCTCCTGTTACCCTTGATATCGCTTTATCCATTTCGCTGCCAAATAATGTGGTTCCATCGTAAGGTATCTTAATCCAGTTTTGTTTTGATCCTATGTCCGCCAACCACGGCTTAAGCCACAAGGCTCTTTTGGCTGTGACTGCAGTCAACATCCCTCTTGAAGAATTCTTCAATATATCCATAGAAGCCTCTCCTACAAAATCGGCCTTGATTTTCAGATCTTCCATGGCAGATAGAATTTCTGACTTCTCAGCGCCTATTACTATTGCCTGTTCAATATTTTCAGTCCATACTTTCATTGCCTTGGCTACCGATGTCAGAGCAATTGCCGGTTTGCAGGAAGCACCTGCCAACAAATATGACTTCTTGAGATCATTGTCTATGCGTCTTTCTAATACGTCTTTAAAGATAGCCGAGTCTTCCTTGGGTAATGTGACATGTTTCACCAGCCTTGAGAGGGATGCATCTACTGCAGGAGGATTTTGCAGAAAAGGAACCTCGTCCTCATTTAACCACCCTGGCGTTCTATTAAGATCGCCAGGGCGGCTGCATGAGGGTTTTTTTTAAATAAAAAAAAAACTATTTCATGCAGCCAACTGAAAGTTGGCTGCATGAAAGCCCACTAGATGGCGCTCCGGAGGCCAAAAGTAACACGGAAGGCCGCAATGTGCAGCCTTCCGTGTTTTGCTTACTTCGTCGCCATGGCGACGAGCGGAGTGACGTCATGGACATCAGCCGACGTCCTGACGTCAGCCGCCTCCGATCCAGCCCTTAGCGCTGGGGGGACCCTCTTTCGCCGCTACTCGCGGCGGATCGCCACAGAGCGGCGGCGATCGGGCAGCACACGCGGCTGGCAAAGTGCCGGCTGCGTGTGCTGCTCTTTATTTCATCAAAATCGGCCCAGCAGGGCCTGAGCGGCACCCTCTGGCGGTAATGGACGAGCTGAGCTCGTCCATACCGCTAAGGTGGTTAATGGATACAACTTTGTAAAACGATTATTTAATAGTTGTTTGTTCTCCACTTTTTTCCATTCATCAGTAATTACATTTTTTATCTCTTTCATTATAGGGAATGTATTTGTTTTCTTTGTGAGATGAGAATAATACTCTTTATTTGATTCCTGTTCCACAGGAGGATCAGTCCATTCCAATGCTTCCTTTATAGCAGTGATAAAGGGGTTAGTTAACTTAAAGTCAAACAGACATGGAGGTTCCTGCTGTATGTTTTCTGTATCCGGTAGTTCCTGATCCTCTTGAGGTCCAGATGTAGAAGCGTGAGCCATGACTTCATCCCTAACCACCTTCCATATAATTTCTGTAATATCCTCATTTTTCTCCTCTTGCCCTTTTGCAAGTTGTGCGAAACATCCTTCGCATACAGTTTTATCGGGCAGCGCTTTTTTGAGGCATGCCCAACACTGTCCTTTACTAGGTAGTTGGCTAGTAGATGGAGCAGGAGATTTACTCCTTGATCTATGATGATGATGATAAGAAGATCTTGATGAATCTCTGCGTCTTGGTGATCTTGATCTTCTAGAGCGTGATTTATGTTGATGTTTCTTTGACTTCTGCTTTTTATGCTTGGACTTTGAGCGCGATCTATTAGATCCTGATGCTTCCTGGGCAGTGCCGCAAGAGCTGAAAAACATAAGCAATTATTTAATTGTTTCTTAACCACTTCACCACTGAGGGGTTTTACCCCCTGACCACCAGAGCAATTTTCACCTTTCAGCGCTCCTTCCATTCATTCGTCAAATATAAAATCAATAAAATCATCATTGAGGCCTGTACTCCGCATTCATACCCCAAGGAATTAGGGTTTGGAGGGTTTTAATCCAGCGAGCCTCCCTATGCAGCAGGTTCGCTTCCCTGTCACCACCCCTCCTCAGGGGGGCAACAATCTCTAACACAAAGAAGCGAAGCTGGTTCGCTGCATGACCCATCTGCACAAAATGGCTAGCAACTGGTGAATCAATTTCAGAAGCAGCTTGGTTCCGGCGGTATGCCACATTGATTCTAGATCTGTGTTCTATGATTCTTTCCTTAACGGCTCTCGTGGTTTCTCCCACGTAAAGTTTGCCGCAAGGACACTTAATAGCATAAACAACGAACGAAGTCTCACAAATGGCATAGTGTAAAAATCTTATTTGATGACCTCGGATGATTAAAGCTCCTCCCTTTAAATACTAGTTGGCAGCAGGAGCAATTTAAACAGGGAAATGTCCCTTTTCTAGATGGGGCTAAAGTGGTTTGTAAATTAATCCTACCGGAACCTAAATCTGCCTTAACTAAATGATCTCTTATAGATTGAGCCCGCTTATAGGCGACCATAGGAGGTGACCTAAATACTGGTACTTCAGAACTTTTAGCTTTCAAGATCGACCAGTGTCTTTTGACAATATTAGAGACCCGAGACGATATCGTATTGTATGACGTGGACAGGATCAGACGGTGCACTATACATCTGGTTGGTTCAGATGTTTCCTTGCTCCTTTGGTTCTCTGACCATGCATTGTCTACAGGATTAGCAGGTTTGCTGAAACATATTTTTATGTCATATCTTCTACACTATGTATTTTGAGTCTACTTTGTTGGGTGACCATGAGGCCGATATTTATAGGCCTCGGGTGTTTGTCACCAAGTCTTACCTTGCTGTACTTTCTCTCCCACTATCTCCAGACCTGATACATAGCGGACTGATATTTACTAGCCCGCATGGTTCTAGTTATATCAGGTCTGTCTACTTCGCTCTCGTTTTTGTGTCTTTTTGTTGACACCATTTTTCTTTTTCCGTTTTCAAGACGAGTGTAGAGACCCCCTTTTATGGGACTTTGTGAATACACTACGTCATCTTTTTCACTTCTGGGCTACTTCTCTGTGAGGTGTCGGAATTATTATATATGTTACGGCCAGAACCCGAAGTCTGGCCACTTCGGGTTCTGGCCGGTCACAATGCGAAGTGGCCGCCTGATGCGGCCAATGTACGAAATGCTGCACAATTTTCGGACTTTGGCCGGCCAGAACGCGTTCTGACTACATGTGGCCGGCCAAGTCCCGAAGCCCACCTGTGCCGCTGTCCCCCTAGTGCTGTGCCGCTGTCCCCCGCTCCGTGTCCTGCTGTGCTGGCCCCTGTTCCCCGTTCTTCCGCTGGCAGCTGTGAGGACCTTTGTCTGCGAGGACCCGGGGCTGCCTATATGCTGCCGGCTGCAGCTGATTTCGCCGCCGCACTTTTCCCCGCTCAGCAAGTAAGTGCTGTCCCCGCTGTGTCCCTGCTGCCGCCTTCCCCCGTAGTCCTCCTCACGCCTCTCCTGCAGGGACCCGAGGCTGGCTGTCACCGCTGTGTTCCTGCTGCCGCCTTCCCCGTAGTCCTCCTCATGCCTCTCCTGCAGGGACCTGGGGCTTGCCTGTATGCTGCTGGCTGCAGCTGAATACACCTCCGCCCTCACAGCTCTCCACATTAAGGTGGACCTGAACTCTTGCACAGGGTAAAAGGAAAACAGAAAGAAAAGTACCCTGTATGTATTTAGAGCGTTCAGCCTGTCTAATTCCCCCACAGCCCCCCAGCAAAGCACCCACAGCCATGTACAGCCCCCCAGCAAAGCACCCACAGCCTTGTACAGCCCCCCAGCAAAGCACACACAGACATGTACAGCCCCCTAGCAAAGCATCCACAGCCATGCAAAGCACCCAGCAAAGACCCTCCAATCCCCCCAGCAAAGCACCCACAGCCATGCAAAATGCGCAGCAAAGCACCCACAGCCATGCAAAGTGCCCAGCAAAGCAAAGCACCCAGAATAGCCCCCCAACCATGCATCCCCCCCCCCTCATGTGTGACTAATCACTACTGTAATTTGATCTCTCCCCGGTGTCACCTGACTGCCACGGCAGAGCAGCTAATTTTAAAGCACAGGATGTGCACAGGATGTTAACTATATGTCTGCTCCCAAGCAAGCAGGATGTAGACACACTGCAGATTTATTGCAGGATTTGTATCAGCTGTAACTAAGAAATGCTTTTCTTTAAAAAAAAGATTATTATGTTGTATCTTTCAAAGCAGAGAGGAAGTTCCGAGTGCCATTCATGGTGCTGGACAGGACCCGGGATGTTCCGGGATGTGCGTTTTGGACTTTGGCCGACTGACTTTGGCCGTTTCTAGAACTGGCCGGCCAATGTCAGAAATTCCCAGCATTTTGGACTTTGGCCGGCGTCAAATCGGCCAGTTCTAGAAACGGCCGGCCAATTCTAGAATTGGCCAATTTCTGGTTTTGGCTGTAACATATACATTATATTAATGTTATTTAATGTATATTTATTTATGTGTTTTCTTGTAGATAGTACTTTCTGCAATTTGGCCTGAAGAAGGGCTTTTGTGCCCGAAACGAGCGTGTCGTTGCCATTTTTCTATAATGCATTAAGTCTACAACTAAGTTTACACTTGTGCTTTAATTCTGTATTGGAAGCATCCGCAAGGAACCTCTTACAGAGATATTTTTAATAGACCTTTTCCTCTATTTTGTGTCAATAAAGTTTTTGATATTTTTGCATCTAAAGATCCTGTATGAAATTCTCTTTTTATGGTCTTTTCTATGTATATGAAGCTACCTATACTGCGGCCACCTATTACTAGCTGCACCTATCCTGGCTACCTATACTGCGGCCACCTATTACTAGCTGCACCTATCCTGGCTACCTATACTGCGGCCACCTATTACTAGCTGCATTTATCCTGGCAAGCTATACTGCAGCCACCTATTACTAGCTGCACCTATCCTGGCTACCTATACTGCGGCCAACTATTACTAGCTGCACCTATCCTGGCTACCTATTACTAACTGCACCTATCCTGGCTACCTATTCTGCGGCCACCTATTACTAGCTGCCCCTATCCTGGCTACCTATACTGCGGCCACCTATTACTAGCTGCACCTTTCCTGGCTACCTGTACTGCGGCCACCTATTACTAGCTGCACCTATCCTGGCTACCTATACTCTAGTCACCTATTACTAGCTGCACCTATCCTGGATACCTATACTCCGGCCACCTATTACTGACTGCCCCTATCCCGGCTACCTATACTCCCGGCCACCTACTAGTAGCTGTACCTATCCTGGCTACCAATACTGCGGCCACCTATTACTAGCTGCACCTACACTGGCTACCTATACTGGGGCCACCTATTACTGGCTGCCCCTATCCTAGCTACCGATACTCCGGCTTCCTACTACTCGCTACACCTATCCTGGCTACCTATACTGCGGCCACCTATTGCAACTTTTGCCGTCCATTGCATTGCGATCCTAGTGTGAACTTAGCATTAAAGAAAATTTCTTATTCACAAATCAGATTGTCACAAAGTCCTAATAATAGCATTATATTCCAGTCAATAAATAAATAAGGATGGTCAGTAAGATGCAGATAATTCTGTGTTGTGGCAGATTTAAAGGACAACTGAAGTGAGAAGTATATGGAGGCTGACATATTGTTTTCCGTTTAAACAATACCAGTTGCCTGGCAGCCCTGCTGATCTATTTGGCTACAGTAGTGTTTGAATCACACCAGAAACAAGCAAGCAGCTAATCTTGTTAGAACTGACAATATTGTCAGAAACATCTTCTGCATGCTTGTCCATGGTGTATGGCTAAAAGTATTAGAGGCAGAGGATCAGCAGGACAGCCAGGCAACTGGTATTGCTTAAAAGGAAATAAATATGGCAGCCTCCATATCCCTCATGTTACATTTGTCCTTTAAGGCTTCTTTTACACTGCAAATTGCAATTTCAATTAGTGATTTTCACTGGATGCAAGCAACACAAGAAGAAAAACACACCAGGCAGGACTTTTTTTAATCGCATCAAAAATCGGAATTGCTTCTAAAAAAAAAAAATCAAAATCAAAGTCGGAATCACATGTTGTGTAAAAGAGCCCTGAGGCCTCTTTTCCACAGACTGTTGATAGGCATTGAAATGCCTTTCAAACTCTCACAACTGTTCACTGCTGCCTGATAACTGCTTGCTGAGCACACAGCTCAACAATCCGTGGAAAAGAGACCAAAGGCCCAGTGCACACCAACAACCTCTAGCAGATCCGCAAAATGCTAGAGGTTTGTAAAGCAGATTTTCAAAACGATTCTAGGCATGTTTCTGTTTTTTGGAGCGTTTTTGTGTAGCAGAGTCATATTTTGTCACAGTAAAGCTGTTACTGAACAGCTTCTGTAACAAAACCGCTTGGAAAACCACTCTGATCTAGCGTTTTTCAGAGCAGTTTTCTGCTTGCCTATACTTAACATTGAGGCAGAAACGCCTCAGAAATCTAAAACATGCTGCAGGACAGGAGTTTTCGTTTGGGGAAAAAACAAACATCGGTACTTATCCGTTAGCCGGGCGCATCCTCTAGGTGGCGACAAAACTCCACCAGAGTTACAGCTTTCCCTACTATCCATGTCGGCCTGGAGGGGGAATAGTAATTAGCGCCACCTGCCGGATGTGCCCGGCTAACGGATAAGTACCCAAACCGCTCTGGTGTGCGCCATCCCATTCACTTTCATTAGCCAAGCGGTTTTCCCCCTGCAAGTGTTTTAAAAAACGTTTCAGAACTGCTCTGGTGTGCACCAACCCCTTAGGCCCAGTACACACCAAACACCTCTAGCAGATCTGCAAAACGCTAGAGGTTTTTGAAGCAGATTTAAGAGTGATTCTAGGCATGTTTAGAGACATTTTCTAAACATGCCTAGCATTTTTTGGAGCGTTTTTGTGTAGCAGATTAAAAATATTGTTACTGTAAAAGCGTTACTGAACAGCTTCTGTAACAAAAATGCCTGGAAAACCGCTCTGATCTAGCGGTTTTCAGAGCGGTTTTCCACTTTCCTATACTTTAACATTGAGGCAGAAACGCCTTAGAAATCTAAAAAATGCTGCAGCCCCCGAGTGTGTGGAAAAAACGAACCGCTCTGGTGTGCACCATCCCATTCACTTTCATTAGTCAAGCAGTTTTTCCCCTGCAAGCGTTTTAAAAAACGCTCCAGAACCGCTCTGGTGTGCACCAGCCCTCAGGCAGCTTGAGGCCCGGTGCACACCAAAAACCGCTAGCAGATACGCAAAATGCTAGCACATTTTGATACGCTTTTTCTTATTTTTCTATGGCGTTTTGCTAGCGTTTTGCGGATTGCTGCAGCGGATTTCAGTATAGTACATTTCATATATTGTTATAGTAAAGCTGTTACTGAACAGCTTCTGTAACAAAAACGCCGGCAAAACCGCTCTGAACAGGCGTTTTTCAGAGCGGTTTGCGTTTTTCCTATACTTAACATTGAGGCAGAAACGCATCCACAATCCAAAAAATGCCTCACCCAGGCATTTCTCGTTTCTGCAAAACGCTTCCCGCTCTGGTGTGCACCACCCCATTGAGATACATTGACCAAGCGGCTGCAGAAACGCTGAAAAAGCCGCTCGGTGTGCACCAGCCCTAAAAGTTAAATCCGACAGTGTCATCATTTCATTGGTTCATTTTCAAGATGCATACATTTCCATAAAATTAGCATAAAAAATTGCACCAGCTTAGTATTATTTGCATCTCACTGACCATCCCTATTGGTAAATATCCCATGGGAATGTGTGGTCCCAGCAGCCATTGCAAACATAAGAGCACTAGGAACTTGCTACATGTGCATTGTTCTGCAGGTCAAGGGTAGCTGTGGAACTGACTGCAAAATGGATGTGCCAAGGTGCATGATTTACATTTTTGTTTAATATATTTTCATTCCATTTTCAGAAACCCATTGCTATAATTTTTCTGTTTAGACATAACTGTTCTATGTGTTTATCACAATTATCCTCAACAACTGCACTAAATGTCACAATTACGGCACTAAAGAAATTGTTTCAAGTTTAATAATTTTGTTAAACTAATACCAAGTTTTTGATTGCTTGATAATACAAAGTGGCCATGTCTCTTAAGGCGGAGTCTTACATAAATTTTTCCAGCTCATAAACTTTCTTTTGGATTCAACTGGAATTAAATGCATCACTATCAAATATGACTTGCTGTTCAGTGTGAAAAGCAGAATTCTGACTTGCATGCAAATACAATGTAAATACATCCAGTTTGTAATTGAGCCAGTTAAAAGCATGTTTTGGGTTGCCCTATTGCAGGCTAAATGCAAGCCAGAATTCTT
The DNA here is from genome assembly GCF_040937935.1 of Hyperolius riggenbachi. Taxonomy (NCBI): domain Eukaryota; kingdom Metazoa; phylum Chordata; class Amphibia; order Anura; family Hyperoliidae; genus Hyperolius; species Hyperolius riggenbachi. The sequence continues at coordinate 372,044,596 of NC_090647.1, read as the reverse complement.
TGCACCTCACTGACCAACTCTATGAAAACTTGGCATTTGTACATCCTAGTGAAGAGAATATTTTTCAGCTTGTTTTTTTTTTTTTTTGGTGTGGCAATTCATTTTTTTTTCTTGTAGATCTTTGATCTGCAGGAATAGTAAGGGCCCGTTTCCACTATTGTGTTGCAGAATCGCTAGCGAATCACCGCAGGCGAAATCGCATGCGGGTGCGATTCCGCATGCGTTTTTTGCTGCGATTTCGCATGCAATTTCACATAGGTTAGGGTAATGCGACCATGTCACTGCCTGTGTGAATTAACATGGGTACCTATGCGAAATTGCATGTGAATTCGCGGCAAAAAACGCATTAGGGAAAACGCATGCGATTTCCCTATTAAATACATTGCGTGCGATTCGCCTGCATTCCACACGCAAACGAATTCTGAGGGCTCTGCCGTGCAGAAAAATCCTGCACAGAAAAACGCACAGCAAAACTGACAAGTGGAAACAGTCCCATTCACTTGTATTGGCTGTCCGAATTTGCATGAGGGTAACGCATGCGGATTCGCGATAGTGGAAACGAGCCCTAATTAGTGGGAACAGAGCTTGATCTTTGCATGGGGCTAATCTGATTTGAATGTGAATCATTAATTAATCATTAACTTTTAATTGGATTAGCACTCTGCACAAATCTGATTAAAGAGAAACTCCAACCAAGAATTGAACTTTATCCCAATCAGTAGGTGATACCCCTTTTTACATGAGACATCTATTCCTTTTCACAAACAGACCATCAGGGGGTGCTGTATGGCTGATATTGTGGTGAAACCCCTCCCACAAAGAAATTCTGAGTACGTACTCTTGGCAGTTTCCTGTCTGTGAACCCTGTTGCATTGTGGGAAATGGCTGTTTACAGCTCTTTCCAACTGCCAAAACAGCAAGCAGCAGCTACATCACTTGCCAGCAGTAAAAAATGTCACCATGTGATAAATGTCAGAATATAAATCAGGGATTTAAAATATTTTACAACGGGCAAACACTGAGTAAATCATTTACACATAATTATTGTAAAAACTTTTTTATTACATTTTTTACTGGAGTTCCTCTTGAAAGCCGCATCTACACGATACGATTCTTTGTACGATTCAATTACGATTCTATTTACGATCTGATTAAACCCGACATGTCCGATTAGGATTCGATTCAATTCGATTTGCTATTGCAATACAATGGCAAATCAAATTGAATCGAATCCCAATCGGACATGTCGAATTTAATCGGATCGCAAATAGAATCGTACAAAGAATCGTATCGTGTAGATAGGGCTTAAAGAAAACCTGAACTGAAAATTAAAAGTCAAAATAAGCATACACAACATACTTACCTTCCATGTAGTCTACTCCTCAGTGTCTTCCTCCTGTCCTGCGTCCTGTTTGTTCACTGTGAACAAGGGAATTTTCCGTCCTCCATTTTGAAAATGGCCATTACCCCATAACAGCTTCCTGGTCAGCACACAGTTAAACTGTAACATCGCCCACTTGAGCCATAGGGAAACATGGACACACCAGTTTTCCTCTCAGCTATAACTGACAGCAAATGATATTTTACTGACAGCAACTGATATATTTCAGATCTGACAAAATATTGTCAGAACTGGAAGGGATTATTGTCAGAAGAAAATGGTGAGCTTCTGAGAGGAACTGATGGCAAGGTAACTATGTAATGTTCATTTGAAGTTACCTCATGTGTTTATTTTTAATATTTTTACTCAGTACAGGTTCTCTTTAAGGCCTCCTTTCCATGAACTGTTGAAAGGCAGCGAAAATGCCTCTCCAACTCTCAACTGCTCACTGCTGCCCGGTAACTGTTTGTTGCTGCATGATAACTGCTTACTGCTGCCTGGTAACTGCTTGCTGAGCACACAGCTCAACAGTTCGTGGAAAGGAGGCCTAAGGGCTCGTTCCCACTGTTGCGACGCGATTTCGGCCGCATTCCGACGCTTGTAAAAACGCATGCGGATGCGTTTCCGCATGCGTTTTTACCCACGATTTCGCATGCGATTTCGCATGGCAGGGTGCCATGCGAAATTAACCATGACACTGCCAGGGCTAAATAAAATTGAAAAAGGTGCGAAATCGCACGCGAAATCGCGGGTAAAAACGCACGTAACAAACGCATGCGTTTTTACTATTAAATACATTAGCGGCGATTCGCACGGATTCCCGACGCAGGCGAAATCGTTGGCTCTTTTGTGCGTTTTTTTTACCGCTGAAAAAAATGCACCTCAACAACGCTACAGTGGAAACAGGCCCATCCACTTGCATTACATGTGCGGATCTGCATGCGTTGGACGCATGCAGATTCGCGATAGTGGGAACGAGCCCTAAGGGCTGGTGTACACCAAGAGCACTTCTGGGTGCTTTTAAAAATGCCAGGGCTTTGAAAAGCGCTTGGAGCTAGTCTACTTTAGGGGACCCACCGCAAATCCCCATAGACACTTTCAGCTGGTCTGCAGAAACGGAACAAATGTCCGCTTTCACCTTGTTTAAACCCCCACAAGCCTTATACCCACGGATAGGTAAGCATATCCTGTAACGAACTGTGAGGTTTTCGGTCAAAAAAAAGTTGAAATGGGCTGTGTAGGAGCCGCCGAACGGCCTTAATCTCGGTTCCGTCGGCCATCTTCATTCTGCTGTGCAGGTCCTTTCTTTCTCCTCATTGGAGGGTTCGTTAGCTGCCGACAGAAGCTGGCACGCCCCCACCCAACAATCCCTCCAATGAGGAGGAAGAAACGACCTGCAGAGCAGAACAAAGATGGCTGACGGACCCGAAATTGCGGCCGTTCGGCGGCTCCTGTACAGTCAGTTCAAACTTTTTTTTGACTGAAACCGCAAAATTCGTTAGGACATGCTTAGCTACCCAGGGATATAAGGCTTGTGGAGGTTTAAACAAGCAAACGGAAGACATTTGTTCCGTTTTGCAGCCCAGGTGAAAGTGTCTATGGGGATTTGCGGTGGGTCCCCTAAAGTAGACTAGCTCCAAGCGCTTGGCTAATGTATTTGAGTGGGATGGATCACACCAGCGATGTGATGTTCTTCCAAACGTGGGTCCTGCAGCATTTCTGTTGATTTCTGAGGCGATTCAGCCGCAATGTTAATATAGGAAAATGGAAAATCACTCTGAAAAGCACTGGATCAGAGCGATTTTCCAAGCATTTTTGTTACAGCAGCTGTTCAGTTGCAGTTCTACTGTGATAAAAAAAAGCTAGGTACTTATCCGTTAGCCGGGCGCATATGGCAGGTGGCGACAAAACTCCACCAGAGTTACATCTTTCCCTACTATCCATGTCGGCCTGGAGGGGGAATAGTAATTAGCGCCACCTGCCGGATGCGCCCGGCTAACGGATAAGTACCAAAAGCTACACCAAACCGCTACAAAAATCGCAAGGCACATGCCTAGAATCGCCTAGAAAAATTACTTAAAAAAGCGCTGAGCGTTTGTGATTATTCTAGCGTATTTGTGCACTGACCCTGAGGGAGGATTCACACTTGTCAGTGCAGCAAATGCACATGCTTTTCGTGATGTGCGCGCATCTGCCGGCATTAGGCTCCGCCCACCCGTGTCGTCAACCCGCCGACCAATTGGCAGCGCCGGCGGGTTGTTAACCCCCGATCTGCTGCATAGTAAGCGTATAATACGCTTTGTAATGTATACAAAGGGTATTACACAGGCTGCCTCCTGCCCTGGTGGTCCCAGTGATCGAGGGACCACCAGGGCAGGAGGCAGCCCCCCTAGTAAGCACACAAGCACACTGATCCTGCCTCCTGATCACCCCCCCCCCCCACCACTGTTTGCACCCAATCACCCATCAATCACCTCCTGTCACTATCTGTCAACGCTATATTTTACATTTACATACCTGTACTGAGGGCACCTACATCTGACTTCCTATACTGGGGGCACCTATAATTGGCTAACTACTTATACTGAGTCTGAGGGCTTCTTTTTGCAAGGGGGGGGGGGGGCGCACCACGGCTAAAAATGTGCAGTGCAAGTTGTCAGCGCTGTGCAAACATTTCAAATCGGGGGGAGGGGGGGTTTGATGTGTCACAGAGATCTGAGCGTTTGGCGTGATGTGTCACAACTTCTAAAAGGTTGGGAGCCACCGTTGTAGTGGAATCTGTCCCATCCATTCACATTGTCAGAACATTTAGGGAAATCGCTAGTGATTTAAAGCGCTCCTTAAACGCTCAAAAAAAGCTGTAGTGGGTAAGTAGCAGCACTTTCTACACGTCAGAGATTTGTGAAGCTCTTTCTAATACAATGCTATGGGGGATCACACCTATAGCATTACATTAGCAAGAGCCTTTTAAATTACAAGCGCTCAGAAAGGCCCCATTCACACCTAAAACCGCAAAACGCCGGTGATTACCGCTAGCGCTTTGCGGGAGTGATCTTTCCACGATTAACGCAGAAAAATCACTGGACACTGCAACTTTTTGGGAGCGATTGCCATTAGCGGTGCTATGCATGCTGATCGCGCATCGCCAGCAAAACGCTGCATGTCGCGCGTTTGCAGTTAACGCTAACCGCAAATGCGGTCTTACATGGGCTAGCGGTCTATAAAAACCGCTAGCGTTTTGTGCTGAGCGGGAATCGCACAAGTGTGAATGGGGCCAAAAGGCTTAGAAAAGTGATGCTAGTGCAGGCATGGGCAAACTCCAGCTGTTAAGGAACTACAAATCCCACAATGCATTTGCCTTTGAGTCATGACTGGCTGTCTGACTCCTGCAATGCATTGTGGGACTTGTAGTTCCTCAACAGCTGGAGGGCCAAGTTTGCCCATGCCTGTGCTAGTGGGTTCCAGGCCTAAGGGCACGTGTACAGGCACTTTGATCTTATATTTTTAGTAAAATCTTATGGAGGAATGTTAACCTGCATTTGAAAGGATATTTGGATATAACTAGGCTGCTTTCAAGCTGAAATGTTGCATCGGACAGTATAATAGCATAGCTAACGTGGTGCAATTATATTGCAATATAATACATTCACATTGCTGTGTTAGCAGTGCTGTGTGGTGTAGTGCATCAGTATAATGTGGAGTATGCAATGCGGTACATTTACCATCCCAAGGAAGCATACTTTTCATTTACTGTATCATGCTTCACTGAATGCATCGTATTTCACATAATGTAAGATGAAACTTTCCTCTCTGTTGCAATCCTGTTTCAATACAGGGCATGCAATGCCCCAGTGTGATCCTACCCTTAGGCTACTTACACACCAGGACGTTGCGTTTAGGGGACGTTATAGGGCACATAACGTGCCCCTAACGCAATGCCTGGTGCTCTCTGATGTGGACGTCAGAGTGAGCCGCGTTGTGCAGCTCACTCTGGCGTCCGTGATGCGTACTCCTGGACGCATGCGGCATCACGTTGTCCCGCCCGGGCCAATCGCCGCACAGAGCGGCCGCTCCAGGAAGTAAACACTGCACGTCACACCGTGCAGTGAATATTAATTAGCCATGTGCCTGGCTGCTCTCCACTCCTCCCCAACACTACTGAGCATGTGTGCACAGTGTAACGCGGCTTAGCCGCGCATAACGCACAACATGCAGCACTCTCAACGGATGTGCTGCGTTACAGTGTAATGCAACGTGGGCACTGCAGTGTTCTTCCCAGGCTCTTTTAGTTTTTAGTTTTAGTGACCACCCGGCTGTCATCAGCTCACCTCCTCCAATGCTGTAAGCAGTGTTGTGCAGAGAAGCGCTGGCCCTGCATTCTCTAATCTCGCCCCACCCGGCTACTTTTTCATGCCACCCGGCTGGAAATAAATTCTGGGGAGAACACTGCACTGTGAACAGCCCATTGATTTTTTTTTTTTTTTTTCATTACTGTGCGGTGGGGCTGAGTTACAGGCTGCACTAACGTGCGCCTGTAACGTCTCACTGTGAAAGCAGCCTAAGGCTACATCCACAGTGGTGCATTGCGGTGCAGCATAACAGCCGCTTTATAGCATAGCTTGCCACACTGCAATTGACCTCCTATGGGATGTTAACAGTGCGGGGAGTGCTTTGCAGTATAACGACATGCATTAGTAACGCACTGCAAAATGCGTGTTGACAGTGATGCTGGTAAACCTGGCATGGCTTGCCAGCCTCATCCGCTCCCTGAATAAAGTTCAAGCTGTACATGGATGAGGAAGCTCCCTGCCATCAACCGACAACTAGGCATGTGACACTGTCCTGCCCCATAAACATAGGGCAGAGGCGGTTAAAGGGCCAGACCCATATGCAGCTTCCACTAGTCCTCACTAGAAAAAAAATGTATCCAAAAAACTGCCTTCTTCAATAGAAGTTTCCGCTGTTGAAACACAAATAGAACTGAGAAATTAGGGGGCAGAGGGATCTTTTATATTGTCCTTGTTCTAGTGTTTCCACAGGAGGAGACGGAGCACCACTCTTCTATGGTGTTCAATATGATGGCTGAAGAAAATATGCTTTTCAAACTCAGAACTGCTCACTGCTGCCTGATAACTGCTTGTTGCTGCCTGGTAACTGATTTCCGATCACACAGCTCAACAATCCATGGAAAAGAGGCCTTAGGGCCCGAGTCCACTAACGCAGTTGTGCGCAGTTGGATCCTCTTTTCAGCAACACATCAATGTTACAGTTGCTGAAAAGCTGACACAACTGCGTACAACTGCGCACAACTACGTTAGTGGGCTCAGGCCCTTTCAATGAATGGCTGGGCTCTGTGCTAAAGTGAAGAGACTAACCAGCTGTTCTGCTACAAGCAGAGGCTGTCCTCTGCTGTCCCTGTGTAAATGGGGGAGGGGTCCTTGGTCTACAAAATCTCTGCTTGGCTTCAGAAAACCAGATGACCATTTACTACTAGCAGAAAATAGTCGTTGGGCTGCTCCACGGTCTGTCATCTCTAGGAGAGGTGAATGTTTTTCTGCTTAAAGGGGATGATTTGTTGCTCTCCCTTAGCCCTCCCGTAACCCTGTTGGTAAGAGCAGTCGATAAGACTCGGGCTGTTATGTCTGTGTAAACAGCAGTGTGATTATTTTTTTATTTAACTAATTATTAACCCTTTACTATCCCTACTTCTAGCTTTCTCTCGGTAACAATGATTTTTAGTTTTATATTTCATACAATTCGCAATAGTAGTCCTTTAAGAGGCAGAGGATCAGCAGTACTGTCAGGTGACTGGTATTGCTTAAAAGGAAATAAATATGGCAGTCTGCACATCACTGACCTCTGGTTCACTTTAAACAGACATGTCCTGTTTTACATACAATGGCCTACCTCATCAAGCTGGAAGGAACCAGGTCTCCAATGTTGACTTCCCTGTGCTCTGAAATTTTATCCTCAGCAGAAACAAAAAAAAATATTTGATTTGCAGTAATTCATGTGAAGGGTACATTGAATTGGGAGGTGGCATATTTAAGCCACCATAAACTGGACCAGGCAGAATGGGAACTCCATCCCGATGTCTTCAGACTGTTGGTAGAGTGGTTCGGTCTTCTAGAGATAGACCTATTGGCCTCTCTGCAAAACTGGAATGCTTTTATTCCCTTCACAGGACTTCCGCCTCATTGGGGATGGATTCTCTGAGCTTCTAAGCCTTTGACCTAGCCTATGCCTCCCCCCTTATTTCTGTGGTATGTTCACATCGGCACATCAGGGGTTCGGTGGTTTCCATGGGAATAATGCAGCGCATGCTGTTTGATCTCCGGACAACGTGCAAGTTTCACTTTATGCATCGCACTGCTAACGTACAATACAACACTTAGTCACCATTGCCATCCTACTGCAACACAGCATGTATTATGTGAAAGTAACCTTAGAGTCTGAGACCAAACTGTTCTTTCACAGGAGTTACTGGGCGATCAGGAACTATTATTTGTGGGGCGACTGGGACACTAGTAAAGCTACCGTGTTTTTTTGTTTTTGTTTTTTTGTTTTTAAAAAAAAAAAAAAAATATTTTCCTTTTTTATAAAGCTACACAGTTTTAGGCTACATTCACATTGGTTGTTGTGTTGCATTCCCTGTAACAGCAGGGACACAACGGAATTGGAAAGTCACACTGCACGTTATCCACCCATTGCATCGCATATAGTTAAGCATGCAGTCAAAGAAATGTATGCTCCGCTTTTAACACATGCATTTTTCTGTAACGCGCTGCATGCAGTGCATTGCAGTGCGGAAAGCCATGTTACTATGCAATTTCACAGCACTGCAATGCACCCCTGTGAATGTAGCTTAAAGCCTAGCACACTTTCCATATGCCTCCATGGCAGCATACATATGGGTTAAGCCCCACCCCTACCAATTAACAGGACCTTAGCTATAAAAGAAAGTGACCCCTAGCGAGCAGCATTCTCATTTTTGTCCTCACCTCCGAACAGGTTCCTTAGTGTTTCATCTCTATTTATTTTTATTTTACTCTTACCTCGCCGACATTCCTGCGGCGTTCCGGCCAGGTTCAGCCTCTCCTGGTCGCAGCCCTGTTGTCATGACTAAATGTCAAATTATTCAGGGACCTTATATCTGGGGTGATGGTGGGAGCTTGATCTAAATGATCATTTCCCCCCTTTATGGCTGCTCTGCATGACTTAAATACGATTGCAGAGCACAGTGTGATCCTTCTCACCTTTTTTTTTTCTTCCTGTCTGCTGTCTGCAGTTGCACAGGTTAGTGGTGCATAGTTCAGCTTCTCCTGCTGGGTGTTTGGTGCTGCTGAGTGTTCAGTGTGATCCCTCTCACCTGTATCTCTTGCTCTGTCTGCTGACTGCTCAGGCTCCATTATGTGAGGCATAGTTCAGCCTCTCCTGCTGGGTATTCAGTGCTGCTGAGTGTTCAGTGTTATTCCACTCACCTGTCTCACAGTGAAAGACTCTGAAGCACATGGCTTAGAGTGCATTCCAGCTTGGAACGCACAGCCATCAGACCAGGAAGTCTTTGCAGTAACTGCTCTCCAATCCTTGCTCTGGACACAGCAGAGATCTCCTCACAGCTGAGCTCGCCTAACCTCCTCTCACAAGGCTGGATACACACAGGACTGTGCTGGCTGCAACACTACCTCCCTCTATGTCTGGCTTGAAGGTAAAGGCACTATTATTTGCTGTCCCTCTGATGTTATGCTTCTCAAGCTGCAGGAGGAGGTAAGTTATTCCAAGTATCTTGGTAGCACTATGTACTATATTTTATCATCTGCCATGCTCATTATAAACAGTTATATGAACAGTATTGTGTACTATGTGCAATATAAATGACATAGCATTCCTTGCATGAAAGTATTATCTGATTTCTTATTTTCTGCTACGTTTCATGTACCTCTTATCTTACTTATTTCATCTCTTGCGGTCCGTTGGACTGCATTCTGGATCACACTGTGCCAGAAACAGATAATTCTAAGGTCAATAGGTAAGAGTCATACAGGTAAGTGACCCCGCTTTTCTACAAATAAAGAGAGCACACCTTCCATAAATGGGCTGTACTTTTTTATATACAAGCCCAGGAAGAAGAGAACAATGGAGGGCAAGTTCCCACCACAGTTCTAGGACATTAGTTCTTTGTCATCATTTAAGATCCTGCTTTAGATCTTTATATCATCACTCAGAATCCTGCTCAAGGAGCAGGTAAATAACCTGCCTGGGAACTGGAGGATCAGGTCCCAGTTAAAGGCACCATAGCCCCCCAGATTGCTGGGTTTGTGGCGACATAACCATGCCAGGGAAATCAGTAAAGTAGATCTTTTTCCACCAGATGGGACAAGAGCCAGAGTTCCACCAGATGCACACATCCAAGATGATAAAGCAGGCTGTCCAGGAATCAGTGGACTACTATGAAGGCTCTTTGGTCCCCAAGCATCCTCCCAGCAAATCAATGAAGATACTGAATATCCTCAATTATCTATGGTTTAGCATGAATCCAATGAGAGTGAGCATACAGATATCTGGTTTCTATTTCTCCTTTATCCAAGCCATCTCTGAAGCCATTCACTGGGAAGAGGAAACCCTTCTCCAGGATAAGAAACGTCTGAAATAATTAACATTCTCCTTTCCTGTCTTGAAAGAGATCAAATAAAGATGAATGGGAAAAGGTAAGGAGAAAGTCCTTCCTGAAAAAGCAGACTTTCCAAACATCATCCTTTCTTCAAGAAAATTCTCCAGCCCTAGCGTTCGCTTCCATGGTGGACATGTCAGTCATGTGTCTTGCATGCCATGTAAGGTTAAAAGTCTTGATTACTTTTTAATATGTCCTAGACCATAAACGTGATATAGATTTAACGATGGTGTATACGACGACTGGAGGGGCATGTAAACCAGCCCTGGCTCTATCTTCAGTTGCCACGGAAGTGGACAAGGATTCTGATTATATCCTGGCAGCTTAGAGAACGTTCATACTTTCTCTAAGTTTATTAGGGAAGCGGCTATAGATTTTGTCCAGTCCACTTAATATGCCAGGCTTTTTGCCATGACAGTGAATTGGTCTGTTAAAAAAAAAAAAAAAAAAAAGTCTGCTGATCCCAGCTTCCAACAAAATGTGTTTAAAACTCTGTTTGATGGAAGAAATCTTTTAAGTAACAAGTTGGATCTGGCAACCAACAGACACCAAGGCTGGTATTATACCAAAGGAGAGAAGACACTGAGGAAGGAAAGACCAGACCATAGGAATTGGCAAACTTCACATGCTAATCTCCATAAGCTCACAAAGCAGTCAGCGCAGAGTCCTATTGACAATTATGAAGTCCAGATAGTAGCTTCAGCAGTTCCATATTTGGACAAAAAAACAATAAAGGACGAGTGGGCCACAGATACAGAGTGGTTTGGTTTTTTCTTGGATGTGCAAGTTCACTCCACCACTTAGTCACTTTGTCTTTACAGAGACCTGCTCTTTTACATTCATGACTCATTGCAGAAAACGGCTGTTATGTTGGTTCCAGAAGAGGAACGCTTTCAGGAAGTCTACTCTCCTCGCTTCATTGTAAAGAAGTCAGGTGATCTGCGTTCAGTACTGGATCTGAAATTCCTAAATCTTCATCTTTCTGAAAACATTCAAGATGGAGTTACAACAAATGACTTGGCAGATACATTCATTATTTCAAACTTCTTTCCACCATGCAGTTGGTAACATTCTTCTCCAGTAACCATCCTCCTTCTCGACATTATCACAGCCATGACAACCTTTTTTGGTACTAGTGTGTCTGGTGGCTCAGTTGAGAAAGCAAAGTTAGGACTTTATCACTTTTTAGACAATCTTTTGTTGCTAGCATCAGATCCCAAGGCTCTACTGTGTTAGCAACAGATTCTTCTTCAAAGTCTGTCTTTGGCTGGTTAACAAACAAGGAGGAAAGCCACCTCACTCCTTCTGAGGACCTAATCTTTCCGTGAGCAAGATTCCAATCTATATCCAATGCAGTAACCAGATGAGAAAATTGCTGCCAAAAGTTTGCGAGTGCTGATTATCATACTATATTCATTAATCAAGGTGTTGTATACACCTCCTGGGCACTTCGTCATCTACAATCCAGATGGTCAAATGGGTTCACTGGCACATCTGCCCATTCCAACTAGGGTTTCTCCAATGAAACCACCAGAGTTACTCTCAGACCATCCTTCTCACTCCCACGATGAGACTGTCTGCGGTGGTGGCTAAACACAAGCTCAACAACTATTACCCAATCGTTCACCCATAACTCGTAAACATGCAAGCATGGTTTGACATGTTTACAGGTCGTATTAGCTTAGGTAAAATAGTCAAAACAAAGCTGATTGATCCCTGCAAATATACTCAAACACAGGGTGGCTTATATGGTGCTTCAGACCTTTAGCCATCACTGGGATGAGACGTCAGTCTTTGATATCAGGTAGCAGAGGGACACAAGGAGTCTGTTCCTCATGTTAGAGGTCAGCAATATTATCTCCAGTGCAGAGAGCAATCTCTGCAGCATCATGGCAGTTTATTTCATAGGGCCTCAGAACTCTGCGGCAGATTTTCTCAATCAAGGGGACTGAGGCAATAGCTTGTGGCCACTCAATAAAATATATCCAGAGTGATCTGTGACCATTGGGTAGGTGGACCTGATGGCAACCTACATCAACTAAATGCCAGCTCGAGGAGATTCGCCCCCACATTCAAGAGCTCAGGGTGCTCTGGCAACACCTGAAATTTCTGAATAGTCTCTGTTTTTTTCCTCCAACTCCACTTATCTTCAAAATTCTGAGACTGCTCCTAGAACAAGTGGTACCCCTGGAGGTGGGTCCATTTTGGCCATGCCAGCCATGAGTCCCTCTAATTTGGAGCCTGAAGTTGGAACCTCCTATTCCTCTTCCAGTCAGACCAAACCCCCTGTCCCAGGACTCAATTTATCATCTGTCTCCTGCCCTTGATTTAATGGCTTAAGGATTGTGGGAGGAAGCTTAGAGACCTGGTAAACTCAGAATCATTGATAAACACACTGCTAAAAGCAGGGAAAACTACCACAAACTGGAAAATATTTTTTCTCAATTGCTCTGGTAAAAAAAATTTAGACCCAATGGGTCCACCAGCACAACATATTCTTAGCTTCCTCCAGATTGGCCTATAAAAACAATTGGCTTGCACTCTCAAAGTGCAGATTTCTGCCATCTCTGCTTTGACGGATCACTGCTGGGTCTCTCACCCTCTAATAGTTCAATTAATGAAGGCTGTCACCAAGAACAAGCATCCTAATTGCAACCTTTTTCCAAAGTGGGAACTGCGCAGGTTCTCAGTTACCTAGCAAAACCTCTTTTTGACCCAGTGGAAGACTGCAGGAGATGAGACTTAACAACCTTAAGAACTATGCCTCGCTATCTCTTTGGACAGAAGAGTTTCCGAGCTCCAGGATCTAGGGGCTCATTCTTGACATCCTACTCAGTAGTTTTGAGACCACTACAGCACTTCACTTCCGGGCTTCCCTTTACTCAGGATCGGACAGTGCCATCTTTTATGGATACAAATTCCTCTGATCTGCATGTTCTAGATGTTGCAAGAACACTTAGAGCCTTTGTGAATGTAACAAGGGAGCTTCAGGAAATCAGAACAGCTCTTCATAATTCCATCAGGTCTGAGAAAGAGCCAGCTAACATCAAACTCAAAAGATCTCTTCATGGCTCAAATGAATCAAGAAAGCCTTTTATTAAGGCTAGCCTATTATCAGTTTGTGACCTTGTCCCTCTGGGTGGCATCACAGTGCACTCTTCTCAGCTGTCCCCTGTGCCACCTTCGCTATCCGGGCAAAGATTCACCAGGCTGCCAACTCTGTCCATACTTTCATTGCCCATTTCAGAGTCAATCCAGCAGCCTCCGCTTCAGTTTAATTTAGAAAGAAAGTTATTTCTGAATCTGTTAAAGCCTTAATTTAAATTATTTTTGGTCAGCAAGTCTTGTCCCACCCTTACTTTTTTTCTGCTAGTTAGATCCCATATGTATGCTGCCATGGAGGCATATGGAAAACGGAAAATTGTATACTCACCTAACGGTAATTTTCCTTTCCATGTGCATCCATGGCAGGATAGGGATTTCCCTCCCTTTCCTTTTGTTGACTTTTTGCTGTTCTCCGGTTCGGCTAGTCAATGAGAATGCTGCTCGCTAGGGGTCACTTTCTTTTATAGCTAAGGTCCTGTTAATTGGTAGGGGTGGGGCTTAACCCATATGTATGCTGCCATGGAGGCACATGGAAAGGAAAATTACCGTTAGGTGAGTATACAATTTTCCGTTATAGATTTCCTTTGCCTGACATAGTTTGTACAGATTGTTTTCTACAGAAGTTCTTGGGTTCATGAAGTACGGACAGACTGATCAACTCCCGGCCAAGCAGTGTGTACTGCTTCATGCTGCAGGACTGGCGTTAGCCAAGTGAAATGAGGAATCTGGTGAGGTGATTGATCCTGGGGCAAGAACAGGCCAACAATGTCGGGGGACATCTGTACATGTTTGAGATTTCCTGCTGAAATGATTAGGAATGAAGTGTGTACTTGACTTTGGATCACTATTCTATTGTTTCTGTAGCGTGGTTCTGTCCACACTGTGCAGTGTGGGAAATGCATGTGTAGTATTTTACATTATCACATTTTCACACATTTTAATCTTTTCATGTTTTACTACGTGACACTGCACATTATAGTCAGTTATTTTACATGTGTTTTTGTAAGCTTTCTTTATTATAGTGATGTTTTTGCCTGTTTTAACAGATTTCAATACATTATTAAATTTTTTTTTTTCAATTAATATGATTGACATTAGGATAAATATGAATACCCACATGACTACCCAAAAACGCTAGCAATTTCCACAAACGCTCAGCTAATGTTAATGGATGGGCCAAATTCCAATGGAGTAATTGCGATTACCAAAATCATGCAGCATTGTTAGTGTTTCTGGAATGTAAAGTAAATAAACACTGGTGTAATCACTTGTAATAACCTACACAGAGCGATTTTGCTAGCATTTTTAAATTACTGCACACTGTAAAAAAATTTAAATTGATTGAAAGGACCAATCAGAATAAAAAAAAAAGCTAATTGCTACACAATCACTGGCAAAACGTTTACACTTTTTGAAATTGCTACCAAAATTGCCCGAAAATTCTCCTAAAATCACTTACAAAACACTCCATTAAAAATGCTAGTGATTACAATTAGCGATAGCGTTTTGTAGTGGGTTCCAGTGTTTTTTGCACTGTTGACGCATTTTATAGGGATTCTGCTTTGTGCTAAAACACACAAATGTAAAAAGTGTGAACTCCCTGCCAAGCCGATACTCCGCTACCAAGTTTCATCTAGCATGGGTACATACATTTTAGGGCCCTTTCAAGCTGAGAAAGTTGTATTGTGATCACATTTCAGCTAAACATAGCCAAAAAGTTGCATTATTATTATTATTATTATTATTATTATTTATGTGCTATTGTTGCGGTGTGACCATATAGTGGGCCACACAGTACAATGAAAGTATGCCTCACTGCCACTGAAAACACGTGTTACCCGATGCAATGGTATTGCAATGGAAACAGAGTGAAATTGTACATAGACTTGAAGATGTCTCCTCAAGAATAACTGAGGTGACATCTGCCTGTTAAGTCTAATGACTTGCCGATTAGAACAAGCCGCAAACCTCAGTGTACACCTGCCTTCCCTTTTTTATTGATTGTTCCCATCTTGCAAAAAGTCAGTTCGAGAATCCCTGTGTGCAATAATGAGTTATTGTTATGGAGAGGCCCTGAGGGCTCGTTCCCACTATCGCGAATCCGCATGCGTCCAACGCATGCGGATTCGCACATGTAATGTGAGTGGATGGGGCTGTTTCCACTCCTGCGGTGGCGTTGTGCGTTTTTTGTTGCGGAGGAAAAACGCACAAAAGAGGCAACGATTTCGCCTGCGTCGGGAATCCGTGCGAATCGCCGCTAATGTATTTAATAGTAAAAACGCATGCGTTTGTTACATGCGTTTTTACCCGCGATTTCGCGTGCGATTTCGCACCTTTTTCAATTTTATTTTGCCCTGGCAGTGTCATGGTTAATTTCGCATGGCACCCTGCCATGCGAAATCGCGGGTAAAAACGCATGCAGAAACGCATCCGCATGCGTTTTTACAAGCGTCGGAATGCCGGCGAATCGCGTCGCAACAGTGGAAACAAGCCCTAAACATAGTCTTGTGTTGCTGTTTCACACTTTATGGTATGGTATGTTTGGAATGAAAAGACTACAAAGGCCTACATTTATAGTTGTGCAAAATGTTTTATTAGTTTCAAAATGCCAGAAAAGCATGTTTGTCTTGCTGAGATCTCCAGCAGTGACTATCATTAGGATCATTTATCATGATATTTTCACTGCTATAGGCAGATTTAATAGGTTTTTGAATATGCAAATAATGTGCTGTAAGTGTGAGGATGCAGATAGTGAAGGTTTAAGGCTAGAGGGAGAGAGAAAGTGCTAAACATGAGCGAAGAGACTGGTAAGAGAACGTAAATTAGGGGGTGAGTGGTAGAGAGACACTGAGAGCGACAACCTATACAGGGAGTGCAGAATTATTAGGCAAGTTGTATTTTTGAGGAATAATTTTATTAATGAACATCCATGTTCTCAATGAACCCAAAAAACTCATTTAATATCAAAGCTGAATATTTTTGAAAGTAGCTTTTTAGTTTTTTAGTTTTAGCTATTTTAGGGGGATATCTGTGTGTGCAGGTGACTATTACTGTGCATAATTATTAGGCAACTTAACAAAAAACAAATATAAACCCATTTCAATTATTTATTTTTACCAGTGAAACCAATATAACATCTCAACATTCACAGATATACATTTCTGACATTCAAAAACAAAACAAAAACAAATCCGTGACCAATATAGCCACCTTTCTTTGCAAGGACACTCAAAAGCCTGCCATCCATGGATTCTGTCAGTGTTTTGATCTGTTCACCACCATCAACATTGCGTGCAGCAGCAACCACAGCCTCCCAGACACTGTTCAGAGAGGTGTACTGTTTTCCCTCCTTGTAAATCTCACATTTTATGATGGACCAAAGGTCTCAATGGGGTTCAGATCTGGTGAACAAGGAGGCCATGTCATTAGTTTTTCTTCTTTTATACCCTTTCTTGCCAGCCACGCTGTGGAGTACTTGGAGCATTGTGATGGAGCATTGTCCTGCATGAAAATCATGTTTTTCTTGAAGGATGCAGACTTCTTCCTGTACCATTGCTTGAAGAAGGTGTCTTCCAGAAACTGGCAGTAGGACTGGGAGTTGAGCTTGACTCCATCCTCAACCCGAAAAGGCCACACAAGCTTACCTTTGATGATACCAGCCCAAACCAGTACTCCACCTCCACCTTGCTGGCGTCTGAGTCGGACTGGAGCTCTCTGCCCTTTACCAATCCAGCCACGGGCCCATCCATCTGGCCCATCAAGACTCTCTCTCATTTCATCAGTCCATAAAACCTTAGAGGAATCAGTCTTGAGATATTTCTTGGCCCAGTCTTGACGTTTCAGCTTGTGTGTCTTGTTCAGTGGTGGTCATCTTTCAGCCTTTCTTACCTTGGCCATGTCTCTGAGTATTGCACACCTTGTGCTTTGGGCACTCCAGTGATGTTGCAGCTCTGAAATATCTAGTGGCAAGTGGCATCTTGGCAGCTGCACGCTTGACTTTTCTCAGTTCATAGGCAGTTATTTTGCGCCTTGGTTTTTCCACACGCTACTTGCGACCCTGTTGACTATTTTGAATGAAACGCTTGATTGTTCGATGATCACGCTTCAGAAGCTTTGCAATTTTAAGAGTGCTGCATCGCATCCCTCTGCAAGATATCTCACTATTTTTGACTTTTCTGAGCCTGTCAAGTCCTTCTTTTGACCCATTTTGCCAAAGGAAAGTAAGTTGCCTAATAATTATGCACACCTGATATAGGGTGTTGATGTCATTAGACCACACCTTCTCATTACAGAGATGCACATCGCCTAATATGCTTAATTGGTAGTAGGCTTTCGAGCCTATACAGTTTGGAGTAAAGCTGAGTACACACGTACGATAACGATCGTTCAAAAACGAACGATAACGACAATCGGAGCGATAATCGTGCGCTCCAAATTTTCCAACGATCGTTTTTTTGGACGATAACTACCATTATCGTTCAATCCGACCGATCCAACCCGGCGGATTTTTTCGAAAGATAATCGTTCAATCGTTGCAGTGTGTACAAAGATCGTCCGATAACGCATGTTCTTATTGCCTGTCATAACGTCACTTCCGTTTGCGCACGCATTTTTTAATCGTTTGTCGTTCAGTACTTTATACTTCTATCGTTCACGTGTGTACACAATCGTTCATTACGAACGATCTTTTCGGTCTAATTTGAATATCGTGTAAACGTCACGAATCGTTCGTAACGAACGATCTTTATCGGACGTGTATACGAACCTTTAGACAACATGCATAAAGAGGATGATGTGGTCAAAATACTCATTTGCCTTATAATTCTGCACTCCCTGTAAGGTGAGAGAAAGATTAGACTAACAAGGGATGAGAGTGATAGAAAGACGAATGTTTGTGTTTTGAAGAGAAACACAGAGATGGCAAGTGTTGGGAGATGTGTCCTAGGCCCCTGACACACTGGAGCTTGTTTTGCGGGTCATTTTCATTTCTTTAAAAAGCCTGCATTGTTTTATATTAGAATTGCGGCAAAATCGCAGCAATCGAGATTTTTTTTTTTTTTTTTTTTTTAAAGTTGTGATTGCGGCTATTTTGTAAGTCAGGGAAGGTGTGTTTTTATTTTATTTTTTATTTTTTTTTATATTATTTTTTTATTTTTTTTTACATCGACCTGCAAAACGCTCCCCAGTGTGGCAGGGCCCTGATGGAGGGGGGTTGACAAATGCAGAATAAAGGTAGAAATGGTAGAGGGTGAAAAGTTAGTTTTGATGAGGGCAGCTAGTTTTACACTGGGAAGCAAGCAACAGAAGGGGAAGTAGCTTTGCAATGTGAAAAACCCAGTACGTAAAAGGTGCAACTGTAAATGTGTATTGTCGCAATTGTTGGATTGCATTTGCCATGCCCTTATACTGGTCAGTGCAACATGTTAATGCAATGCATTTAGGCAGCCTGAGAGAAGGGTCAGTTATAAGGAGAAAAGTTCTGGGGTGTGTGAAGCAACTGAAAGTCAGAAAGTTTTTTTTTTTTTTTTTATTTTTTTTATTTTTTGGGGTCAAATGGGCTGTTATAACATTTTGTTGCTGGAAAATGTGGTGGTGGTAGTGTGACATTGGTTGACATTAAGAGACAGAACTTTGTGAACAACTACCACCCTCCTATATTATCTGGACATTTGACAATTACAACAAGGCATTAATCTATTCATAATTAAAAAAAAACAGACACTCCTCATGTTTCTAATATTCACTTGTATGTTTGGTCAGTGCTCATAAGAAGAATTTTATATAGACCTAACAAAACTTTTTTTTTTTTTTTTTTTTTTTTTTTTTTTCCTCTGCCATAGGTATTCAGATCTAACAAATTTTTCTTCTGCACTCTATGGTCTTAAAATCATAGGAAAAGCTGTACAATCTGGTAAAAACATTAATCTTAGCAAGGTATGTACTGTTTTTTGTTTTGATTTCTGTGTATCTGTATCTGTTGAAGTCCCTTACTGCTGATCAGCTGTTAAGCCCCATCTACACGATACCATTCTTTGTACGATTCGATTACGATTCTATTTACGATCCGATTAAATCCGACATGTTCGATTTGATTCGATTTGCCATTGTTTTGCAATGGCAAATCGAATTGAATCTAATCAGGATCGGACATGTTGGATTTAATTGAGTCGTAAATAGAATCGTAATCGAATCGTACAAAGAATCGTATCGTGTAGATTGGGCTTAACAGATGTGTGATAGGAATTCCCAGATCAGCAGTGTTAAGGTGGCCATTCACCTATAGATAAGATCTAGATTGACAATCAGTGGCGTAGCAATAGGGGGTGCAGATGTTGCGACCACATCTGGGCCCATGGGCCAGAGAGGCCCTCCCTCAACCGCAGTATTACCTCTCTATTGGTCCTGTTCGGGTAATTATTACTTATGTAGATGCTTTAACCATTTGCCGACCCCCCCCCCCCCCCCCCCCCCACAGCCGATGGGCGGCGACAAAGTGGACGCCTTAAGGACCGCAATACGCACATCGGCGGCGGGTCCTTAAGGCGTGTCTGGCCAGCGATCGCGTCATTGATGACGCGTGCTGCCGCCGGCAAAAGGCCCCGCCCACTTGGCGCGATACCCCGCCGGCCAATTAGCAGTGCCGGCGGGGTTTGAAAGCGCCAATCGGGCCAATCAAAATGAATACACTTTGTTTACATGACAAAGTGTATTATACAGGCTGCCTCCTCCTCCTCCGCACTCTTCGTCCGTGCGACCATCAGAGGAGGAGGCAACCCCGAAAGTGATCAGAAAGACACTGTATTTTACACCCACAGACCCCCTGATCGCCCACCCCAGCACACCCCTGTGTACACCCAAGCACCCACCTATAAACCCATCAATCACCCCCTGCCACTATCTGCCAACGCTATTATTTAGATTAGGTCCCTAATTGCCCCCTAGGGTCCCCTGATTACCCCCCCCCCCCCAGACCACCCCCCTGTATACTGTATACTATTGTATACATCTGCCTTACCCACTGATCACCTGTCTGTCACCCCTTGTCACCACCACCCATCAGAGCAGACCCTAAACTGTCCCTTGGGGGCACCTGATCACCCACCCAGACCCTCAGATTGCCCTCAGACTCCCCCTCCAGATAACCTTCCCAGTGCATTGTTTACATCTATTCTCCCCTGTAATCCCTCACTAATCTCCCATCGTCACGCCCTGTGTCTGCCACCCATCAGATCAGGACCCAGTCTGCCCCGTGCGGGCACCTTATCAACCCCCCTCACCCTTAGATCGCCCTCAGCCCCCCCACCCCCCCAACCAATCACCTTCCCAGTGCATTGTATTTGATTGTGCTGACATTGTATTTGATTGTGCTGACATTGTATTTGATTGTGCTGACATTGTATTTGATTGTGCTGACATTGTATTTGATTGTGCTGACATTGTATTTGATTGTGCTGACATTGTATTTGATTGTGCTGGCATTGTATTTGATTGTGCTGGCATTGTATTTGATTGTGCTGACATTGTATTTGATTGTGCTGACATCGTATGTGATTGTCCCGCGATTGCCCTGTGATTGTTTCTGATTGGCTCTGATTCCCTACTCGCCACCACCCCCCCTGTCACTATCCTAGTTGATTTTTTTTAATCAAAACTCAGTGACCACAGCTTTCTACCTCTCAAATACTCCCTTTCGCTAGGTAGGTGCTCTTTTTCCTGGGTAGTCTCAGAGGAATACCCCCTAAATTTAGCAGTCCACCATGGCAAGAAAGGGGTATTCCGATGATGAGGTGTTCAGGTACATGGCCCAGTCGGATGAGGACGATTGGGACGAACCATTCGACGAATCATCTGGGTCAGAGTTTGAACCTGATTTGAGCAGTTGCTCACTGACCGATAGCGATGACTAGGTTGAGGTCCCGGCTAGAGCCAGGCGTACCACACCCCATGTCGTTGGACCGCAGGTGGCGCAAGATCAGCCTTAAGGGCAGCAGAGTGGTGCTAGTGCTGGTCTGATTTTTCATGGTGAGGCAGGCACCAGCAGCACAGCATCTCCTGGACCTAGCACCAGTGCTTCCTTATACCCTGGTGAAGTGGCGAGCACCAGCATGGAAGTTGAAACTGGTGCGGTGGCACGTGCAGTAACACCCCGGTCGCAGCCACCAAGTAGACGGGCCCATACTACCCCTAATTTACCAGAGGTGCTGGCAAATCCAAATTGGCAATCCCCTGATACCGCCGCACTGCCCCCTTTCACCGCCCAGTCTGGAGTCCAAGTGGAGACAGATAATCTAGGATCAGCCCTAGACTTTTTTTTTTTTTAATCTGTTCATCACCCAGGATCTCTTAGACCTAGTCGTGGCAGAGACCAACCATAAAGCCACACAATTTCTAACCGCCAATCCGGATGTCTTCCTTGCCCAGCCTTTTCGGTGGAAACCAGTCCAAGTTTCCAAAATTAAAATTTTTTTGGGCCTTCTCTTACACCTGGGACTAATGAAACAGAATGTGTTGCGGCCTTATTGGTCTACGGACCCAGCATGTCATGTTCCCCTGTACTCTGCTGCCATGTCAGGACACGATTTGAGAACCTCCTGCGCTTCTGCACTTCAATGATGACAAAACCTGTCATCAAAGTGACCACCCTGCTTTTGACCGGCTCCACAAAATTCAGCCCCTCATAGACCACCTGTCATCCACATTTGCAGATGCTTATACCCCTGAACAGCAAATCTGCGTAGCCGAGTCCCTCATACGTTTTACCGGGCGCCTTGCCATCAAACAGTACATCCCAAGCAAGCGCGCCCGGTATAGGGTGAAACTGTATAAGCTCTGTGAAAGGGCCACATGCTATACATCTTATTTTAGGGTCTATGAGGGAAAAGACTCCAAATTGGAGCCGGTCGGATGCCCTGACTACCTGGGGAGCAGTGGAAAGGTTATGTGGGACTTGGCGTCACCCTTGTTCCAGAAGGGGTACCATCTTTATGTGGACAATTACTACTGAAGTGTGGCCCTCTATCAGCACTTAAAGTTAGAAGGAATCTGATGCTGTGGCACCGTGCGGCGTAATCGCCGGGGCTTCCCCCAACGGCTCATTACCACCAAACTTCAGCGGGGGCAGAGGGCCGCCTTGAGTGCTGACAACCTGCTCGCGGTGAAATGGAAGGACAAGAGGGACGTTTACTTTCTGTCCACCATTCACGCAGGCACGACAATCCAAATTCAATGGCGAACTGAGGTCATTGAAAAAGCCCTTGTCGTCCATGAGTATAATACTAACATGGGAGGGGTGGACTTCAATGACCAGAGGTTAGCGCCCTATTTACTTTCCCGTAAAACAAGACACTGGTATAAAAAAAGTGTCTTTTTATCTAATTCAGTTGGCAGTTTACAACAGCTTTGTTCTCTACAGTAAGGCTGGGAGAACTGGATGGTTTCTTCAATTACAGAGACAGATCACTATGGAACTCCTGTATCCAGGAGGTGTCCGGGCCCAACCCCAAGATGCAACTAGCCGGTGGCATGGAAAGCATTACGCCTATCCGATTCCGTGTACCCCAGGTCAACGCACCCAAAGATAACGCTGTCGTGTCTGCAGCAGGGCTGGAACAAGGCGTGACACCACTGTTTATTGTCCCGCCTGCCCTGACCAGCCTGGCCTATGCCTAGGGGAGTGTTTTGAGAGGTGCCACGAGCAGGTACACTATTAGAGAGTAGGGAACTCCAGACACAGCGGTAGGCACACAAGGGTCTCTCAGTGCTATTTCACACTGCTGCGATGCATTAGGGCAAAATGCCTAGCGAAAGTCACACTTTGCGGTCCCCCCCTACGCCAGAAGTGCTTGACTTAACGCTAGTGCATGCCTACGTTACTGCGTGGCTTCTGCGGCAATTTCGGTCGGCCCGGAAGTCATGTTAGTCTATGGCGACGCAGTTCATTACTAGGCCGAATGCTACTCTTGTGGTATTCCCTGAAGGTCTGTTTTGGACGATATGGTGCGGCTTGCTCGACCCACCGGATATGCCAATATGCAGTGTGAAACCAAACATGTGGTTTTGAGAGACCATAATACACAATGCGTAATGTACTTCGCCACAACTCTGTGCGATTTGCGCTTCGCACATTGTCCCATGGGGAGGAGAGGTTTGTCCTCGGAAGGTACGTTAAAAAAAAAAAAAACAGGTAAGCAAAAAAGTTAATGTTTAGTTCGCAATGTTAAGGTTTTGTTTAAAAAATTTCAAAGTTTATCAATGTTAAAGAGAACCCGAGGCGGGGTTCTTCCATCGCAATCCATGTACAGAGGCTGGGTCTGTCTATAGAGCCCAGCCTCTGTTGCTAGTTCGTTCCCTCCATTTATGCTCCTATCAGTCTGTGGCATGCTTTGACATAGTGTGCAGCGATTGTCACTGTGGATTTATCTTCTCCAATTAGAATGTAGAGTTTTCTCTCATCATTTTTGTGAAAGTCTGGAAATAGTTCCATCAACTTCTTAAAGAGACACTGAAGCAAATTTTTTTTTTTTTTTTTTTTTTTTTAATATTATGATTTGTATGTGTAGCACAGCTAAGAAATAAAACATTAAGATCAGATACATCAGTGTAATTGTTTCCAGTACAGGAAGAGTTAAGAGACTCCAGTTGTTATCTCTATGCAAAAAAGCCATTAATCTCTACGACTTTCAAAGTCGTGGAGAGGGCTGTTTTCTGACTTTTATTATCTCAACTGTAAGTGAACCGTTTTCTTTTTGTCTGCCAGAGGAGAGGTCATTAGTTCACAGACTGCTCTGAAAGAATCATTTTGAATGCTGAGTGTTGTGTAATCTGCACATATTAGAGAATGATGCAATGTTAGAGAAAACACTATATACCTGAAAATAAAAATATGAGAATATTTTCTTTGCTGCTAATCTTCTAGTAATTATTCATAGTACAAAACCAATTCATTATATCATTTTTTTTTATATCATTTTTTTTTTCTCGCTTCAGTGTCTCTTTAACCACTTCCCGACCGCCGTATATACAATTGGCGGCCGGGAAGTGGACGCCGCAAGGACCGCCGTATTGACAAAATGCGGCGGTCCTTGTATGGGCATGGGCGGAGCGATCGCGTCATCCGTGACGCGATCCTCCGCCTGGCGCCGCAACATCCCGCCGGCCATACGAAAGCGCCGGCGGGATGTTAACCCGACGATCGCCGCATACAAAGTGTATAATACACTTTGTAATGTTTACAAAGTGTATTATACAGGCTGCCTCCTGCCCTGGTGGTCCCAATGTCCGAGGGACCACCAGGGCAGGCTGCAGCCACCCTAGTCTGCACCAAGCACACTGATTTCCCCCCCCCCCCCCTGCCCCAGATCGCCCACAGCACCCATCAAACCCCCCCCCCCCTGCCCACCCCCAGACCCCTGTTTGCACCCAATCACCCCCCCTAATCACCCATCAATCACTCCCTGTCACTATCTGTCAACGCTATTTTTTTTTATCCCCCCCCTGCCCCCCGCTCCCTCCTGATCACCCCCCCACCCCTCAGATTCTCCCCAGACCCCCCCCCCCCCCCCATGTACTGTATGCATCTATCCCCCCTGATCACCTGTCCATCACCTGTCCATCACCCGTCAATCACCCCCTGTCACTGCCACCCATCAATCAGCCCCTAACCTGCCCCTTGCGGGCAATCTGATCACCCCCCCACACCAATAGATCGCCCGCAGATCCGACATCAGATCACCTCCCAAATCCATTGTTTACATCTATTCTCTCCTCTAAACACCCACTAATTACCCATCAATCACCCATCAATCACCCCCTATCACCACCTGTCACTTTTACCTATCAGATCAGACCCTAATCTGCCCCTTGCGGGCACCCAATCACCCGCCCACACGCTCAGATTGCCCTCAGACCCCCCCTTATCAATTCGCCAGTGCAATATTTACATCTGTTCTCCCCTGTAATAACCCACTGATTACCTGTCAATCACCTATCAATCACCCATCAATCACCCCCTGTCACTGCCGCCCATCAATCACCCCCTGTCACTGCCGCCCATCAATCACCCGCTGTCACTGCCACCCATCAATCAGCCCCTAACCTGCCCCTTGCGGGCAATCTGATCACCCACCCACACCAATAGATCGCCCGCAGATCCGACATCCGATCACCTCCCAAGTGCAGTGTTTACATCTGTTCTCTACCCTAAACACCCACTAATTACCCATCAATCACCCCCTGTCACTGCTACCTATCAGATTAGACCCCTATCTGCCCCTAGGGCACTCAATCACCCGCCCACACCCTCAGAATGCCCTCAGACCCCAGCCCTGATCACCTCGCCAGTGCATTGCTTGCATCTATTCCCCCCTCTAATCACACCTTGAGACACCCATCAATCACCTCCTGTCACCCCCTAGCACACCTACCCATCAGATCAGGCCCCAATTTGCCCCGTGTGGGCTCCTGATCACTCGGCCAAACCCTCAGATCCCCCTCAGACCCCCTTCCGATCACCTCCCCAGTGCATTGATTGCATCTATTTTCCCCTCTAACCACCCCCTGAGACACCCATCAATCACCTCCTGTCACCCCCCTAGCACTCCTATCCATCAGATCAGGCCCAATACAACCTGTCATCTAAAAGGCCACCCTGCTTATGACCGGTTCCACAAAATTCGCCCCCTCATAGACCACCTGTCATCAAAATTTGCAGATGCTTATACCCCTGAACAGTCATTTTGAGACATTTGGTTTCCAGACTACTCACGGTTTTGGGCCTGTAAAATGCCAGGGCGGTATAGGAACCCCACAAGTGACCCCATTTTAGAAAAGACACCCCAAGGTATTCTGTTAGGTGTATGACGAGTTCATAGAAGATTTTATTTTTTGTCAAAAGTTAGCGGAAATTGATTTTTATTGGTTTTTTTTCACAGTGTCATTTTTCACTAACTTGTGACAAAAAATAAAATCTTCTATGAACTCTCCATACACCTAACGGAATACCTTGGGGTGTCTTCTTTCTAAAATGGGGTCACTTGTGGGGTTCCTATACTGCCCTTGCATTTTAGGGGCCCTAAACCGCGAGGAGTAGTCTAGAAAACAAATGCCTCAAAATGACCTGTGAATAGGACGTTGGGCCCCTTAGCGCACCTAGGCTGCAAAAAAGTGTCACATGTGGTACCGCCGTACTCAGGAAAAGTAGTATAATGTGTTTTGGGGTGTATTTTTACACATACCCATGCTGGGTGGGAGAAATACTTCTGTAAATGACAATCTTTTGATTTTTTTACACACAATTGTCCATTTACAGAGGTATTTCTCCCCCCCAGCATAGGTATGTGTAAAAATACACCCCAAAACACATTGTACTACTTCTCCCGAGTATGGCGATACCACATGTGTGGCACTTTTTTGCACCCTAACTGCGCTAAAGGGCCCAAAGTCCAATGAGTACCCTTAGGATTTCACAGGTCATTTTGAGAAATTTCGTTTCAAGACTACTCCTCACGGTTTAGGGCCCCTAAAATGCCAGGGCAGTATAGGAATCCCACAAATGACCCCATTTTAGAAAGAAGACACCCCAAGGTATTCCGTTAGTAGTATGGCGAGTTCATAGAAGATTTTATTTTTTGTCACAAGTTAGCGGAAATTGATTTTAATTGTTTTTTCACAAAGTGTCATTTTCCGCTAACTTTTGACAAAAAATAAAATCTTCTATGAACTCTCCATACACCTAACGGAATACCTTGGGGTGTCTTCTTTCTAAAATGGGGTCATTTGTGGGGTTCCTATACTGCCCTGGCATTTTAGGGGCCCTAAACCGTGAGGAGTAGTCTTGAAACGAAATTTCTCAAAATGACCTGTGAAATCCTAAAGGTACTCATTGGACTTTGGGTCCTTTAGCGCAGTTAGGGTGCAAAAAAGTGCCACACGTGGTATCGCCGTACTCAGGAGAAGTAGTATAACGTGTTTTGTGGTGTATTTTTACACATACCCATGCTTAGTGGGAGAAAAATCTCTGTAAATGGACAATTGTGTGTAAAAAAAATTAACAAATTGTCATTTACAGAGATATTTCTCCCACCCAGCATGGGTATGTGTAAAAATACACCCCAAAACACATTATACTACTTCTCCTGAGTACGGCAATACCACATGTGTGGCACTTTTTTGCAGCCTAACTGCGCTAAGGGGTCCAAAGTCCAATGAGCACCTTTAGGCTTTACAGGGGTGCTTACAATTTAGCACCCCCCAAAATGTCAGGACAGTAAACACACCCCACAAATGACCCCATTTTGGAAAGTAGACCCTTCAAGGTATTCAGAGAGGGGCATGGTGAGTCCGTGGCAGATTTCATTTTTTTTGGTCGCAAGTTAGAAGAAATGGAAACTTTTTTTTTTTTTTTTTTTTTTTCTCACAAAGTGTCATTTTCCGCTTACTTGTGACAAAAAATATCTTCTATGAACTCACTATGCCTCTCAGTGAATACTTTGGGATGTCTTCTTTCCAAAATGGGGTAATTTGGGGGGTATTTATACTATCCTGGAATTCTAGCCCCTCATGAAACATGACAGGGGGTCAGAAAAGTCATAGATGCTTGAAAATGAGAAAATTCACTTTTTGCACCATAGTTTGTAAACGCTATAACTTTTACCCAAACCAATAAATATACATTGAATGGGTTTTTTTTAATCAAAAACACGTTTGTCCACATTTTTCGCGCTGCATGTATACAGAAATTTTACTTTATGTGAAAAATGTCAGCACAGAAAGTTAAAAACATTTTTTGCCAAAATTCATGTCTTTTTTGATGAATATAATAAAAAGTAAAAATCGCAGGAGCAATCAAATAGCACCAAAAGAAAGCTTTATTAGTGACAAGAAAAGGAGCCAAAATTCATTTAGGTGGTAGGTTGTATGAGCGAGCAATAAACCGTGAAAGCTGCAGTGGTCTGAATGGAAAAAAGTGGCCGGTCCTTAAGGGGTAGAAAGCCCTAGGTCCTCAAGTGGTTAAAGGATACCCGAAGTGAAATGTGACATGATGAGATAGACACGTGTATGTACAGTGCCTGGCACACAAATAACTATGCTGTGTTGCTTTTTTTTCTTTCTCTGCCTGAAATAAGAAATTCCAACTATAAAACAGAAAATGGCTTCTGAGAGCAAGAAAGAGATAAAAAGGGAAATTTCTTATCAGTGAGGATCACACTGTAGTCACTTGAGTCAGGACTGAGTCAGCCACTTGCATACTTGATATTTAACTCTTTCAGGCAGAGAAAGAAAAAAAGGAACACAGCATAGTTATTTGTGTGCTAGGCACTGTACATACCCATGTCTATCTCATCATGTCACTTCGGGTATCCTTTAACTACCTAAGGGTTTTTGCCATCAGGACTGGCCACGCGTAGCTTTCTCCGCATTCCCGACTGTAATTAGCGATATTGCGGCCGCAACGCCTACAAAAATATGCGCTGTGGCCCGCAATAGCGTTAATTACAGTCGGGAGTACGGAGAAAGCTACGCGTGGCCAGGCCTGACGGCAAAAACCAAACTAGCTGGCAGCGGTAGACCAGAGGATTAGTGAGTGGCTGCGAGGGCACAGGAATGCTGCAGGGGGCTGGCAGAAGCCCCAGGTGAGTAAAACTCTATTTTCGCGATCGAAATTGCCGCGGCCTCGACTTCGATGGCGAAAATAGAGAGAAATAAAAGGCGTAGGGCAACGATTTAGGTATCGTCAGAAAGAGGAAAAAGAGAGCTTTAAAATGATATCCATCTTTCCATAGTTATATTGTATTACACAGGGCGACTTTTTCTCAAAGTCAGCAGCTCCGTTCAGCAGAATGGAGCTGCTGACTTTGAGAAAAAGCCGCCCTGTGTAATACAATGTAACTATGGAAAGATGTATATCATTTTAAAGCTCTCTTTCTCCTCTTTCTGACGATACCTAAACGTTGCCCTATGCCTTTTAGTTTTCTGTATTTTCGCGATCGAAGTTGCGGCCGCTGCAATTTTGATCGCGAAAATAGCAAACTAAAAGGCGTAGGGCGGTGGTTTATATATCATTGGAAAGAGGAGAAAGAGAGCTTTAACCACTTCACCACTGAGGGGTTTTACCCCCTGACCACCAGAGCAATTTTCACCTTTCAGCGCTCCTTCCATTCATTCGTCTATAACATTATTATTACTTATCCCAATGAAATGAACTATATCTTGTTTTTTTCGCCACCAATTAGGCTTTCTTTAGGTGGGACATTATGCCAAGAATTATTTTATTCTAAATGTGTTTTAATGGGGAAATAGGAAAAAATGTGGGAAAAAATTATTTTTCAGTTTTCGGCCATTATAGTTTTTAAATAAAGCATGCTACTGTAATTAAAACCCATGAAATGTATTAACCCATTTGTCCCGGTTATAAAACCATTTAAATTATGTCCCTATCACAATGTTTGGCGACAATATTTTATTTGGAAATAAAGGTGCATTTTTTTCAGTTTTGCATCCATCCCTAATTACAAGCCCGCAGTTTATAAAGTAACAGTGTTATACCCTCTTGACATAAATATTTAAAAAGTTCAGTCCCTAAGGTAACTATTTATGTTTTTTTTTATTGTATTTTTTTTTTTTAATTACAAAAATAAATAAATTGGGGTGTGGGAGCTAATGAGTTAATTTATTGTGTAAATGTAATGTTTGTATATGTAAAATGCTTTTAGGGTGTAGTTTACTATTTGGCCACAAGATGGCCACAGAGTGTTTGTTTACATGTGACCTGTAAGCGTCCGGAAGGACGATTACAGGAAGCAGTAGGAGGCTGGGAGACTCACAATGATCTCGCTGTTTCTGAAAGAAGCAGCAGATCATTGCGGGGGCTTAGATCAACGAACGGGAATGGATTTTCCCGTTCATTGATCTCCGAGCGGGCGGCGGCGTGCACGAGCGGCGGGTGCGCGCGCACGAGCGGAGGGAGTGCGGACAGCGGCGGTAGCGCGGAAGGTACGGATTTCTCCGTCCCTGGTTTTTTAGGAGCGAAAAAAGGGGCAGAGAAATCCGTACGCGTGGGGGTAAAGTGGTTAAAATGATATGCATCTTTCCATAGTTTCTGCACTGCTCGGAGTCCCTTTAAGTGTCCCTTTAAGGACCAGACACTTTTTTTTTTTTTTTTCCATTCAGACCACTGCAGCTTTAACGGTTTATTGCTCGGTCATACAATCTACCACCTAAATGAATTTTTCCTCCTTTTCTTGTCACTAATACAGCTTTCTTTTGTTGCTATTTGATTGCTGCTGTGATTTTTAGTTTTTATTATATTCATCAAAAAAGACATGAATTTTGTCAAAAGAAATGGTTTTTTTTTTTTTTTTGGTTTTTTTTTAACTTTCTGTGCTGACATTTTTCAAATAAAGTAAAATTTCTATATACATTTTTGTACAAACTTATTGTGCTACATGTCTTTGATTAAAAAAAAAAATCCAATAAGTGTATATTTATTGGTTTAGGTAAAAGTTATAGCGTTTACAAACTATGGTGCAAAAAGTGAATTTTCCCATCTCTGACTTTTCTGAGCACCTGTCATGTTTCATGAGGTGCTAGAATTCCAGGATAGTATAAATACCCCCCCCCCCCCCCCCCCCAAATGACACCATTTTGGAAAGAAGACATCCCAAAGTATTCTCTAAGAGGCATGGTGAGTTCATGGAAAATTTTATTTGTCACAAGCTAGTGGAAAATGACACTTTGTGACAAATAAGTTTCCATTTCTGCTAACTTGTGAGAGAAAAAAGAAATCTGCCACGGACTCACCATGCCCCTCTCTGAATACTTCGGGGTGTCTACTTTCCAAAATAGGGTCATTTGTGGGGTGTGTTTACTGTCCTGGTATTTTGGGGGGTGCTAAATTGTAAGCACCCCTGTAAAGCCTAAAGGTGCTCATAGGACTTTGGGCCCCTTAGCACACCTAGCCTGCAAAAAAGTGTCACATGTGGTATCGCCGTGCTCAGGAGAAATAGTATAATGTGTTTTGGGGTGTATTTTTACATACCCATGCTGGGTGGGAAAAAACATCTCTGTAAATGGACAATTGTGTGTAAAATAAAAAAAAATACAATTTACAGAGATTTTTCCCACCCAGCATGGGTATGTGTAAAAATACACCCCAAAACACATTATACTACTTCTCCTGAGTACGGCGATATCACATGTAAGTCCTATGATTACCTTTAGGATTTCAGAGGTCATTTTGAGGCATTTGGTTTCTAGACTACTCACGGTTTAGGGCCCCTAAAATGGCAGGGCAGTATAGGAACCCCACAAGTGACCGCATTTTAGAAAGAAGACACCCCAATGTATTCCGTTAGGTCTATGATGAGTTCATAGAGATTTTTTTTTTTTTTTGTCACAAGTTAGCGGAAATTGATTTTTTTTTTTTCACAAAGTGTCATTTTCCACTAACTTGTGACAACAAATAAAATCTCCTATGAACTCATCATACACAACTGAATACCTTGGGGTGTCTTCTTTCTAAAATGAGGTCACTTGTGGGGTTCCTACACTGCCCTGGCATTTTAGGGGCCCAAAACCGTGAGGAGTAGTCTGGAAACCAAATGCCTCAAAATGACTGTTCAGGGGTATAAGCATCTGAAAATTTTGATGACAGGTGGTCTATGAGGGGCCGACTTTTGTGGAACCGGTCATAAGCAGGGTGGCCTCTTAGATGACAGTTTGTATTGGCACTGAAGTGCCGGAAGCGCAGGATGTTTTCAAATCGTGACCTGGACATGGCAGCAGAGAACATGGGCATGTGATGTATTGGGTGCGTAGACCAATAAGACCGCAATACATTCTTTTGACTAGACCCATGTTAAGGAGAAGGCCCCCAAAAATCTTACGTTCGGAAACTTGGAGTGGTTTCCACCGAAAAGGTTGGGCATGGTAGCTTCTTGAATTGGTGTTTGCGTACTGTGTGGCATAACGGTTGGTCTCCAGCAGTGATCCAGAAAAAAAAAAATTCTGTCACTGCGGTGGGGCGGGTGAGGGTTTGGCCGGGTGATCATAAGCCCGCAGGGGGCAGATTAGGGCCTGATCTGATGGATAGGAGTGCTAGGGGGTGACAGGTGGTGACAGGAGGTCATTGATGGGTGTCTCAGAGGGTGATTAGAGGGGAGAATAGACGCAATCAATGCACTGGGGAGGTGATCGGAAGGGGGTTTGAGGGGGGATCTGAGGGTTTGGCCGAGTGATCAGGAGCCCACACTGGGCAAATATGGGCCTGATCTGATGGGTAGGTGTGCTAGGGGCTGACAGGTGATTGATGAGTGTCTCGGTGTGATTAGAGGGGGGAATAGATGCAAGCAATGCACTGGGGAGGTGATCGGGGGGGGGGGGGAGGGGGGAGGGCGATCTGAGGGTGTGGGCGGGTAATTGGGTACCCGCAAGGGGCAGATTAGGGTCTGATCTGATGAGTAGCAGTGACGGGGTGATTGATGGGTGATCAGGGTGTGATTAGAGGGGAGAACAGATGTAAACAATGCAGTTGGGAGGTGATCTGAGGGTGGGTCTGCGGGCGATCTGAGGGTGTGGGCGGGTGATCAGGTGCCCACAAGGGGCAGGTTAGGGTCTGATCTGATGGGTGACAGTGACAGGTGGTGTCGGGGTTATTGACGGGTTGACAGGTGATCAGTGAGTGATTACAGGGGAGAATAGCTGTATACAGTACACGGGGGGTGGGGTGTCTGGGGAGGATCTGAGGGTGTAGGGGGAGTGATCAGGAGCCCCCAGGGGGCAGTTTAGGACCTAATCTAAATTTTAGCGTTGACAGATAGTGACGGGGTGATTGATGGGTGATTAGGGGAGTGATCGGGGGGGGGGGGGGGGGGGTGTCTGAGGGGTGCTGTGAGCGATCAGGGGGCGGGGGGGCAGGATCAGCGTGCTTATGTGTGTACTAGATGGGCCGCCTCCTGCCCTGGTGGTCCCTCGATCCACCAGGGCAGGAGGCAGCCTGTATAATTCGCTTTGTATACAATACAAAGCGTATTATACGCTTTGAACGCGGCAGATCGGGGGTTAACAATCCGCCGGCGCTGCTAATTGGCCGGCGGGTTGATGTCACACGTGGGCGGAGCCTAATGCTGGCGGATGCGCACGCATCACTGCGCACGATCCCCGGCTATTCAGTCCCTCAGGAGCCGGCGTTAGGCAGTCCTGGGGGTGCCACTTTGCCGATGCCCATAGGTAGTGGGTGGTTGGCAAGTGGTTAAAGAAGGTTTCCCTGGTTGCGGTATACGTGTAGCAGTGCAGCAGGAAGTGATTCTCGTCCTCAAGGGTCTTCTACTCACAGTAGTCTCTCCTCCCCGGGTTTGTACGTCTGTCTGTGTCTCCCAGTCTCTATTTCGAGATTATGAGCACTCAATCTGTAGACGCCTAGTATTTTCCTCTCGAGAGTTTTGGAGATTTTCCAGGTATGGGGCTATTTTATAGTCTCAGTATAGGGACTGGTATATGGTTAGCTTCTGTGACTGTTTTATTTCATTCCTCCATTTATCTACATAGTCCTCTTTGCTCTTGGCTGTGGTGTGCTTTATCTGGGCTCTTGATAGGACCCGTGGATCTGTGTTTGGAGGGAGCAGAGAGTTGACCACTTCTTTCAGGGCACATGGCTTTTCTTGGTCTTCATTGTGTAGCATAGCTTTGTAGTGAGGTGAGTCCGGCATGCTGCTCCTGTAGGTGGGCCCAGTAGGACAAGACTCTCTTCTGTATCTCAAGCAGTAGTGGGAATCTACCCAGCTCAGCTCGGCAGACATTGTTTGAGGTTCTCCGATGGACCTGGAGGAGGTGTTTGCAGAATTCCAGGTGGAATATTTCTGAGGGGCTAGATTCCCATTCTGATTGATCCGGGTAGGTGATGGGGCCCCATATTTCGCTTCCCTTGAGTAGGATTGGGGTTATGACTCTGTCAAAGATTTTCAGCCAGACCATAACTGCTGGTTTCAGGTGGTACAGTTCTTTCCTGATGGCATAGAAAGTTCGGCAAGCTCTGGCTTTTAGGGCCTCTATGGCTGATTTAAAGCTTCCAGATTGGTTGATTTCCAGGCCAAGGTAGGTTTATTTGTCAGTTCTGCTGATCTCACAGTCATTGAGTGTAAAGGTGTGAGCTCTGAGCTTACCTTTTTTTTTATTTCAACATTTTTATTGAATTTTATAGTTAAGGTGGACCCAAATTAAAAATACAAGATTTCAGAAATAAAATGTATTTTCTAAATTATAATAATAAACAGCAGCCTTTTTTCAGCTGCATGATGACAAATATAAAATATTTTACATTTATTGGAGAAACCCCTCCCTTCCTTTCAAATTGCCGGGACAGAATCCGGCAAAATGCTGGAGTAGGTAGTGTCCAGCAATGGAGGAATTGCTAATGGCTGCCACCTGTACAACCCTAGTTATGAAAAGAGAAGGGTGAAAAGCATGCACTGAAATGCTCATAGGCTTGAAGGAGTGTTTATTTATCTTTGTATGTGTCAGAGTGGTGCAACTAAATATTTTTGAATTAAAAAATTTTTTGGTTTGGGTCCGCTTTAACAAACAGAAATGGTAACAGTATGCGTGCATGGGACAAGGAGGTGCATCCCACGCAGGGGAGCTTAAAATGCATCAAAGTTGTAACATGAAGGACTTCCCCAGCAGCGCAAGGCATCATTTACTGGTCGGCCTCAGTCAGAATGATAGTCATGTATGACAACACTTCATAACATAACCTGTCCAACCTACATTTCCGATCTTACTCAGAGGTACACACCTAGACCCCTACTCCGCTCTTCCAGTGAACATCGCCTAACCGCCCCCCGCATCACCCAGTCCCATGCACGCCTCAGGACTTCTCAAGAGCTCCTCCAATACTATGGAACTCCCTACCTCCACCCATTAGGGCAGCCCCCTCCTTCAACATCTTCAAGAAAGCCCTCAAAACTCACCTTTTCACTCTGACCTACTACCCCTCACAAGTGCTATAAACCCACAGCTGAACTCTGGTCCCCTACCTTTCGTGTCCTTACCTCTCCCTCTAGATTGTAAGCCATTGGGCAGGGTCCTCCCCCTTTTGTGTCCTACCTGATCATGCACCTCCATTACTGTGAACCCATGCTATGCATCTGAGTGAACCTAACTTGCCTAATCTCCATGCTCCCATCCAGTGACTGACTAAGCATTACCTTGTACTCATACTGTACTGCATGATCTGGTTTTTCTTGTATTCATGTATTGTCATTTTGCTGTATGTCACCCCTAAATATTGTCTGCAACCTAAACTAATGTCCAGCGCTGCGTAATATGTTGGCGCTTTATAAATACAACTGTAACGATCGGTGAAGCACAGAGAGGATCTGATTACCGGTGATCTGCAGTATCACTGGGAATACAGATGTATACCAGATTATAAGTGATCTGCAGTATCAGCGATAATCCGATATACCAGCTAACCTCTGTTCACCTGAGTAGAGTGTAGTGTTTGGTGCAACAGTAACACTTAGAGGACTAGGCCTCAGTGCAGCCAGGAGTACTGCACAGATTCCTTCCGCAGACCTGAACTCTCCAAGACGGGAGGAGTCGGGCTGACAGTGGGAAGGGTTGTCTGCAAATGACACTCTGGAGGAAGTGTCACTGACAGGACGGGGAACCGCCTCCAATAGTAAAGTCGGTTCTCGAGGTCGGACAAGCCAGATCGTAACCACACGGACAGATAAAGTACAGATTCAGAAGGCAGAGGCGGAGTCTAAGGTACAGGCAGGGTTCAGCAACAGGGTATCAGAAATATCGAGGTACAAGATCAGGAGGCAAAAACAGAGTCTAAGGACGAGCCGAGGTTCGGCAACAGAGTATCAGAGTGGCAAGGTACAAGCTCAGAGTTCAGGAGGATAGTCAGGCAAGCAAAGGGTCATAACAGATAATCACAGTCAAACTAGTACTTTAAGCTATCAACAGAATCTAGCTTAGTGTAGGATTACAGCTCCAGCTGGTCCCGGCACACTAACGGATCTGACTAAGGGTCTGAGTGCTCCCACATAAGTGATCGCAACGCCAGACAACCAGCAACTGAGCATCCCGCAGCACATATACACATGGGGCTGCCCAGCACCTCCCATAGTGCTGGACCAATGAAAAGGGGAAGCCAGTGTCAGCTGACCAGCCCCGTGCTCTGCCCCGCCGTTCGCGGAAAGAGCCGCCTGCCGCTGACTTATGGCGGCGGCTCTTCCGCGTTTCTTGACAACCACAAATAATAACAGAGAAACAGATAAACATTGGTCCTAAGAAGTCCACCGGCGATCAAGGCTGAGGACCTTTGGTGCTGGAAGGGCTGAGGAATAAGGTGGAGAAGGGAAAAAGGGGAAATTTCCCATCTCCTTGGCGTGGCTGTTACCTTTTTGTTTTTCCTCTGGAACACCATGGTTTTGGTTTTCTTTGGATTAATGGGGAGTGCGCCCTGTTGTGCTGAACTTCTCCAGGTTTGCTAGGCTGTCTTGTAGACCTTCTTCAGGTTGTGATACCAATAAGAGGTCATCTGCATACAGTAGAAATTTCACTGTTGTGTCATGTAGGGAGAGTCCTGGTGCTGGTGAGGCCTCTAGGGCAGAGACTAATTTGTTGATGTATATGTTGAAAAGTGCTGGACTCGGGCCGCAGCCCTGTCTTACCCCCGACCCTGAAGTCGGAAAAAAGTGTTCTTTTCCAATTCATTTTCACACTGCACTTGTTCTCAGTGTATGAGCTCTTGACATGGTATGTTTTCCCTCCTATTCTGCTCTTTAGGAGTCTCAGGAACAAACCTGGATGCCTCACTGAGTTAAAAGCCCTTGTGGAGCCACCAGTCCACAAAGCAAGCAAATATTTTCCCCTCTCTTCTTCTGTGTACATGGTGCTTAATAAGGGTGTGCAAGGTGTAGATTTGGTCGGTGGTGCGATGGTTTGGCATAAAACCTGCTTGGCTTTCACTGATAACATTGGCTGTGAGTCATATTTAGGCATATAAAACATAATTAGATAAAGTGCCCCACAAATGATGCTCATAATGTCCCCAAAATGACATGCAGAGTGCATCACAAAATGAATATGCATAGAGTCCTACCCAAATGATAGGCTGACTGCCGCCCACAAGTGGGCAGTGTCCCCCACAAATGCTCAGCCCCCCTCCATTATTGGTGTTCAGTGGACCCTGCAAAAGGAACCTTAGCAGTTTACTTACTTAGCAGCTGCAGCATGACTAGCCCCTCGCTGCTAGAACGCTGATTGACAGACTAAATTAAGAACTGGGTGAACGCTGTCCACATCACCCCATAGATTCCAGCGGGGAGTGTGGGCATATCAGGAGATCAGGTGGCTGCATCATTACGTCTAAATTGGTTAATGTGCTGCTGCAGCAATTGCCTACATACAGCATGCACTTAAATACTGAAAAGAGCTTCAGGAGCCACTGAACATTCTTTGGACACCACTGCTTCAAAGGCAAGACACACTGGCCTCCTATTTTTTGAAAAGTAATTTGGAGATCTTACAGATATTTTGTACTTTAGTTGTTCACATTGACTTTGTTTCTAAATACTCAGTGCTGGATACAACCAAGTGTTGGACTAGTGGGCTATTGCGCGATCCATAAATACAGTGGGATGCGAAAGTTTGGGCAACCTTGTTAATCGTCATGATTTTCCTGTATAAATCGTTGTTTGTTACGAGAAAAAAATGTAAATTAAATATATCATATAGGAGACGCACACAGTGATATTTGAGAAGTGAAATGAAGTTTATTGGATTTACAGAAAGTGTGCAATAATTGTTTAAGCAAAATTAGTAGGCAGGTGCATAAATGAAATCAATATTTAGTAGATCCTTCTTTTTCAGAAATTACAGCCTCTAAACGCTTCCTGTAGGTTCCAATGAGAGTCTGGATTCTGGTTGAAGGTATTTTGGACCATTCTTCTTTACAACACATCTCTAGTTCATTCAGGTTTGATGGCTTCCGAGCATGGACAGCTCTCTTTAACTCACACCACAGATTTTGAATTATATTCAGGTCTGGGGACTGATGGCCATTCCAGGACGTTGTACTTGTTTCTCTGCATGAATGCCTTGGGATTTTGAGCAGTGTTTAGGGTCGGTGTCTTGTTGAAAGATCCAGCCCCGGTGCAGCTTCAGCTTTTTCACTGATTCCTAGACATTGGTCTCCAAAATCTGCTGATACCGAGTGGAATCCATGCGTCCCTCAACTTTGACAAGATTCCCAGTCCCTGCACTGGCCACACAGCTCCACAGCATGATGGAACCACCACCATATTTTACTGTAGGTAGCAGGTGTTTTTCTTGGAATGCTGTTGTTTTTCCTCCATGCATAACGCCCCTTGTTATGCCCAATAACTCAATTTTAGATTCATTAGTCCACAGTACTTTATTCCAAAATGAAGATGGCTTGTCCAAATGTGCTTTAGCTAGCATACCTGAAGCGGCTCAGTTTGCGCTGTTGGGGGAGAAAAGGCTTCCTCTGCATCACTCTTGCATACAGCATCTCCTTGTGTAAAGTGCGCCGAATGGCCGAATGATGCACAATGACTCCATCTGCAGCAAGATGATGTT
This sequence comes from Hyperolius riggenbachi, assembly GCF_040937935.1. Classification (NCBI taxonomy): domain Eukaryota; kingdom Metazoa; phylum Chordata; class Amphibia; order Anura; family Hyperoliidae; genus Hyperolius; species Hyperolius riggenbachi. Next base: position 372,005,831 of record NC_090647.1, on the reverse strand, counting down.
GTAGGTTTTTGGTACTGGTCTGTGGGTTGACTCTGACTGTTCTCACCATTCGTTGCTTGTGTTTATCCGAGCTTTGTCTTGGTCTGCCACTTTGAGCCTTAACCTGAACTGAGCTTCCATTCCCTCAGTATGTTCCTAACTTTGGAAACAGACAGCTGAAATCTCTGAGACAGCTTTCTGTATCCTTCCCCCTAAACCATGATGGTGAACAATCTTTGTCTTCAGGTCATTTGAGAGTTGTTTTGAGACCCCCATGTTGCTACTCTTCAGAGACAATTAAAAGCGGAGGGAAACTAATTGACCCCCTTAAATACTCTCTCATAATTTGGATTCACCTGTGTATGTAGGTCAGGGGTCACTGAGCTTACCAAGCCAATTTGAGTTTCAATAATTAGTTCTAAAGGTTTTGGAATCAGTAAAATGACAGCAGTGCTTAAATTTATGCACCTGACTAATTTTATTTAAACAATTATTGCGCACTTTCTGTGACTCTAATAAACTTAATTTTACTTCTCAAATATCACTGTGTGTCTCCTATATGATTTATTTAACTGACATTTTTTTTATTGTAACAACCAATGATTTATACAGGAAAATCATGACAATTAACAAGGTTGCCCAAACTTTTGTATCCCACTGTACTTGTGCAGAATGCTCCCAGCTTCGGGAGCGCGTTCGAGGGGATAAGTGACATAATGGAGGGGACCAGCAGGCAACCAAGGTACTTGATAGACTACAGGGGCTGGAAGAAGCCACAGGTATGTAAAGCTTAAAGGACAACTGAAGTTAGGATATGAAGGCTTCCATATTTATTTCCTTTTAAACAATACCAGTTGCCTGGCAGTCCTGCTGATCTATTTGGCAGCAGTGTCTGAATCACACCAGAAACACCTGATCTGCTGTATGCTTGTTTAGGATCTATGGCTAAAGGTTTTAGAGGCAGAGGATTAACAGGATAGCCAGACAACTGGCATTGCTTGAGAAATATGGCAGCCTTCATATCCCTCTCGCTTCAGATGGTCCTTTAACTTAAAAAAATCCATTGCTGCAGGTTTCTTTTAATGTGTGACCAGTATAACTATTTCCTTTTTCACCATTAGCAAGTGTGATTTACGTGGCTTCTTTCCACCCCAACATTACAAGTGCAGCCAGTGTTAAACTTCCACCTCTCACTCATAACAAGTAAGAGGTGGGGGAGCTCACTTCAACCTGAATTATTGCAAATACTTTCTGTTTTAAGAAAGCAAACTTTTTTTGTTTGTTTTTCATAGCATTTAGAGGGCTTTTTGATCCATTGTAACACCTTACACACTCCAATGAGGTCTGGCTCACTATGAGCTTGCTGCGTAGTATGTAACTCTGGGTGTTTCAAGTCCTAATCCATAGAGCCACAATAATCCATGCCATGCACTGATGAGGATCAACCAATCCGAAACAGTCTGTATGCACGTTGGATTAGTGTGGCTCTGTAATATTAACTTCTTAACGACTGTGTCACGCCAACAGGCGTGAACGTGGCAGCTTCCCGAGGACTGCATAACGCCAATTGGCGTTAAGTCGCTTAAATGATGGAGCTCTGCTCCGTCATCAGTCTCCCAGCGGCGATTGCTGCTAGGAGACTGTTAGACGGTGAAACCACTATCTATTTACATTATACAGCGTTGTGATCTATAGCAGCTCTGTCCCCTACAGAGGCTCAAGAGTGATCGGCTCTCATAGGCTAATGCCTATGACAGCTGATCCCTGTCATTGACTGGTGGAGGGAGGTAGGAAGGGGGAAAATATTTTAAAAAAGGGAAATGTAATCGGAAAATAAAAAAATAAACATTGCAGCGTCGATCAGAGCCCACCAACAGAAATCTCTGCTGGTGGGCAGGGAAGGGCGGGGGGGGGGGGGGAGGAATCATTTGTGTGTTGCATTGTATGGCTCTGCAGCAAGCTTTTAAAGTTGCAGAGCCCTAAATTCTAAAAAATAGCCGGATCACTTGGGGGTTGTAAGCCTATGGTACTGAAGTGGTTAAAAGGCTGACACATCATTGCATTCAAGTGGATCTGGAGTTGTGTTTAGCTCACAGGGACAACAATGGATAATTTGCATATTTCAGCAGTGATGCACTGGGAGACATCTTGGAGCTCACTCAAACCTGATTATTATTGCAAATACTTTCTGTTTTAAGAAAGCAAACTTTTGACTTCATAACAAGTATGTCTAGCATGACACTCCCCATAGCAAGTGTGGCCAGTATGACGTGTGCACACACATAGCCTGGATGATTTGATAAGCTCCCTCTGGCCTGTTGACTCGGCTTCCAGGGTTCTGGTGATAGTGATCCGTCCTGACAAATGCTCTACCTGTCCAATCATCCACCTAGTTTTTCTCCCAGCTCTTCTCACATTCACACCTATCTCCCACAGTAGGCTCTTGTGCGATGCCACATGGGTACAAACAAAAGATGGATGAGAGGAGAGCAGTGTAGTTTTTGAAAAAAGTCAGGTAACGGCTCTACATAGCCTGGTCACTGCTGGCTACCAGGGGAGTATCAGAAAAGGGCATATGTGTTGGCGTGAGGTAGTTTGAGAGGGTAAGCACGCCCTGGGGCCCTCTAAGCTGCAGAGACTTATCTCCTGGTAGTTACACCTCTGCAAGTTGGTGTACACCAACTATTTAGCAACTCTCACTGCTGAGCCGCATCCATTTCCCCTGCTGTATGGAGATTTTGTGGCCACTGCAATTCAGCAGATTCTTATTACATTACTCTTCTGACATGTAGTACTGTTCACAAAGGCTAGGTTCATAGTGGGCATTGTGTTCCCTGTAAAAACAGGAAAGGAAAAGTCTGTTATACGTGCATCACACACAGTGAAGCATACATTCAATGAAAATAATGCTTCACTGTTAACGCGTATTTTATGTGAAACCAGTAGTACTGCTGGCTTCATATATGTTGGCACTACCATTGCCTAGGGATGTAGAATCAGAATCATTTATTACTCGCCAAGCACGACTTGTTCGTGCCCGGAATTGGGCTTGGCACGAGATGGTACAGGAAAAGACAGACAATAGATAACACGGTAGCATACAACAAGCAAATGCAATACAGTAGTGTATAACAGAGATAAACCTTGTTCACAGTAAATATGAAGTTCTACAGACATGCTTAAAGGACGGATCTGGCTAGTTGAGTAAGGAGAGGGCAATGGGAGTGAGTCCAGAGAGTTCAGTGATTTAACAGGGAAGAAGTTGTTCCTGTGTCTTGAGGTCCTGGTGTAGATGGACTGGTACCTCTGGCCCGAACAGAGCAGACTGAAGAAGCGGGTGCCTGGGTGTGAGGGATCGTTAGCGATCCTCAGTGCTCTGGAGCTCAGTCTGGTGTTATAAAGTAGGTCTAGCGGGGGGAGATGTTTTCCAATGATTCTTTCCGCTGATCTGATGACCCTCTGTAGGTTGTGTCTGTCACATGCAGAGGAGCCGGAGTACCATACCAGGATAGAAGAACACAGGACAGATTCTATTGTGGCTGAGTAGAAGCTTGTCAGAAGTTTCTGGTCAATGCCGAACTTCTTCAGCTGGCGGAGGAAGGATAGTCTCTGCTGGGCTTTTCTCTGGGTGAAGGTGGTGTTGGCCTTCCACCTCAGGTCGTTGGAGATGATTGTGCCCAGGAGTCAAGTGCAGGGGACTTGTGCGATTTCCGTGCCTTCTTATATGGCTTGGGGGTGGGGTGGGAGCACGCTTCCTAAAGTCTATGATCAGCTCAACAGTTTTCGTGGTGTTGAGGAGCAGCCCGTTCACCCTACACCAGTTGCAGATACTTTCGACCTGGTGACGGTATGCCTCCTCATTGCTGTTGGTGATGAGGCCAACAATGGTGGTGTCATCCGCGAATTTGATAACTTTGACAGAGCTATCCGTGGATCTGCAGTTGTTTGTATACAGGGAGAACAGCATCGGTGACAGGACGCAGCCTTGTGGGGCCCCTGTGTTGGTGGTCCTTGGCTGTGAGAGGATATCACCTAGCTTGACGACCTGGGATCTGTTTGTGAGGAAGTCCGTGATCCACAGGTGCAGGGTGGGGTGGACATTGAGCGCAGCAAGATTCTCCTGAAGTATTTTAGGGCTGATGGTGTTAAACGCTGAGCGAGCTAAAGTCAAGAAGGAGGATCCTGGCGTATGAGTTCGGTCTATCCAGGTGCTCGTATACTGACTCCAGGCAGATGTTAATGGCATCGTCGGTAGACCTGTTCGCCCTGTATGCAAACTGGTGAGGGTCTAGCATGGACTCTGTTGAGACCTTTAGAAGGGGCATAACCATGCTTTCAAACGTTTTCATAATGACGGATGTGAGAGCCACGGGTCTGAAGTTGTTGAGGTCGGTGACTCCCTGCTTCTTGGGGACAGGGATAATAGTCGACCTCTTGAAGCAAGCAGGGACTTTGCGTTCGTGGAGGGATCTGGTAAAGATGGAAGAGAGAATAAGGGCTAGCTGTTGTGCACTGGTTTTCAGGCATGTTGGTGACACACCGTCTGGGCCTGAGGCTTTTCTAGCCTTTAGCCTTGACAGGTGCCGCAGGATGTCTCCCTCATTCGCACTCAGGGAGGGTGAGTTTGGGCATGGAACAGATAGGGTGGAGTAGGGAGCAGGTGGCTCCGGGAGCCCTGCACATGCTGCTTGGTTCTCGAATCTGCAGTAGAAGTCACTGAGGTTCTCAGCAAGCTCTGTTCTGGGAGTTGTATGTTGAGGGGGGGGGGGGGCTTGTAGTTCGTGACAACCCTAAGTCCTTTCCATACAGCTTGTGAGTCGTTTGAGGAGAGTTTCTGTTTCAGCTTCTCCGCGTAGCTCTTTTTGGCAACTCTCAGGCAGTGGGTTGGCTCTGTCTTCTATAGGGGTTTCCAGTGGATGTGATGTGATGTACGCATGCTTGCCGTCACTTCCTGCTTCAGGGATGTGGAAGAGTATTGTTTAACCACTTTACCCCCAGCCGTACGGATTTCTCGGTCCCTTTTTCCACCCTGTTACCACCAAGGGGACGGAGAAATCTGTACCTGACGCTGCTCCAGCCACGCTCCCGCTCGCTCATCCGCGCGCGCTCGTGCACGCAGTCGCCCGCTCGCCCGGAGATCAATTAATGGGAAAAACCTTTCCTGTTCGTTGATCTAAGCCCCCCGCCATGATCAGCTGCTTCTACGAGAAGCAGCGCAATCATTGTGGAAAAAAAAAAAAGTTGCCCAGCCTCCCTGAACTTCCTGCAAGCGAACTTCCTGTACGCTTGCAGGTCGCATAAACAAAAACTCACTGTGGCCATCTTGTGGCCAAATGGTAAAACTACACCCTAAAGCATTTTCATATACAAATACATTAGCTATACATTAAAAATTAACTCATTACCTCCCACACTCCCCAATTTTTTTTTTTTTTTTGTAATAAAAAAAAAAAAACAATTAAAAAAAAATACATAAATAGTTACCTTAGGGACTGAACTTTTTAAATATTTGTCAAGAGGGTATAACACTGTTACTTTATAAACTATGGGCTTGTAATTAGGGATGGACGCAAAACTCAAAAAAATGCACCTTTATTTCCAAATGAAATATTGGCGCCAAACATTGTGATAGGGACATAATTTAAACGGTTTTATTACTGCGATAAATGGGCAAATACATTTCATGGGTTTTAATTACAGTAGCATGCATTATGTAAAAACTATAAAGGCCGAAACCTGAAAAATAATATATTTTTTCCCACATCTTTTCCTATTTTCCCATTAAAACACATTTAGAATAAAATAATTCTTGGCATAATGTCCCACCTAAAGAAAGCCTAATTGGTGGCGGAAAAAACAAGATATAGTTCATTTCATTGTGATAAGTAATGATAAAGTTATAGACGAATGAATGGAAGGAGCGCTGAAAGGTGAAAATTGCGCTAGTGCTCAAGGGGTAAAACCCCTCAGTGGTGAAGTGGTTAAATATACTTCCACGCATGAGCGCCGCAACGTTGCTTCTGTGGGTTTTATTAACCACTTCAGCCCGAGAGCAATTTTTACATAGAGGCGCTGCTCCCATTCATTCGCCAATAACTTTATTACTCATCACAGCTAAATGATCTATATATTGTTTTTTTCAGGACAAAATCGGCTTTTAGTGTGTTAATTTTGTTTAGTAATCACCTTTATTTTCTATGCATTTTAAAGGGAAGGTTCAGGGATGCTGTGAAAAAAATAAAAATCCAAATCCATTTACCTGGAGCTTCCTCCAGCCCGTGGCAGGCAGGAGGTGCCCTCGTCGCGGCTCCGCAGGCTCCCGGTCTCCTCCGGTGGCGCGCCCGACCTGGCCAGGCCGGCTGCCAGGTCGGGCTCTTCTGCGCTCCAATGTGCGGCTCACTGGTGCGCGCTGACGTCATCGGACGTCCTCCGGGCTGTTCTGCACAGGCTCAGTAGTTCTGCGCCTGCGCAGTACAGCCCGGAGGACGTCCGATGACGTCAGCGCGCACCAGTAAGCCGCACATTGAACCGCAGAAGAGCCCGACCTGGCAGCCGGCCTGGCCAGGTCGGGCGCGCCACCGGAGGAGACCGGGAGCCTGCGGAGCCGCGACGAGGGCACCTCCTGCCTGCCACGGGCTGGAGGAAGCCCCAGGTAAGTGGATTTGTATTTTTTATTTTTTTCACAGCGTCCCTGAACCTTCCCTTTAAAGGGAAAATAAGGGAAAAAATTGAAAAAACTATTTCTCCATTTACATCCATTATAGCTTTACATTAAACAGTGTTTTCTATAAGTAAAACCCACTAATTTTATTTGCTCATCCATCCTGATTATTGCAACATTTTATTTTTAGATTATGTTCCTAGCACAATGTATGGTGCCAATATTGTATTTGGAAATAAAGGTGTCTCCTTTTCTTTCTGGTTTTTGTTTTTTGCTTTCTCGTTGTACACTATCAATGATTACATGGCATTATTTTGAAAAATAGTAATATACCCTCATGGCATACACCTTTAAAAAGGCAGGTTCCTGAGGTAACAATATGTTTCTTTCATATTCTGTCACTTTTTCATTTTACTAGTCTTTTATTTTGGTACAGAATATGCAAAAAAAAATGTTTTTTTTTTTTTTTAAATTCCATTTGTGGCTAAAAAAATACAGGAGACCTACGCCTCAACCCTAAAACTCTTTAAACTCTATTCTACTACTTATCATGGTTAAAATCATACCACATATGTATCTTGTAGCGTTGCTAAAACTTTCCCAAGTTTGATCATAATTCTGAAAATGACTTTTTATGTTTGAGTTTGTCCCTACCTATTTTTCATGTGACATTGGTCACCGCTTTTAGACACACCAAAATGTATTCTACAACTCGTCACGGTTCAAAAGATACCACATGTGTCTCATTTAGTAGCAAACTGGTGGTGCGCTGTCCACAACCACACTGGACATTCATTGCACGGCGGTGGGTTGCAGTAAGAGTACTGCACCGCCTCGGCGTGAAAGTGCTCTCAAGGAGCGGGCTAGATCCTAAATATGGGCAAATCAGATCTCATTCCAGATGAGAAAGACCTTTCGAGGTATCTTCCTGATTATGACACTTTCAGATCTCCTGTCCTAGGTTACTCCTAGGTTACTTGCAATTTCTTGAAGGCAACGTCAGTGTTTGTATCCAAGCAGTATCTTGGGCTCTGGCAGAATACTTCAGCTAACTGTTATGGTTCAGTGTAATGGCAGAGAGGAAGATTTTAACATGGTGGATTGTCCATCCAAATCCTTTAAAAGGTGCACAGTGCATTTCTCAGATCCCTGTTGTGAGTGTTTTTTTTTTTTTTTTTTTTTTTTTTTTTAGTATTTATATAGCACCATCTTCCGCAGCTCTGTAAAGAATATATTCTCTTGTCACTTAACTGTTCCTCGGAGGGGTTCACAATCCAATCCCTATTATAGTCATATGTCTATGTACTGTATGTATTGTAGTCTAGGGCCAATTTAGGGGGAAGCCATTTAACTTCTCAGTGTGTTTTTGGGATGTGGGAGGAAACAGGAGTGCCTGTAGGAAAACCACACAGACACGGGGAGGACATACAAACGCCGTATGGATACTGCCCTGGCTGGGATTTCAACCAGGGACCCAAATGCTGCAAGGCAAGAGTGCTAACCACTGTGCTGCCCATTAGCAGTTTGGCTGACCCTTGAGTGCTGAAGAAGCATTTGTTGCATATACATTAAATGTTATTGCTCCGTTTTATAAGCTGACTGCAGTTGCCTATGTGAAATGCACAGTAAAGAGAAAGCTAAGGGCTCTTTCACATCAGAGGGTGCGTTGAGAAAAGCTGAAAGTCTGCTGTTTGCGTTTTACTACTTTTTTGATGTGTGTTTTGCTGCGTTTTGAACGCAAGTGAATGCGTTTCAGTGCGTTTTCAATGCGTTAACGCAAGTTTGAAAATGCAGCGTTATTTGTGGGATATGCAAATTAAAGAGAAATGATTGGTTGTTTGAATAGCATGCAGTGTATGGTGCATTTACACTGGTTTTTGCAATACAATATATTTTGTGGTTATTATATTAAATACTGTACGTTAAATTTATTTTTGTTTACTTTTCCTCTTTATTTACTACTAAAAACCTTTATGAAAAAAGTTGTACGTATTTGTGATATTGTAGTGTTATGCTGGGTACACAAGTTGATTTTTCCCGCTAGATTTGCGTGATCGAACGGATCAATTCGATTAATGCAAACCTGCTGAATTGGATTTCGAATCAACGGCAGGAACGATCAAAATCCAATTGAGCATGATTTAAATAATCGTATTGATCCGTTCAATATCACGAATCGAGCGGGAAAATCGCAACGTGTGTACCCAGCGACATTTGTTCCCAATTTGTAAGTAACCAATTGGATAGAAAAAAATACACTTGGTTAAACATAAACCTTCTTTATTTGCTTGTTAAAATTTGCAATGTTTTTTTTTTATTATTATTATTAAAGAAAAACACACCGAAATAGTGTCTGCAACAGTGCAAAATTGTACAGTAACATACTGTAAAGTGTTAAACATAATTAAAATGCAAAAAACAGCTGAAGAAAAAACAGCAAAATAACAATACAATGTCAAATTTGCATAACGCCAACAATTTTTAAGAAAAATTGCTACATATTCAACTTAAGTATTCAAGGTAGGCATTTTCATTGAGTAGCTTCCACTTTTCAAATGAAAGGAGCAATAAAAGCATACCACAAATGAAAATAAACATAGCTATAGTGTGTGTGTGGGGGTTAAATTACAAAGCGACACATCCTCCTGCTCCTTCCTTTGTTCGCTGTTTGTGATATTCATGCTGGTGTTCCAGCAACTTGATTGGACCTTGACCCGGTCAAAATACACCCTGAGTGCGAAGTACGTCCTTCCCTCTTCACTTCTGGCAGGCGCGTAGCGCTTGGCTCAGGGGAACGCTGACCCCTCTGACTAATCTGTGTTTTGTGTCCGCTCCAGTTCATCAAGCGTCACATGATAATCAATTGACATTTGGTGTAATGGAGCGCACACAAAGTGCAGATCAGGCAGAGGGGTCACCGTGCTTCTGAGACAATCGCTGTATGCCGGCCAGAAGTGAAGATGGAAGAACATACTGCGCACACAAACCGTGGAGGTACAAGCAAGTTACCGGTACACCTGCAATAATATGACGCAAATGGCAGACGGTGAAGGGGTTGCTATGTAGTTTTAAACCACAACACACTACAGCTATGTTTATTATCAACCGACATGTGTGATTCTAACATTGCTGTATCCAAATGCACGGAAAAATAAAAAATCAACCACTACAGCTTTGAGAAACCAGTTAAGGTGTTTATCATGACCTGTGCAAATTATCTTTGCTACGGTAAGGCCCAGTTCACATTTACAGTTTTAAAATAGTAAGTTTTTCAACCAATGGATCTATTCTCAAACACCCGTTGTTACAGATACGTTCCAGTCCCCCAAATCCTGAAACTGCTACAGTCCCTATTTTTCACACACCATGCGCTTTGTTATCCATGTGTAAGAAGAGGATGCATCTACCGTTGCCTGTAGTAGAATTAACGATATGAATTTTTCTACTTAAAACTGATGCAATCATTGAATGATCAGCTCTGTTTTCACTATGTGAACAGGCCACGTATAATCCGGATCAAGTTAATCCAAAAACACATTCACTGACATAAAACGCAAATGTGAACTGGATCTTACTTCCTACATAGTTTTGAACAGTTTGGGGGACTGTGAAGCCTCCAAACTTAAGAAGCATTAAGATTTCGTCCCGAAATAGATCGGTCCCGTCAATCGCGCCATGCGGGAAATTACTGTAGATCGCCCGCGGGTAGGGAGCGCATCGCGAGCGGCGTACGATCGATGCAGGTATACATTACCTGAAGCTGGCTCCTGGCATTTTCTCGGCATCACCTCCCGGCTGGCATCTTCTCCGCATCCGGCATCCGTGTGTAACTTCCTGTGTCACTGCAGTGACAGCGGAAGTACAAATATAGGGCGCTCTATTTTAACTTCCGCTGTCACTGGAGTGACAAAGTTATACGCGGATGCCGTGATGTGGAGAAGATGCCAGCCGGGAGGTGATGCGGAGAAGATGCCCGGGACCAGGCTTCAGGTAATGTATGCGGGGGAGGGGGGGGGACAGGCGGCAGCTCAGCAGATGGTGAATCGGTTTTAGGCTGAAATCTATTCACAATCTGTTTGCGGTAAGGCAGCCATACGCTCCCTCTGTGATCAGATTCGATCAGAGAGGGATCCATCTGTTGTTCGAATCTGATGGCAAATCGAATTAACGCTCACATGACTGCAGGACAGTACTGAGTTTACCTCAATGTACTAACTATATGTATCCATATGTGTAAAAACCACAAAACCTCACCATACATAACTGTAAAGTGACACACTAAAAATAGGGATGGACGATGAACATAATAGCAGTATAGGTGATCTAGTGTAAAGGGAAACAGAGAGCTGAAGTAAAGAAAAAGGTTTGTATATACCTTGTGCTTCGTCTTGCCTCATATCTTGCCTGTATCTACGAGAACCGGCTATCGCCACAGACGTCATTGGAGCCAGAGTAGGCTGGCGCCCTCTATCTCTCCAGCCGCTGCTGTTGAGATACGTAAATAGCTCACTTCTCTTACATTACAGTGGCTCCAACTGATGGAAGAGTGGTGAGCCGGTTCTCGTAGATTGGGACAGTGGTGGATGGTGGCATGGAAGTGATCCGGGTGTATGGGGCTGAAGGAAGGTGAAGATATGAACAAAAGTTTTTCTCAACTACAGCTCTCTGGTTACACAAACACTAGATGTATGTATAGGTTCAATGAACAAATTAGCATGTTATAGGGGTTTACATGAAAGCTAGGTATTTATCAATTAGTTGAAATTGCTGCACATACCACTAACAACTGTATTAACATAATGTAACTGTCCACTGTAGGGAAAAGGAAAAAAAATTTTCAACCCCCTAAAACATTTGCACTTTTACAGATCAGTGAAATAATTGCCTTCTGAGGCACTACTGGCACCAGAGTTGCTGTCTTGTTGTGGAAAACCCTGTTGGGCCTGGGTATAATCAGTTGGTGGGTTTGTGTTTCTTTGAACACTTCGATTTGGAAAATGTTTTGGACTTGGGCAGCCAGACCTTAGCTCTTGCAGAAAAGAAGGCATATTTGTATCAGACTCATATGTTTGGGGAGGTTCAGTAATATCAGGGAAAGAATGTGAACTGCTCATGTACTGAAAATTTGAATCCCCACTTTGACTATCACTACGTCGGGGTGGAAAGGAATGAGGACGCACTGTACCACTTTGTGGTTTTTTTTTTTTAAGCTGGGACTGTTGTGGGTTGTTATCTACAGACTGTAGATGATATTGCTGATAGGTACGTTGTACCTCAGCATGTGTAGGCACATTAGGATGAGCTGGTTTCAAAGAATACTTTTGTAAATACTGAGCATGCATAGACTGACCAACATTACCACTATGTGGCACTGCATGTTGTATAGGTGTACTTGAACGTACAACAGGTTGTTCACGATAAATAGTAGGAGGAGGAGGAAAACTGGCAGTAGAGGGAGCTTCAGCAACATGATGAACATCACCACCAGAGGCAGAAGGGATGTGTGCATAAATTGCATCTAACAATACATGTCTTAGACCAAATCTATTCGAAGCAGGCACTCTTTCAAGTAGAGGTATCAAACTTTGCGCTAATGATTGTGCTTCCGACATGGGCTGTTCCTTGCCTTTAATTACAATCATGCATGTTTTCAGCGACGTCATGAGATTTTCCTCTTTTTTTTGATCATTTTTTTACCCCTGCTGTCTGCTCCTCCAGTTTTTCTGTATGCTTTCTTACCAGTACTATCTGAGGTGCCTTCAGTGTCCTCTAGAAGTTCCTGTGAGTAGTCAATTTCATTCTCTAATTCTTCATTACGCCTACTTTTCTCCGATGCATCCATAGATAGGATAGAATCATCATCAGAAGAGAATGCAAGGTTATCCTCTGTACTATAAATAAAAGAAAAAACGACAATTAAGGATTTTGATAAAAAACCGGGGGGAAAAAATGTATACACTTACAGCCGCATTTCCAGACAAGGCCTGAGGAAAGCCATAATTGGTGTGTGTTTATACAGTTGTCGTTTAGAACGACCGGAGCCACTACATTGCTCTTTACTCTCTTGTTTGAGCTCTTCTGCAAAATGATCGCGCACGTCGCCACTTATTCTTTACCACGTAGGCTGGAGTGGACTGTGCAGGCGCATTACTCCAGCGCCTGCGCAGTCCGGGTCGGAGCTGCGATGAACTGCTGCGGGGAGAGCTGCGGCCCGGGACATGCTGGGAGCTTGGGGTTGGAGGAAGTCCAGGTAAGAAGCTCCTATTTTAATAGAAAATGTCTAACTCCTTTGAGTGTACATTTAAAATGCTACACTACAAATGCCCCACCATCATTCTACTAACACTAAATGTAGCCATACATCGGTAGATTTGCCATCACATCGACTCTAAAGGATAGATCCCTCTGAATCAGATCAAAGAGGGAACATATGTCTCCCTTTACTGAACACAAGATTGTGAATCGATTTCAGCATGAAATCAATCACAATCTGTGGTAGTTGCTGCTGCTGCCAACCCCCCCCCCCCCCCCAAAAAAAAAAACCACGCACACACACATTACCTGCTCCAGCCAATACAAGACCCCCGGAATCCGCTGTGTAGAGACGTCATCGGATCTGTACTGAGCAGGCGCAAAACTACTGCGCCTGCGCAGTACAGATAAGATGACATCACTACACCACGTGACCCCCGCTGTGGAGTGCAGATGATCCCGAGAAAAGTGAGGAAAGATTGGGGAACATTACTGGGAACCAACTGCAACATATGAAGCATCACAGTTCCAATTCACATGTGGGCATGCAGTATATGGGCAGTGGACAAATCACTTTCAATTACATCTAGCTTTAATCTACCTGACACACACCCAAACAGAACAAACAAATCTACTTATATAAAAGACATTACATACTGCAATAATAATGACAAACCTTTGTCCTCCTTCTGTTCCTCTGACCAAAGTGGCCAATCTTCAGTGAACAGCTCCATGCTGTTTACTCTCCAGATTTTGTTATTTTTATTGGTCTTTTTAAAGTCCTCGTGAGCCTTGTCATACAGTGCAGGATGCTCCTGCACCTTTACAATAAGTTCCTCAATGTCAAATGTGATTTTGGGGCCCATTTCTTTTTCTGCTGCGACACAGCTCCTACTCGCGTCCATCCACGCTCCTATCTCGCCCTAAAGAGGAAGTGACAAAGCGGAAGTTGCCTCTTTGCCTTCTGGGACTGATTTTCTGCGTTGACAACGTATTAAAAACGCGCATACGCGCGTTTTACATTGACTAACATTGCAACGCATAAAGCTAGCGTCGGCCAAAAAATTGCGTCTGGGTGCGTAGTAACGCAACGCACAAACGCAGCGTTATATGTGAAAGCTAAAATGAAAGTCTATGGACTTTCATTTTACCTTGGGTAACGCAAACTTTACCCGTTGCGTTGAAACGCAGAAAATCTGCCCTAATGTAAAAGAGCCCTAAGCCTGGCTTTTAGTTAGAGCACCACTTTTGAAAAAGTAGTTCACATAACCTCTTTTGTTCTTAGTGAAGATACATCTTTGTAGGTCAATTACATTTATCCACAAATGCAGTAACATGCAAATACCTAATATCTTCCAGGATGTAAGAAGTAAATCATTTTTGCCTGATCAGTGGATGGCCATACACAGAAGCAAAGAACCACAAGATGACCTTGCGCATGATGGGAAAAGCTACAAAAAAGGACAAGCGCGTAAAATTATCAAATGGATGAAGAGCAATAGGTATTTCAGATAACATTATAAACAATGTGTTTCATTTAGAGGGCCAAGAGACCAATCTTTTTTTTTTTTTTTTTTTTTTTTTTTTTTTTTTTTTTGCCCAGGCAAGAATTCATCAGCGAGAAAAATGGTATATGTATTAGATCAGAGCATGACCTCACAGATGGGAGAATCAGATTCCGCTTACCACCAAATGAGAAAAAGATATGTCCTATTTCCATTGAGAACGAGTCAAATCAGTCAGTGACTTTGGTCCAGTACAGATGTTTGCGTAAGATTGCCACCTTTAAATTCCATGATGAGCATGGTGTTTCTGATATCAAAACCATCCTGTTAAGTCCAGGTGAGAAGAGCATTTTGATAAAAATAAGTAATTTATCTTGTGCTGCATCAGATTAGCCACACCATTGTATCTTCAGTGAGCAAGCATGTTTTTACACAAATTAATTTCTTTGGTTCAGGCATGGCAGAATGACCCTGAAGGGCTCTTTCACACTGTGGCTGTGCGTCGCGGCATTTTACCACACAGCTACTGCAGGGTAATGAGTCTGTGGGTACTTTCATATTACCTGCGGTGCGTTGGAAGTCCTCAAACTGACTCGCTTCTATAACTATGTTAGCGCATGTATCTGTGACGTGCGTCGGACCGGAAGTCATGTAATTCTATTGCAACGCAGGTACTTTTAAAATGTTGGCGGCGGCACTACGACGACGTTACGAAGAAGCATATTTTTACAATACACTTCTGTGCACTTCGGCATACCTGAAACAGGAAATGACCGTGTCACTTCCTGTTTGGCCGGATGCCAAAAGGGGGAATACCGTGATATTCGCTGAAGGCCTGTTTTGTGCACCGCAACGCTAACGCCAAAATTCAGTGTGAAACCAGCCTGAAGGCAATAGGATAGCAGACTCAATCATTTGTACAGTAGCTTGTAAGCCATAAAAGTGTGCCTGCACTAGACTGTTCTTGGTTAAAGTGGTTGGTCAGGACTGTCTAGGCTGAGAATCCCGGGTGTGTACAGGTGTCCTCTGAGATCTATGTTTACTTAACCTCCCCGGCGTTCTATTGAGATCGCCAGGGAGGCTGCGGGAGGGTTTTTTTTTTAATTAAAAAAAAAATATTTCATGCAGCCAACTGAAAGTTGGCTGCATGAAAGCCCACTAGAGGGCGCTCCGGAGGCGTTCTTCCGATCGCCTCCGGCGCCCAGAATAAACAAGGAAGGCCGCAATGAGCAGCCTTCCTTGTTTGGCTTTCCTCGTCGCCATGGCGACGAGCGGAGTGACGTCATGGACGTCAGCCGACGTCCTGACGTCAGCCGCCTCCGATCCAGCCCTTAGCGCTGGCCGGAACTGATTGGTCCGGCTGCGCAGGGCTCGGGCGGCTGGGGGGACCCTCTTTCGCCGCTGCTCGCGGCGCATCGCCGCAGAGCGGCGGCGATCAGGCAGCACACGCGGCTGGCAAAGTGCCGGCTGCGTGTGCTGCTTTTTATTTGAAGAAAATCGGCCCAGCAGGGCCTGAGCGGCAGCCTCTGGCGGTGATGGACTAGCTGAGCTCGTCCATACCTCTCAGGAGGTTAATGAATTGGTATGCTGGATCTTTTTTTTTTTTTTTTTTTAGAAACAATTTTTTTTATTGAGAGAGATGTCATCTTAGTTACACAAATGGAATATGAGTTGCAATATACTATATTAAGTACAGAAACATGTACAACATATTCCTTGTAAAACTAGCTAATACACCTATAGATTAACTCTATAAACTTTTAAATGATGCTCTTCAAAATACACGTATAGCATGAGTACATATCGATTATAAATATTCCAAGCATAGACAGAATAACCGAGACATGGATGGATGAAAGCCATGACTGGATAGCTAATTTAAAAGGATACAATGTGTTTAGGAGGGATAGAACAGGGAAAAAAGGTGGAGGGGTTTGTCTCTTTGTTAAGAATTCTTTTACAGCTGTCCTCAACGATGAGATGGAGGAAGATTGCGAAGATGTGGAGTCCGTTTGGGTAAATATTCATGGTGGAAATAAAAGTTGCCAATTGCTTATTGGGGTATGCTACAGACCACCTCTTATTAATGAAGCTGCAGAACTGCGATTACTACAGCAGATTGAAAAAGCTGCAAGTAAAAATGAGGTCATAATTATGGGCGACTTCAACTTTCCAGACATTGACTGGGGTATTGAGGCTACCCATTCTGGTAAAAGCAGCAGATTTCTGGCAGCACTACAGGACAATTACTTGACTCAAATGGTAACGGAACCAACTAGGGGGAATGCTTACTGGATCTGATCATTTCTAATAAACCAGATAATGTATCAAATGTGCAGGTTCAAGAACATTTGGGAAATAGTGATCACAACATGATAACGTTTGATCTGGTGACTTATAGGCCACGGGGCAGCGGGACCACTAAAACTATGAATTTTAGAAAAGCAAAGTTCAATCAAATTAGGCAGGCACTAAGTTTGGTGAACTGGGATAATGTACTACAAGGGAAGGACACTGAAGGGAAATGGCAAGCTTTTAAACGTATTCTCAATCAATATTGTAGTATGTATATCCCATATGGCAACAAAATGTCTAGAAATAAAAAAAGGCCTCTATGGATGAATAGAAAGGTTAGGGATAAAATGAAGAGGAAAAAAAATGCCTATAAGGTCCTAAAACAGGAGGGGACTGAGGCTGCACTAAGCAATTATAAGGAGTGCAATAAAAATTGTAAAAAAGAAATTAGGCTGGCAAAGATCGAAGCTGAAAATCAAATCGCTAGGGATATCAAATCTAACCCAAAAAAGTTTTACAAGTACATCAACTCTAAAAAAAGAAAAAAGTGTCCCTGTGATAAAATATATGTAGGTAGAACCAAGAGGGCCCTGCATACACGTATAGGTGAGCACTGCAAAAATATCATGAAGAAAAACATAAAACACCCATTATCTAACCATCTCAAAGAAAAACATGGGGGATCTCTGAGGGGAACGACTTTTTGGGGCCTAGAAATTATTAAAAAAGATCCAAGGGGAGGAGACTACATCCGTAAAATGTCAAGAAATGAATCAAAGTGGATCTTCCAATTGGACACTTTGATTCCTAAAGGTTTAAACAATGAAATGGAAACATTTGCATTTTTTAATGAATAAATTAATTTTTTATTGTATGGCAATCCCTTGATGTAATTTGGGTGAATGTGAGAGAGAATGTGGGTATGGAAAGGGTTAATAGCCAGGGGGAATGGAGAAATTTACATATGAAATTATGGGAGGAAACTCCCCTGCAGAGGTGGTTACTTGAATCAGATGGTCTATATAACATGAGAGGTCCCAAATGGCAACTGTTCCTCCTGAAGAAGGCTAACGTTATTTAGCTGAAACGCGTAGAGGTGAAGATATTGACTCTGTCTTCTATGTGTCAAGATATCTAAGAGCTGTGAGCCGTAGAAGCGCTTAGCGGCTGCACTTCGAAAAAGAGCTCCTATATCTTTAAGGTGACGTCACCGACTACAAAGACACTACAAGCGAAGATCCCGGAAGAGCGAGCGTCACCACTGGGATTGCCAGAAGGAAGTGACGTAGGCCGCGGGTATCCCCGCAATCTAGACGGAGAGTTGTGGAGTTCTTAGCTACGCAGGACCTGATCATCTAACTTAAGGTACCTTGAGTGGATCAATGATATGAGCAATTTTATATATAACTAAGAAGCACATTATAGACCACATCACAACCTTGGGAGGATTAATCCTGGAGTTTTTCTATAACGGTGGAGAGTATATGAAATTTTTCTACCTGCCATTGTGGACACACTGGGTCTTTTTTTGAAGGACTCGCAAGTTTTATTCGTTGTAACGCTGCAACCTGAGCTTCCTTTTTTTGCAAAAGTGAACTGCATCCTGGAAACTAAACAAATTTTTCTTGGTGCTGGAAGGCTATATGCGGCAGGTCACGCATAGTGTATGATTGTGTGAATGTGATGGTGGGGTGATTGTGGATTGCTTTTATAAGTATAGGATCCTTTTTAAATTATATTGATTTGTTGACTCATACAATTATCTGATTAAAAAGTAGTTGATATTTTAGAAGCGCATGTTCCTTTTTTTACACTAAAAAAAGAAAGGTTGACTGTATAGGAATCCTAAAGGATGAGGGTGGGAACTCAATGGTGGATGACCAAGGTAAGGCAGAGTTATTAAATGCTTTCTTTGCTTCTGTCTTCACAAAGGAAACAGCACTGTTGCAAATTACAGAGGCAGAAGAGTCTCAATCTTCTAACTGTAATATTAAATACTTAACGCAGGAAGAAGTAAAGGCAAGACTAAATAAATTAAAAATAGACGAGGCACCTGGCCCGGATGGCATGCATCCTCGGGTCCTAAGAGAATTAAGTTCAGTTATAGCTAAGCCCCTTTATCTTATCTTTTGTGACTCTCTTGCAACTAGCAGAGTCCCAGTGGATTGGCGTAAACCCCACATTTTCCCATTATTCAAGAAGGGCAAAAAATCTGATCCAGGAAATTATAGACCTGTAAGCTTAACATCAGTTGTATGCAAACTATTTGAGGGGTTACTAAGAGATACTATACATGACTTCATAGTAGAAAATAATCTTATTTCTCAGCATCAACATGGGTTTACTAAAGACAGGTCCTGTTTGACTAACATGCTCAGCTTTTATGAGGTAGTGAATGCTAATATGGATATTGGGAATGCTGTAGATGTGATATACTTGGACTTTGCAAAGGCCTTCGACACTGTTCCCCACAGAAGTCTGGTGCAAAAGTTGAGGATGCAAGGACTGGGGAAGAGTTTGTGTGCATGGATAGGGAACTGGCTAATGGACAGAAAACAGAGTTGTGGTCAATGGATCGTACTCAAAATGGGAGACTGTTAGCAGTGGGGTCCCACAGGTGTCTGTACTGGGTCCAGTGCTCTTCAATTTATTTATTAATGACCTAGTAGATGCAGTAGTGAGCAATGTTGCTATTTTTGCAGATGATACAAAATTGTGCAGAATCATCAACTCTCAGGAAGATGGTGTCATGTTGCAACAGGATCTGGATAGGATGGCTATATGGGCACATACATGGCAGATTAAATTCAATGTTGACAAATGTAAAGTCATGCATTTTGGTCGTACCAATGGTCTAGCACCATACAAAATAAATGGGATACAGTTGGGAACATCAAACTTGGAGAAGGACTTAGGAGTACTCATCGACAACAAGTTAAATAAGCATACTCAATGCCAAGCCGCTGCAGCTAAAGCGAACAAAATTTTGGGATGCATTAAAAGGGAAATAAAAACTCGAGATGCTAGCATAATATTGCCCCTGTTTAACTCTCTAGTAAGGCCACATCTGGAATATGGAATTCAGTTCTGGGCACCACATTACAAAAAAGATATTGCAGTTTTAGAGCAGGTACAGAGACGAGCTACAAAATTGATACGTGGGATGGAAGGTCTCGCTTACCAAGAAAGGTTAGATAAACTGGGTTTATTTAGTCTAGAGAAAAGACGCCTTAGAGGAGATCTAATTAACATGTATAAATACATCAGAGGGCAATATAATAGCTTGGTGGATGAGCTTTTTGTCCCTAGGCCTTCTCAAAGGACTAGAGGACATGAGATGCGCATGGAGGAAAAACGTTTTAGCCATTTATTTAGGAAAGGGTTCTTTACAGTAAGAGTGATTAAGATGTGGAATGCATTGCCACAGGAAGTCGTTATGGCAAACTCTATACCTGCATTTAAAGGGGGCTTAGATGCTTTCCTTGCGTTGAAAGACATCCATGGCTACAATTACTAGGTAATGCCTAATGATGTTGATTCAGGGATTTTATCTGATTGCCATCTGGAGTCAGGAAGGAATTTTTCCTTTCTGGGGCTAATTGGACCATGCCTTGTGGGGGTTTTTTCGCCTTCCTCTGGATCAACAGGGGTATGTGGGGGACGGGCTGGAGATGTACTTTGTACTGGTTGAACTCGATGGACGTATGTCTTTTTTCAACCAAAATAACTATGTAACTATGTAACATGTATTTCACACCCATCAGATGTCTTCTATATAAGATAGATTATGATGTAAGAGCCCGGATCAGTCAGGGGAAAAAAGAAAGAAAGAAAAGCGAAAAAGAAAGAAGGGAATAAACCTATAACCACAACATTTGCTGGATCTGTAAGTGATAGCAGCCAGGTTATTTGTTCCTCCTCACTCAAGCCTCACAGCAAGTCACCTTGTAGATTGGTGCATGATATTTTCAGCGCACCTGATTGCTAAGAAAATGTTAGTGGTCATTGGGAGACACCTGTGCATCCTTTGAAAAGGTGCCCTTAACAATTTTGAACATTTCAGGTTACCTATATTGCAAATGTTGTGTTTTAGTATTGTTACTATCCTGATCCAGAGGTCAAGTTATTATTACATTTCATGTTTTGAAAATATTTTCTACATCACCTGTGTGCATTTATATACACAGTATTCATTTAGATCACTTTTTATATGGGTAACCATCTAACAACCGGGTATCAGACAATTTAAAGCATATGGATCACTTCAGATGTTGAAATTTTGGAACGTAGTTCATTTTATTTTTCCAGCTTGCTGTCCTGACATCTTCCACGTAAGGCTAACTTTCCCTCACAGAAGTTCACAATCAAATCTCCCTTCCATAAACGGTCTTATGTCTCTGCCATAGTCGCTGGCCAAATAACATATCGCTTCACATGGAGAACATACAAACTGCATACACACAGTGTTTCGGCCAAGACTGTAAACTCTCTAGCACTATTAGAAAAAGCGGTTATTTTCCGTTAGCCGGGCGCATCCACTAGATCCACCTGGTGGTTGCGCCCGGCTAACGGAATAGTACCGAACAAGCTTTAGCTGCATCTGTCCTGCTATCCTTTCTGTTTTCAACCTACCTTCTCTCCCCTACAAATTCCCTACCGTTTTCTACCATGTCTGGTCCTAATTAAATTACTTTTATCCTTACGTCCTCCAGGATGGCCCTTAGATGAGAACCCTGGCCACTCCCTACAAATGAAACACAGGCTCAGCGTTAGATTAATTTGGGAGGGTATATAGGTCAGGTTCTCCCCATTATGCCTCAGTTATCACTGTGTTTCCTTCCTGCAAGGTTCCACAGGCTTTAGAGGACTAGGGACCATGTGTTGGAGTAGTTGTGGTCTCTATGTTCCTATGCCTTCCCCACCGACCATGCGACCCTGCGCGGACTGCAGGCATGGTGATGCCTGTGGTTGGACTAGGGGATAAAGCTGAGAAAGTGACACGGTAAGGGAAACTGTGCCAGGCGGCTTTAACTTGTCCGAGGATGGCGGGCGGCTGAGGCTGTCTGTCATCCTCGCGCGGGAGCCAGGGAGAGGTACGGGCTACCTTGTGGCTGTCCGTGGGCGCATGCAGGCTGTACCTGTTTGGCAGGCGGAAGTTGGGGCAGCGTGCTGAGCGGTGAGGCGGAAGCTTGGCTGGCGTCCGGAAACCAGCCGCGGTAAGCCACGCCCCTGTCTACTGGACTTCCGCTTTCGGGGGGGAGGGGGGTGGGGTGTTTGGCGAATAGCTTCCCCGCAGCTGTTCGGAACTGGGTCTGCGCGCAGACCATCACGGACAAGTTGGTTGCGGCTTGGGGGTTGGGTTTGGAGGCAGTAGGCCTCGCAAGTACCCACCCAGGAATGGCAGGGTGTAGGAGGGTGATCCCTGTTCACTCCTTGCCATATTCAAAGATGGCGCTATCAGTCCCTGGAAGACAGGGGCGGAGCCACCGGCTACCTCTTAAGGGGCTGTGTCAGTTGGAAGCTGGCTCTCGGTCAGCATGGATCAAACAGTAGCTGCTGCAGGAGAGCCGACAAAGAAAACAGATCCTTCTAGCCAGGCGGCTGCTGGACAGGTATGAAGTTACTCTTACATGCCTTTTTCAGTTTTCTTGTTTCAGATAGGCTATGTTGGTATACTCATAGACCTTATCTTTTTATCTTATGTTTTAGGCTAAAGACAACGGAAAAACTTCCCTTAAACATAAAAATAAATCTAAAAGATGCAATAATTGTAATGCAAAATTACCTGACACTTGGCAAAAGAATGTTTGTCAGAAATGTATGGAGGATTCTGAAGAGCAGGAATCCTCCAAAGTAATTAGAAAGTTTCTTGCTTCCTTTACTTCAGAGATGCAGACTACTTTCCAAACACTCCGGGCAGCTATGTCGGAACAGACACAGTCTGCCCAGTCCTCCCATGCATCTACCTTTTCCAGGGTGGTCCCTGTTCAGGATAGACAGCAGGATTACTCGTCCGTAGAGGACGCTGAGGAAATAGAGGAAGACCCTTCAGAGACTGAGTCAGGGGACGCTCAGGTACTAACTAGAGCCTCCACATACCTTTTTAGTGCAGATGAGACACCAGAGTTACTCAAGGCTATTTACGACTCAGAACAGATTACTATTACAGAACAGACAACCTCTATACAGGATGAAATCTATAAGGGACTACAGGTTCCTGTAGGCAGAGTTTTCCCAATACATAATGCTCTCGACTCGATTATTGATGATCAGTGTGAGATGCCAGAGAGGAGGCTTGCCATCCCCAAATCTTTTAAAAGGAGGTTCCCTTTTAAAGAGGAAGAAGTAGAGAGGTGGGCTAGGTGTCCAAAGCTAGATGCAAGTCTGTCCCAGTACTCGAAGGACGCTGACCTATCCTTCGAAGATACTGGGGCCCTATAAGACCCCATGGACAAAAAAGTGGAAGTCTTAGCCAAACGTTCTTGGGAGGCTATCTCCTTCTTGTGCAGACCCACCATTTCTTCCGTGTGTGTCTCCAGGAACTTAATCCCCTGGATAGATGAGTTGCAAAATCACTTAGTGTCAGGCACCCCTCACTTGGAGATTATAGAGTCTTTACCTGTCATAGCAAGAGCTCTAGCCTTTTTGGCAGACGCTTTGGTAGAGTCCCTAAGGGCGGCGGCTAAGGCACTAGGCCTGGTGAATGCGATTAGGAGAGCCACCTGGCTTAAGACCTGGGATGGTGATGTAACCTCCAAAACTCGTCTCTGTGCGATGAAGTTTCAGGGGAGTCTTTTATTTGGTAAAGACTTAGAGGAAGTACTTTCTCGTTCTACGGACAAAAGGAAAAAATTTCCTGATAAGAGGAAAAGAGGACAACTTAAAAGGTATTTTCGCGGAAGAGGGGCTACTAGTTTCAGGGGTAGGATCCCAGATTCCAGAAGGGGCTGGTCTTATGCCAGGGGTAGGGGTAGAGGAACCTCTGCATCTCAGAGGGCCAATGCCCCTGGCAATAAGGACAGCAAGTGACACGGTAAGGGTGGGGGGGAGATTACTGTACTTCCTAGACCACTGGAGTACAGTATCTCAAAGCCAATTCATTTTAAACATTATAAAGGTGGGCTACAGGTTAGAGTTCACTACCCCCCCACCCCCCAGAAAAGTTTTATGTGACAGGCCTGCCAAAGGATCAATTGAAGGCAAAAGCACTAAAGGAAGCGGTGACTTCCCTCTTACACCAGGGGGTCATCTCGGTAGTGCCAAAGAACAAACAGGGGAGAGGATTCTACTCCCATGTGTTTGTAGTCAGAAAGCCGTCGGGAAAATTCCGCATGATTATCAACCTAAGAGGACTGAATGTTTTCCTTCGGGAAAAAAAGTTCAAAATGGAAAGCATCTATTCTGTAAGGAACGTCCTGACCCCGGGAAATTTTATGTGCACCCTGGACCTCCAGGATGCCTACCTCCATGTACCTATAATGGAGGAACACCAAAAATTTCTTTGGTTCGCTCTAAAGGTAGGGGACGTTATTTGTCACTACCAGTTTCGTGCGCTCCCTTTCAGTCTTGCTGCGTCGCCAAGGATCTTCACAAAAATTATGGCGGAAGTCATAGCTTACCTTCATCTAAAAAATATAAAGATTGTCCCATATCTGGACGATTTCCTTGTGATGGGACAAACTCGGGAGGAAGTAGAGAGGGATCTACTCCCCTGTATCCAAACCCTAAAATTTTTAGGATGGATAATCAATTACGAAAAATCGGACTTAATTCCAACACAGTCAAAGGTGTTTCTAGGTTATACTCTAGATTCCATTTCAAAAAGAATTTATTTGCCAGAAGAAAAGGTCAGGAAGGTCATCGGAAAGTCCCGGGACCTCCTGGCACTGGAGAGGGTAACACTGAGGCAAGTGTTATCCCTCCTAGGATCCATGACTTCATGTATCCCTGCTGTGCAGTGGGCCCAAGCTCACTACAGAGTCCTGCAACAGTGGTTCTTGACAAATTGGAACAAGGACCACAGGTCACTAAACCAGCTCAGGACTCTAGACGGTCTCGCAAAAACCTCCTTGGACTGGTGGCTGAGTGTGGAAAACCTTGTCCAGGGACGGCCTTCGGTTCACAACCCATCAATCCGTCTAACCACAGACGCCAGTGCTTGGGGCTGGGGAGCCCATTGCCAGGGAGTGCAGGTTCAGGGAAGTTGGGGTCCAAACGAAAAAGGAAGGTCCTCAAACTTCAAGGAACTCCTAGCGATCAAAGAAGCACTGAAGGCCTTCAAGGAGCGCCTAGAAGGTCAGGAAGTACTGGTGTTGTCAGACAACATAGTGGCAGTGAATTATATAAACAAACAAGGGGGAACAAGGGTGAGAAGCCTTCTTGCTCTTTCCCTGGAGATACTAGACTGGGGCGAACTCCACGTGAGTTCTCTCACGGCTACATATATCAAAGGCAGTCAGAACTGGCTAGCAGACAGCCTAAGCAGAAATCTCATTCGGGAGTCAGTGGGAGCTGTGCCAGGAAATTTTCGAACAGTTGGTGGAAAAATGGGGTCTCCCAGACAGGGACCTTTTTGCTTCGCCAGGGAACAACAAGCGCCCAAGCTACTGTTCCCTGGTCGCTTCATCTTCTCAAGAAAGTCAAGATGCATTTACAATACCTTGGGGAGAAGGGCTAGTATATGCGTTTCCCCCTTTCAACCTTCTGTCCAGAGTGGCGGGGAAAATAGCGCAGGAAAAAGCCACGGTTATTCTAATTACTCCCTGGTGGCCAAAAAGGGCGTGGTTCCCGCTGGTCAGTTCTTTCAGCCTACAGGAACCCTGGAGTCTAACTTTGAGACAGGACTTACTGTCTCAGAGGGGTCAGTTCCATCCACATTTAGACAGACTGCAGTTGACCGCTTGGATCCTGAAAAGCAACTACTCAGACAAAAGGGCTTCTCAGAGAAAGTAATAGAGACCATAGTCTCCAAAAGGAAAGAGGTGACCAGAAAAATTTATAACAAAGTATGGAAAACCTTCGGGGGTTGGAAGGCTAGGAAGGGACTACTGTTGAGGGACAGTTCCTTACCAGTAATCCTTGACTTTCTTCAAGACGGGGTAGATATGAACCTTTCTGTAAACACCATTAAAGTTCAAATTGCAGCCCTCTCAGTCTTCCTGGATAGACAGTTAGCCAAAGATCGTCATGTAAGGTCTTTTGTTAAAGCCATCTCTAAGAATAGACCAGTTAAGATGTTGACATTTCCTCCATGGGATCTCTCTCTGGTACTTCGGCAGTTGACTAACTCACCGTTTGAACCTCTAGAAGAGGCCCCGGACAAATTTCTGCCGCTGAAGATAGCATTTCTCATTGCAATCACCACGGCCAGAAGAGTTAGTGACTTACAAGCTATCTCAGTAAAAGAGCCCTACATGACAATTTTAGAGGACAAAATAATATTTAGGCCAGACTCAATGTACTTGCCCAAAGTTCAGACTTCCACAGGAGACAGGATATTATCATTCCGTCCTTCTGTGATAACCCTAAGAATGAAAAGGAAAGGGCCCTACACTTGCTAGATGTAAGAAGAGCCATTCTGATATACCTTAACCGTACAAAAGAATGGAGAAAATGTAGTAATTTACTGGTTTTGTTTGCGGGGCAGAAAAAAGGCCAGGCGGCTTCCAAAAACACAGTTTCTGGGTGGGTTAGACAGACTATAAGCCAAGCATATGTCGAGGCTAATCAACCAATTCCTAGTCAAATATCAGCCCATTCCACAAGGTCAGTCTCTACATCATGGGCGGAAAGGGCTGGGGCATCAGTAGAACAAATATGCAAGACAGCAACTTGGTCCACGCCAACGACCTTTGTCAAGCACTACAGGATTGACATTCTCTCAAGTCAAGATATGACATTCGGGAGAAAGGTCTTACAGTCCATTATCCCACCCTAAAATCAGGAGGTAAGATTACTCTGGGGTCTCTCATCTAAGGGCCATCCTGGAGGACGTAAGGATAAAATACTCGTTAGACTTACCGGTAGACGGTATTTCTACGAGGCCTCCAGGATGGCCCTCTTACTTCCCTCCCTATCTCACGTGGTGTCTATTCGTAAATATAAATTACACGGTGTGGTACTTCAGGGGTTTCACCTACTCTGCAAAAACTGAGGCATAATGGGGAGCACCTGACCTATATACCCTCCCAAATTAATCTAATGCTGAGCCTGTGTTTCATTTGTAGGGAGTGGCCAGGGTTCTCTCATCTAAGGGCCATCCTGGAGGCCTCGTAGAAATACAGTCTACCGGTAAGTCTAACGAGTATTTTTTTTTTCGTCTGAGTTTTCTCACACATTTCCCCCCTCCTATTCACAAAATATGTTTCAGAACCTAGCAATTTAAAAATTGCTTGAAAGTATATCAGAAAAGTTAAAACCACATTTTCCGATTGCTTTCTTGGAGCTGAAAATGTGTTATGTATTGTGAACTACTCACATATCTCATACTTAATCTATTCTGTCATGCCGCTTTGAGCCTTACCATCCAATCCACTGTCAGTGTCTGCTTAACCTTATACACTAACTCATCTATTTACTTAAATCCCTAAGGCGTTGTTCATATTGCGTTTTGACCGCGTTGGGCGTTTTTTGCTTCAATTTTTATTTTTTTTGCGATTCCCAGCGCTTGGGTAGGTGGTGCATGTCATGATATCGCAGCTAGTTAAGATGTAAGGATAATACGGGAACCTATTCTTTCATTTTTCTATCTGCTGTGTATTATGTCAAAGCTGTAGATATGCCAGGCTGGCTTCATGGAGTTCCTGTATGTACATGTAAATTAACGCTCATTGTCTGCTTCTAATTAGGAAACACTTAAGAGCAGGGAATGGTAAATGGATTTGCTAGCCTCTGGCAAGGAGATGGCTAATTAGTCAATAGCCAGTCAGATCCTTACCTTTGATCTGCTAGGAAATAATGTCACCAATGTGTTTTCACCTGTAACCTGGAGTAGGGAAGTCTTTTGTTGTGTGTGTGTGTGCTATAATACACTTTTACATGTGGAAGTTAGATCTCTGGGAATTAAATTATGTCTGGAAATTTAAATAAAACTAGTTCCCCCCCCCCCCCCCCTTCCAAACGGACTTGCAGCCTCAAGCCAAACCTCCCAGCATAAAAACCAGGGGCAGATGCCTAAAATCAGTCCGCTCCTGACGGTAGCTGAAGCTGGGTGAACTCCCGGTCCAAGCTAAGTTGGCTCCTGGTCCAACCAGAACTGTGTCCGTCCACAAAAACCAAGTCCAAGGTTCTTCTATCTTGATCCCTGTTTATTTTGGTAAGCAAATAGCCTTGTGTGTATCTTTGTAACTTTTATCCTTGCAACTTTTATGTTGTAACTTTTACTGCTTTTGTAAATCTTTTGTATATATTATTTTCTGCATTGTTCCACTTCTTTTTTCCTGGAATATTAAATCGTTATTTAATAAGTTTGACTTCTGCTGTACTAAACTAACACCCATAGCCTAGAAGAGACTGAAGTGTAACTGTGTATAAGTCCATGCCTGATTGAATGAATTAGCAACACTACCGTATAAGATTGTAATTGCATTGTGTGTATGGGGCACTTCTGCGCTCGACAGCAGAGTGGGAAGTCTCGGAGTGGCTAACAGTATCGTTCGGAACGACTGTTAGTGGTTTTGCTTCACTACAGTGTTTAGATTGCAATTGTGCGTGTGTGTGGGGCGTTTGTCATATGTTGGCCTAAAGCACGCAGCTGACCCAAAGTACGAAAATGCCAGTGTGAGCAGAGTGAAAGTGTCTAGCAACAGCTAGTGGTGGCAGTGAGAAGTGTTTGAGGGGTCACAGCCGTGTGGTAGCTCGACTTAGGCTGCTTCCCCTCTCGATCTGGTCAAACCCGCAGTCGGGAACCGTATACGCAGGTGTGCCGCAGGCCGGTTCCTGACAGTGCATTTTTATTAAAAGCACTTTTCCCGAGCGTTTTTTTAAATTCACTCCCTGATGTAAGTCAGAAAGTGAACTCTTTGACCCGGAAAAGATTAAATATTCTTAAAAATGCAAACGCAATCGCTGTATAAACCCATTTTGTGAGCGTTTTGCATTTTTCCTATATCTTCCATTCAGGGCAAATCTCCTTGAAAATGCTACATGCAGCACTTTTGTCAGAGGCAAGCAAACGGAACGCCCCAATGACAACTATCTTATTGGAAAGTATAGTGTAAGCACCATCAGGCATTTTGTACAAATCAATGCAATTTTAACCTGTCAACGCTCCTTCCATTCATTCACCTATAACTTTATTACTACTTATCACAACGAAACAATCTATATCTTTTTGCTAAGAATTATTTTATTCTAACTCAGTTTTAATGGGAATAATAAGAAAAAAAAATAAACAAATAATTATTTCTCAGTTTTCGGCTATTATAATTTCAAAATAAAACATGCTACCGTAATTAAAACTCACACATATTATTTGCCTATTTGTATCGGTTATTGCAACGTTTAACATTTTTCCCTAGTTTCATGTATGGTGCGAAAATTTTATTTGGAAATAAAGGTGCATTTTTTAAGTTTTGCATCTATCCCTAATTACAAGCCCATAATTTATAACGTAATTGAAGTATACCGTTTTTGTATACATATTAAACAACTTCAGTCCCTAAGGGAACTATTTATGTATTTTTTTTTTTTTAAAGGTAATTTTTTTTTAGTTAAAAAATAAAAAAAATGGTAACTTTAGGGGAGTGTGGGAGGTCAGGGGTTAATTAAAAAAAAAAAAAAAAAAGTAACTAGGGATGATAAACTAAAAAATAAAAAAAGGGGATGTAATATTACAATTTGGCCACAAGATGTCCTCAGTGGTGACTTCAGCTCCGTACTGTTAGTACGGAAACGGAAGCACTACGCGCACGGGATTCATAAATGGCTGAGCCGTCTGTATAGACGGCTGCAGCCATTCACACGGGGAATTAGATCAATGAATGGGATTTGGTTTTCCCATTCATTGATCTAGCGGCGGACGATCGGCGGTAATGAGCGGCGGTACAGAGCGCGGGGGGTGGGGCGAGCAGGGGGACGCGGGCGGGAGGGACGTAGTAGCTACGCCCCTGAGCAGTTATGGCATTTTGCAGGGACGTAGTTACTCGTCCTGAAGGAGGTGAAATGGTTACAAATTCCCAAAAAGTCTCTTGTGTGAACGAGCCCTAACTGTGGATAAATCCGGAACCGCTAAACACTTGCCCAAGTCTTTTTCTTGCCTTATTTTAAATGCCTGATTACCATAGGTTATTTATTATTTAACACAGGGCCCTTTTTTCCAAAGAAAGTAGATGTGTCTTATGTTATTAGAAAGTATTTAACAGTTTCTCCTTTAATTTTTTTTTCTTCAATTTCAGGAGGTGCATATGGTATTGATATTCATGCCTTCACAATTAGCTATGGATATTTTCCTGTTACACTTGTGTTTGAATTCATGAAAGGAAATGGTGAAACCAAAGAGAAGTTTCTCATTGGGAGATTTATATCTGCTGTGTCTAATGGCAAATTGGCAGAGGATTTGGGTCCAGTATCAAGATATATTCCTTATCAAAGAGATCTCTCTAAGCCAGTTGAAAGAATCGAAGTAGATGGCATCCCACCAATTGGGTTAGTTTTTGTTTTAACGCACACTTCTTTTTGTCTTTTTTGTGTTTCTCCTTGAACATTGAATGCTGTGTTTGCTGGTTTTTAGAGTGAAAAAACACATTTTGTTCCTTCTACGGCATATTTACATTTGTTTAAATGTTTAGTAATCATGATCAGTATACTACAATATATTGTACGTGGCCATCTGCATGAATTTAGTTTTCAAAGGGATTTATTAGGTGGCAACTTCCAATACAGCACACTACACCTCACACAGGGGGCAAACAACAGTAAACTGAGTAAGGAATACATGGTACATCGAAGAAGCTCACACTTTTTCAGAAAGTAGTGCATCCAAGGCATCTTAAACTTCCAGCATGTCATAGAGAAAGTAAAGAAAAGAAAATAGAAAAGAACAATATACAAAACTTCCACTTGGCGGCTGGGGAGTATAGGGACAAGTATTTCCTCAATATAGGGTATAAATGTACCATAGCACTATCACAGATAATGTCAGGGCTGTGGAGTCGGTACAAAAATCATCCTCGGTTTATGAAACCTCCGACTCCATAGTCTAATTTTTACAAAGGCTATGGATTTAGTTCAAAAATCATCTGACTCAGACTCCTCAGTTTATTGAAACCACTGACTCTGACTCCAGGTATCCAAAAATTGCCCCGACTCCACAGTCCTGGATTATTTCTACAATCCGCAAGCTAAGAGAAATACAGTCATGGCCGAAATTATTGGCACCCCAGATATTTTTCTCTAATTGGCATCCAGGACAACACGAGATCCGGTCCCGCCCAGGATCTGAGGAAACATAACCCCAAGAAGATTAAAAGCCCCCGCCCTCCCTCCAACCTCAGTTCATCTGTGTTTCCGTGTCGGAAACACCCGAGAAGACAAGCTCCTGTTTGTTATTTTTATGCACTCACCAGTGGGTGAGTTCGTTCTTGCGGGGACAGCGTGGCCTGGGCGAAGCAGGAGGTGACGCCGGCTGCGGTCCTCCGGTGACGGGTATGCGGCCTCTATGTAGCGTGTAGCCGGCGTACTGCTTGTCCCCCCCGTCAGATGCCGGCTCTGCAAGGCGCATCCGCGCTCTGACCGGCGCCCGGAAATGACGTCAGCGGGCAGGCGGCCGGAAAAGGGACGGACTTAGGAGAGCCAGGAAGGGTGAAAGCGTGCTCCTGGCGTCTCCATCGCGCTTGCAGATCTTCCGCAGTGGCAGCAGCAGGTGCATACTTTGAGGAGAGAGGATGTCACAGCAGAAGGGGGAGCAGCCGCTGCAGGCACAGCAGCGTGAATCGCAGGCTGCGGGCTCGGCTTCCAAATCCTCTGGGCAAGCGCAGCCATCTGGTGCAAGTTTGGTAAGCCCTCCAGTGGAGGACAGGCTTTTACTCTCATACTGCATACGGATGGCTTATCATTTCTGTTGTCTTTTTTCTGTTTTATTTGTAGACAAAGACTGATCCTAAAACAGCTGGCCAAGTTAAAACTTACAAGAGATGTGGCTTGTGTAACAGCAAAATAGCATTAGAGGCCCCAAGGAATTTGTGTCAGGGTTGTACTGATGCTATTGTAGCCTCACATTCATCTGATATACTAAAGGGAGTAATGGAGGCTGTCAATAAGAACATGCAGGAGACTTTGGATAAGTTCAAGGAGTCTTTTATTCCACAAGCTCCTGAATTCCTTCCAGGCCCCTCATCTGGTCTTTTATCTCAATCTTCCACCCTTTCTGATGTTTTAGGAGTAGGAGAGGAGGGGGAGGAGGAGGAGGAGGAGGGGGTGTCTGTTTCTCAGGAAGAAGGGGAACAGCCTAATTTGGAGGGTTCTGAGAGAGCGGGAAGGGTTAAGACTCCCAGATTTCTTTTTTCTCCCGATGAATCTTCTGAGTTGCTTAAAGCAGTTTATACTACGGAACAGATTAAGGAACCGGTCCCTGAGTTAACCCCCCAGGACCAAGTTTATTCTGGTTTAGGTCAGTCTAAGAGTAGAGTGTTTCCTATCCATAGAACTCTCCAGGATATTATTACCTCTCAATGGCAAGATCCTGAAAGACCTTTATTTGTACCTAAATCAGCCAAAAGAAAATATCCCTTTGAAGAATCAGAGATTGATAAATGGACAAAATGCCCAAAGTTGGATGCATCTCTGTCCAAATATTCTAAAGACTCTGATTTATCCTTTGAGGACACAGGAGTTCTCAAGGATGTAATGGATAAAAAGGTCGATGCCCTCCTTAGGAAGGCATGGGAATCGGCTGCGTTTGGTTTTATCCCGGGGGTTTCAGCCACATGTATCGCACGTAACCTTAGAATTTGGATGGATAATTTATTCGAACAAATTTCTAAGGGGGTTCCGCTTAAAGATTACTCTGTCTCTCTTCCGGTAGTTCTGAGAGCAGTCGCCTTTTTAGCAGATGCGGTTACCGAGCTTATTCGCGTCTCTGCGCGTACCACGGCTCTCGTTAATTCGGCTCGGAGAGCAGTATGGCTGAAAACCTGGGAAGGAGACCAGACGTCAAAGAATAGGTTATGCTCAAATCCGTTTGAGGGTAATCTTTTGTTTGGCTCAGGTTTGGATGAAGTTTTGTCTCATTCAGCTGAAAAGGACCAAACCGTTTCCAAACAAAAAAAGAAATATTAGAGGAAAAAGGTCTTTTGTCCCTAATAAACAATCTTCTGATCAAACGAAAAATAGGAATGTGCAGAGGAAGTGGTCCTTTCCCAAGGGGAGAGGTAGAGGGGGATTCACTCTCGGTAAAACTGAACCCCCCAAGTCCAATAAATGACTTACCGGTGGGAGGGAGGCTGATGTATTTTCTTTCAGAATGGGAAAAGTTAAATCCTGATCCTTTCGTTTTCCAAATTATAAAGCGGGGTTACCGCCTTCAGTTTTCGAGTCAGCCCCCTCTCAGGTTTGTTAATCCTTTTCCAAGGGACCCGGAAAAAGCCAAGGGTCTGGAAATAGAGATTCAGAAACTTTTAGCAAAGAGAGTAATTTTGCCAGTTCCCCGGGAAGAAGTATTCCAGGGGTATTATTCCCACGTTTTTCTGGTAAAGGAATCCAACAGGGAATTCAGATTCATCCTGAACCTAAAATCTCTCAATCCATTTTTAATTTACAAAAAGTTCAGGATGGAAAGCATTTATTCAGTGAGAGCTCTATTACAAGGCAAACATTTTTTTGTCTCAATAGATCTCCAAGATGCCTACCTGCACATACCCATTTTTCCCAACCATCAAAGATTTTTGAGGTTTGCAATCAAGACTCACTCTCAGATTCATCATTTTTCAGTTCCAGGCTCTGCCTTTCGGGATAGCATCCGCTCCACGGATCTTTACAAAGGTTTTAGCCGAGGTTATGAAGGAACTGAGAATCCAGGGGATTTCGATCATTCCGTATCTAGACGACCTCTTAATTTTTGCAGAGTCAAGAGAGTTGGTGTTGTCACAGGGACATTGTGATCAACACCTTGACTCGGGTAGGTTGGTTAATAAACTACGAAAAGTCGAATCTCACTCCGGTCCAGGAGATCACCTTTCTGGGGTACAGGATAAACTCCATAGACAGGAAAATTTATTTACCCTGGAAAAAATTGTAAGGATTCAGTACGAAGTGAACAGATTGCTTTCTCAGGAAATTTGTTCAATTCGTCAGATCATGAGAGTGCTAGGTCTGTTTTCCTCTTCAATTCCAGCAGTCACCTGGGCACAATCCCACGGCAGGGATCTTCAAACCCTTCTACTACTCTACTGGGACAAATCTCAGGGGTCTCTAGACCTTGCAATCACCATGCCCGATACAGCCAGAGACAGTCTAGCCTGGTGGCTGGATTCCCAGAATCTAGAGAGAGGAAGAGTTTGGAGACAGTGCGATCCGATAAAGATTTTTACGGACGCGAGTGCCTGGGGCGCCACAACAGTAGGTCAGCATGCCCAGGGAGATTGGGCCGACCCGATAAGAAAGAAGTCGTCAAACTTTAGAGAGTTGCTGGCGGTTCAGAAAGCACTGCTATCTTTTCAATCCATAATAAGGGGAAGACACGTTCTGATTTTTTCGGACAATGTCACTACGGTGGCGTATCTTGCGAAACAGGGAGGCACGATTTCCAGAGATCTGATGCTTCTCTCGTCAGAGATTTTCAATTGGATAGAACTTCAGATTCTATCTTTGGCGGCGATTCATATAAAAGGCACCCTCAATGTGGAAGCAGACTTTTTGAGCCGTCAGCAGATCAGTCAAGCAGAGTGGGAACTACATCCAGAAGTTTTCAGGTTGATAACAGAAAGATTCGGAATCCCGGAGGTAGATCTCTTTGCTTCCCCAACAAACACGAAAGTAGAGAGATTTTTCTCCCTTCACAAAGGTCAGGGCTCTTTGGGTCTGGATGCCCTAAGTCTACCATGGGGGTTCGAGTTAAGTTACACCTTCCCCCCGTTAACTCTTCTTCCACAAGTCCTAGTGAAATTTCAAAGGGAATCAGGGAGGCTAATTCTCCTAGCTCCTCTTTGGCCAAAGAGGCCATGGTATGCAGCTTTAAGGATGGCAGTAAGCCCACCTTTTCTGCTACCAGTTCGTCCGGACTTACTAATTCAGGGACCGCTAGTTCATCCCAAGCCCCACTTATTTAATCTGGCCGCATGGATCCTGAGAGGGTCATACTGAGAAATAAGGGTCTTCCGGACAATGTTATTGAGACCCTTCTTAAGAGTAGGAAACCAGTGACTCAGAAGATCTATCGGAAGGTATGGAAGGTTTATATAGCCTGGTGTATCTCTCACTCCAGGGATCAGGTTCTGACTAGCTCGGTGTTAGAATTTTTGCAGAATGGATTTGATATGAAACTAGCACCCAGTACTCTAAAGGTACAATGCTCAGCATTATCTATATTTTTAGATACACACTTGGCACAGGAGGATCTAGTAAAAAGTTTCTTTAAAGAGGAGCTGTTAGGTATAAGGTCTCAGAGAAAATAAACACATATATCAGTAGCTAAAGATTGGCTGTACTTACATTACATATGCATTTCACTGTCCACGTTTGGATTTCACAGAATTTTTATATAGTATTTGCAGAGAATGATGCTCCTGACAGCTCATGGCAGGTTTCATGTTTGTCTGTCTCCTATGAAGCCATATGTGTCGTCATGTCCTGCCTGCTTCCTGATGATTCACTCACACAAAAGATCCGTAATGATAAACACTACTGTGCAGTGAAAATTGATTAGCCATGTGGCTAGGAACAATAGCGGACTCCTGCAGTGTACTCTGCCTGGAGATTTTTCAGTGCTACGCTGTTGTAACATTGTAACATGAGCCTGTACTTTCTCCCTAGCAGCCGAGGGGAGGACCCAAGCAGCCCCAGAATGCTTTGCAGTATGGTATGCGGCTTTTCGTCATTTTGAGAGCTTGGGTCTAACAGCTTTGCTGATAAGCACACATTAAAAGTAAGAGAGATTTTTAACTTCAGTATTGCCTTTTTGGCTTCCTTCTAAACTGTTTAACACAGGAGAATAGAGGTTTGAATTAGCTTTTGCAGCCTGACAGTTACTCTTTAAGGCTTTACAAAGATCTACACCGGTTAAGTACAAGATATTTCCACAATGGGATCTTTCCCTTGTCCTTAATGGCCTCACTGAGGCACCCTTCGAGCCTATCGAAGACATTGACATAAAATTTCTTACGCTCAAATTGGCCTTTCTGATCGCAGTCACGTCTGCGAGACGTTTAAGTGATCTACAGGCTCTATCAGTAAAAGATCCTTTCCTGATCATATGTCCCGATAGTGTCAGACTAAGATTGGATCCGGCCTATTTACCTAAGGTAGCATCAGAATTTCATAGGTCTCAGGAGATTATCCTGCCTTCTTTCTGTTCCAATCCCTCAGGAGAAAGAGAGGAAAGATTTCACTTTTTAGATGTCAGAAGATCCCTGTTAGTTTATCTAAAAAGAGCAAGGGAATTCCGGAGATCCAGTAGTCTTCTGGTTTTATTTTCAGGGAAGAATAAGGGTCTCCAGGCATCAAGACAAACAATTGCCAGATGGGTTAAACAGGTTATTTCATGAACATATGAGCTGCAACGTGGTCAAGTGCATCAACCTTCATCAAACATTACAGGGTGGATGTGCTGTCTCAACAAGACCAGTCGTTTGGCAGAAAGGTGCTACAGACGGTGGTCCCTCCCTAGGTGAGTCTTTAAGTTTCTTGAAGATTTACTTGTCTATCTCTCGTGTTGTCCCGGATGCCAATTAGAGAAAGACTCCTATTAGACCTACCGGTAATGGAGTTTCTGATTGGCATCCGGGACAACGGCTATAACCCTTCCCTTTCCTATCTGGCACCTTTCCTTTCAGATTTAATACCACAGGGGTTTTATGATAGCCACTGATTGATATCTATTTTCCTTCCTTCATCTTGGTGTTTTGACATAGTTACTTTCAGACGCACTGAGGTTGGAGGGAGGGCGGGGGCTTTTAATCTTCTTGGGGTTATGTTTCCCCAGATCCTGGGCGGGACCGGATCTCATGTTGTCCCGGATGCCAATCAGAAACTCCATTACCGGTAGGTCTAATAGGAGTCTTTCCAGAAAATCATGTATTTTTCACAGAAAAGTATTGCAGTAATACGTGTTTTGCTATGCACGTTTATTGCCATTTTGTGTATTGGAATAGCCTAATAGTTAATAGAACCGCTGCAGTAATCAACACCTCATTCAACACACGCGTAATGCATAAGTCAGAACCTGCCTGAATCTGAGCCCCGAGTCCAAAAAGACAATGGCCCATATGCAATTCGCTTTTTCTCCTGAGTTTTCTCCCAGGAGATAATTTTTCATCTTCCATTTAAAATAACTTTTTGCACTATGCTGTTTTATTGATTTATATGGGAGGTTTTGATTATGATGCCTGTATAAATTACTTCATTCTCTGTGTGGATACAATTGCATGTATATGGAGGATTTGATATATAAATTTGTACTTTGCACACAGCACTTTTTTGTATTGGTCACTGCAATTGATGTCACTCATACTTTAAGCAACCTGCCACCATTTTTATCTTTTGTCATTTGTTGTTTGTGATTTTTTTTTTATCACCATTATAAGCGTGTAATAATGATTATATACAGTATTTGTATTTTGACCCACTGGTGCGTTGAGACCTTTTTTCTCTTCTTGGAATGCAACAACTGCCATTGATAGGTGATGTGGGAGTCTTGGACACTGTCCAGCGCCATCTCTGAACCAGGAAGTCTTTGAGTAGCGAAGAGTCAATCACTACAGGCAAATCTTTTTAGAATATGAGAGCAGCGCTCGGCTTGATGGACACAGTACATAAAAGCAGTCTTTTTCTACATTTCACAGCAACCCCCCCTTAAGTTTGCAACTCACCTGCAAAGGGGGAGTATGGAGTTAAGTCCCCGCCTAGTATTTGCACAGTCTACAAAAGACGTTACAGAGTTTAGCTCCGTAGCCCCTGATGAGTTACTATGGTAACGAAATGCGTTGGGCAGAGCTACAGAGTGACATCAGCGTGTGACATAGGACAGACGTGGCTGTTTCAGAATCACGCGAATATTGATTTACTGGCAGTTTAGCACGCTAAGTACAGGAGGGGTATAGCCAGGCGGAAGTACAGCGGTTTCCCCTACCCAAATCTATGCTACGTGCTGCTCATTCCCAGCATTGCCTAACTTGCTTGCGCTGTCTGGCTTAAAGCGGTCTGAAACCCTGACATAACATTCAATAAAGATGTGTTTTTCTACTTTGTATTATTAATACAGTTACAGTGTTCTCCATAGGGCTAGTTAGGTGGGCGGGCCGCCTGGCTGTTTCAGCAGACTAAAGAATCATGTTTATGGGTATAGATTATTCACTTGTCACCAGGTTTGTTTTTGGTTTTACTTAATTTGCTGACAGCCCTAACCCTGACAGGATAGCATTAACTTGGCATTCACATATTTTGTTTAGGAACTACCCAGATTTGATGGTAATCATGTCTGTATGCCTTTTTTTCCAATAACACTCCAGGACAGGTACACATTGAGACTTGGCTCCTCCCAGGAACAGGAAATATCCTTCAGCCTCTCTATAAATTAAAGATGGACCCAGGGTCAGGCAGTATTGGATATTTCCTGGTCCAGGAACCAGGTCTCTCTGTGTGCTCGCTGTCCCGGAGAGCCTGGGTGGCTAGGGATATGTTGGCACTGAAGCGGGCCTGGATATGATGGAGGTCCGTTTCCCCTGTGGAGTACCTGTGGGTTTGTGCTTTGAAGCGTCGCTCCCAGTGGACTATAGCCCTGTTGGTCGGCCTGGTTTGCAAAGAAGGTTCCGCTTCAGGAAGGGCTGCCCTGAGGACTCGTCATGCGGAGGCAGCGGCAAGGTGGAGGACGTCCGGAGGATGCGCATAGCGGAGGCAGAGTGCGGAAGTCCTCTGGCCGCGACCTATGGAATTACTTCCGGGTCGCGAGACGTCACTACCTGTGCGCCGGATGAAGAGGGGTAGCCGCCCGGAGTTCTCCGCACACGGCGTCTCGCGCATCGAGAAGAATGTCGGAGATTGAGCAGGAACCAGGACGGGTAAGACTGCTCTGCGGAGATCTGGGCAGCGGTGGTGACCCTTGTGGGGGCGACAAACCGTACGCAGCAAGGAAAGTTTGATAGGCTGCAAAGAGTCTGTGGTATTGGCATACCGGGAAGCTGTTTGTTTTTGGAAACGAGCTACCTTATTGTCTTTTGGCATACTTTTGTTGTACTGCAGGCTTGGATTGTTATTATGTTACAAAAAATATCCATAACAAGGCAAAGTGGTGTTTCAGGTTTATGATAAACAAACACTTGCATATTTACTAAAGGGAAATTGGTGTAATAAATTAATGCACAAACTAATGTTATATATGTTAATATGTCAAAACTGATAACAGGGCTGGAAGACAAGTTAGTTTTTTTCTTTTTTTGTTGTTTCAGGGCACTACAGCAAATGTACCTGACCCTGCAAAGCCCTCAAAACGGTGCCCTGTGTGCAATGTGAAAGTGAATCCTGCATCAACTAAATTATTATGCAAGGATTGCACTTATAAAGTTATGAAACATGAATCAGCGTCTCAGAGAGATATTCAAGCTCTGAGACAGGATTTAAAAGATACATTAAAAGAATTTAAGGCTACGTCGGTACCCTTTAAGCCCGACACTCCGGTTGAAACACAAGCTGATCAACACACTCAGCCTAAAGAGTCTGAAATGGTAATCCCCAAAAAAGCTACTAGTAAAACAAACAGGCCTGTTATTGTTTCAGATGAAGAGGAAATTAGTGAGAATGAGGATGTTTCTGCAAGTTGTACAGAAGCACGGGAAATAGAAAACAAACCTTCAAAGTTTAAATTTCCTGTGGCAGAGACAGAAATGTTGTTATCAGCTATATATGAAGATTTAAATCTGAATAAGACTATTACTGAGACAGTCTCGTTGCATGACAAATTGTACGAAGGCATGGAAAGCGCACAAGAGTTGAATTTCCCTGTACATCAATCTACCAAAAATCTGATAACAAGCCAGTGGAAAAACCCAGATAAAAAATTATTTGTCTAGAGGATTCAAAAGACGCTTTCCGTTCTCAGAGGAAGATTGTAAAATGTGGGACAAGAGTCCCAAATTAGACTCTGCTTTCTCACAAGTAAACAAGGATGATGAACTTGCGTTTGAAGATCTGGGCTATCTTAAGGATCAATCTGATAAAAAGATAGAGTATGCCCTAAAAAGATTATGGCCTGCCATTTGTGCAAACTTCAGACCATCTACTGCTACAACTTGTGTAGCGAGAATGCTAGCATTATGGATGCAGCAGTTGGAAGATAATATTAATAAGGATATGCCAAAGGATCAGCTAATTGACTCAATGACGGTTATGCATAAAGCGGTAGCTTACAATATTGACGCAGCCTCGGAATCTATTAGGTTAACAGCCAAGGCAGCGGGTATATCCAACGCGGCCAGACGTAATCTGTGGATCAAGACCTGGCATGAGAGTATGGCTTCAAAAAACAGAGTATGCTCTATTCCAGTAGTGGGAGATACTCTTTTTGAGCCAGAGTTAGATGAAGTTCTGGAAAGAACTGCCAACAAGAAAAAATCCTTTCCGAAAAAGAGACAGTTTAAAGCAGGAAAGAGATTTTTTCGTCAAAACAGACAAGCAGACAGACCGGATAACCAAAATAAAAGACGTACATGGTCCTTCAACAAGGATCAAAGAAAACCAGGGCCGAGTTTCAGAACCCCTATCACACAAAGCAAACAATGACGGATTGAAAGTGGGGGGGAGGTTGGGCTATTTCCTTCCACATTGGAAAACTATAACAAACAGCCCTTTTATTCTAAATCTTATAAAAAGAGGTTATCATATTGCCTTTCAAACAAAACCGTCAAAGTTTGTAGTGACCAAGCCGCTGAGCTTGCCTCAACATCAGACAGCATTAAAGGAAATTATTACAGATCTGCTGGACAGACATGTGGTATCAGTAGTGCCAGTGACACAAAGAGGCGAAGGCTTCTACTCAAAAATCTTTCTGGTTCAGAAGCCTTCCGGAAAGTACAGAATAATTCTGAACCTAAAACCCATAAATCCATACATAAAATACGAAAGGTTCCGAATGGAATCAATTTACTCATTGAAGAACCTACTGATACCACATGGCTTCATGGCAAGCGTAGATCTACAGGACGCATATTGGCATATACCAATAGAACTGGAATCGCAAACATTCCTAAGGTTCGCAGTGGAGATGGAGGGAAGGATTCAGCATCTGCAGTTCCGCTGCCTCCCATTTGGCATAACATCAGCCCCAAGAATTTTTACCAAAGTCATGGGAGAGCTGATAGGGGCCATACACAGACAGGGTATTATCGTCATTCCTTATCTAGACGACCTGTTAATAGTGGCAAAAACTTTAGTAGATCTAGAGGGACACAAACAGACTGTACTGAAACAGCTGCAGCAGGCAGGCTGGATTGTGAGCAAGGACAAGTCACAACTCACGGCAACACAGAAGATTCTGTTCCTAGGATTCATTATAGACTCAGTACAACAGAGGATTCTTCTCCCACAGGAGAAAGTACAGAAGATAATGTCCGAGGTGGAAAAATTCAATACCTATCAGACAATAAAGATCAGACAGATTATGCAACTGCTAGGTCTTCTATCCTCGGTAGCGCCAGCGATCCAGTGGGCGCTGATGCACACAAGAGTTCTACAATCATGGATGTTATCCAATTGGAACAAGCAACAAAACACTCTAGACAATACAGTGACAGTGGAGCCACACATAAAAGACAGTCTAAGGTGGTGGCAGATATCGCAAAATCTCACACAGGGCAGACTGTGGTCCATACCGATACAAAAGATCTTGACGACAGACGCAAGCCAATCAGGCTGGGGAGCCCATGTGAACAAGGTTCAAGTACAGGGACTATGGAATCACTCAATGGCAGAGCAGTCATCAAATTTCAGAGAGTTGATGGCCGTGAAAATGGCAATAATGAGCACGATACATCTTCTAGAGTCATGTCACGTACAAGTTCAATCAGACAACTCAACAGTAGTTTCATACCTAAATCGCCAGGGAGGAACTAGGTCCAAGAGGTTATTGTTCCTAACGCTGGAGATCCTAGAAATAGCAGAACACAATTTCTTCTCATTAACAGCAGTACATCTAAAAGGGGAATTGAATGTTCTAGCAGATCAGCTGAGCAGGGTGCAGACTACGAACACAGAGTGGTCACTCAACCAGCGGTTGTTCGAATTTATAGTGAGCAAATGGGGACAACCGCAAATAGACCTCTTTGCAAACAGGTCGAACCGGAAATGCAAGCAGTTCTATTCCCTAAATGTGATGGACAAACCAATGGCAATAGACGCCCTGGCTCAGAATTGGGATCAAAGCATACTGTATGCTTTCCCTCCACTGAATCTGATTCCCATAGTGCTTCAAAAATTGTTGAGATCACAGTGTCAAATGATATTGATTGCCCCAAACTGGCCCAGGAGATCGTGGTATCCACTTCTCCTGTCAATGCTTGCTACACAACCATGGGAAATACCGGTATCAGAGGATATGATACTGGTGCAGGGCCAAGCTGTATTAAACCTGGTAAGATGGAAACTTACAGCGTGGTTTCTGAAAGGGCAGTCCTTGAGAGTAAAGGACTGTCAACCAGAGTAGTAAATACTTTACTAAAAAGTAGGAAAGAAAATACTCGCCTTATTTACCAGAAATACTGGAAAACTTTTATTTTATGGTTAGAAAAATCAAACTTCCAATCGACAGAAATGGCAACAATTTTAGAATTTCTGCAGGAGGGAGTGGAAAAAGGATTGGCCTTAAGCACTATTAAGGTCCAGATATCAGTTTATTTAGACAAGAAATTAGCACTAGATCCACTTATAATTAGATTTGTAAAATCAATTGAAAGAAATAACAGTAACAGTAAGACAATTTCCTAAATGGGATCTGTCATTGGTCCTACAGGCATTGACATCTAGCGAATTTGAGGAAGATTCTCTTAGAATGTGTACTCTAAAAACGGCGTTTTTAGTAGCGATCACGTCTGCTAGACGCATAAGTGAGCTCCAAGCTCTGTCACACAAAGAACCGTACTGTTCATTTTTTAATGATCGTGTTGTACTCCGAACAAGCCCTGAATTCCTACCAAAAGTAGGAGACATGTTCCATAGAACACAGGAGATAATTTTACCTTCTTTCTGTATGGATCCAAAAACAGAAAAGGAGACTAAACAACATAGATTGGATGTGCGGGAGAATTTATTAATCTACCTGGAAAAAGTCAAGGAATTCAGGAAGTCGGAATCATTATTCGTCAATTATGCAGGTAAATCCAAAGGATTAAAAGCATCCACAAAAACCATAGCCAAGTGGATCAAAGATTGCATCATAGAGTCATATAAGATCATGGGTAAAGATCCTCCAGTGAACTTGAAGGCCCATTCCACCAGGGCAGCCGCAACTACGTGGGCTTACAGGGCAGGTACTTC
Organism: Hyperolius riggenbachi; assembly: GCF_040937935.1. Lineage (NCBI taxonomy): Eukaryota > Metazoa > Chordata > Amphibia > Anura > Hyperoliidae > Hyperolius > Hyperolius riggenbachi. The sequence continues at coordinate 371,962,466 of NC_090647.1, read as the reverse complement.
ACCATTGAACATCTGCAAGGCGGCAACCTGGAAGAACCTGGGAACCTTCATGAGGCACTATCGACTGGATCGGCTAACGGAAACTGATCAGGACTTCGGAAGAACTGTCCTAAGGGCAGTTAGCCCACCCTGAGGTTGGTGATTGATTTCTTGCTTATCATCTCAATGTGTACCTGTCCTGGAGTGTTATTGGAAAAACCAGGAGTTAGCTCACCTGGTAACGACATTTTAAGTAACACTCCAGGACAGGTGGGGGTACCCACCCCCATATATATCAAATATTGCATGATATACATGTTATGTTATATATTTGAAATGTAATATAAGGAGGTTAGGTTTAGTATATTGTTCCTGTTACTTGATATTATACTGCCTGACCCTGGGTCCATCTTTAATTTATAGAGAGGCTGAAGGATATTTCCTGTTCCTGGGAGGAGCCAAGTCTCAATGTGTACCTGTCCTGGAGTGTTACTTAAAATGTCGTTACCAGGTGAGCTAACTCCTGGTTTCAAGCCCTCAATGTGCTATGGACCACAGCTTCAGCGTGTCCTGGAAGTGTGTGTGTGTGTTTTTGTTTTTTATAATGTTCACCACATTTCATGCTGCTGCATTACATGTTGGAAGTAACACTTGTTTCATTAAATGTACGGGATGAACTGCTAGCCACCTTTAATGTATGGGATGCACCGTCGACTGCGTTTCATGTATTAGATGTGTCATTAGCTGCCTTTAATGCACGGGATGTACAGTTAGCTGCCCTTCATGTGTAGGATGCACCTTCTTCTGCATTTCATGTATCAGATGTACGATTGGCTGCCTTTCATGTATGGGATGTACCATTTGTCATGTTTCATGTATGGGATGCGCCGCTGGCCACCTTTTATGTTAGGAATGTACCGTTTGCTGCGTTTCATGTTGGGGAGGTAGCATTTGCCACACGTGAAATGGAAAAATCCCCCCCCCCCCCCCTTGAAATCCAATACCGCTCGGCTATTTTTTCATGCCACCCGTCTGGAAAAATATTCTGGGGAGAACACTGCGTTAACATATTTGCTTTTGTGCACAAGTAATATTATCTGTCTACAAATTACAAGTTTCCACAGTGTAGTTTTTCTTGCCCTGAAAACTGTCATTGCATTTTATTCCAACTGCTTTTTATTATATATTAAAATCTAATGAGTTGCTCTAAGCTCTGTGTGTGCCTGAAGCAGAGACAGCTTCTCAAAGTGTTTTTTACATGTTACAGACAACTGTATCAACTTTGGAATGTAAACCAAGATACTGTCATCTCCAGTTTCGATGCGGATTTGAAGCTGAATAGCAGGACAAAGTGCTTTAACCATTTCAGTGAGGTTTTGCTAAAAAAAAAAACAAAAAAAAAAAAACAACCCGTCTGGGATAGTAGCTTTTAAGCTATGAGGAATCTTTAAGAGCGAAGTAGAAATGCTGACTTTCAGACCACTTTAAAGAGAACCCGAGGTGTGTTTAAAGAATGTTATCTGCATACAGAGGCTGAATCTGCCTATACAGCCCAGCCTCTGTTGCTATCCCAAACCCCACTAAGGTCCCCCTGCACTCTGGAATCCCTCATAAATCACAGCCATGCTGTGAGGCTGTGTTTACATCTGTAGTGTCAGTCTCAGCTGCTCCCCCGCCTCCTGCATAGCTCCGGTCCCTGCCCCCATCCCTTCCCTCCAATCAGCAGGGAGGGAAGGGATGCAGGCGGGGACTGGAGTTCTGCAGGAGGCGGGGAGAGCAGACTGACACTATAGAGATAAACACAGCCAGCTCTGACAAGCTGTTTGTCAGCAGCGTGGCTGTGATTTATGAGGGATTGCAGAGTGCAGGGGGACCTTAGGGAGGGTTTGGGATAGTAACAGAGGCTGGGCTGTATAGGCAGATCCAGCCTCTGTATGCAGATAATATTCTTCAAACCCACCTCGGGTTCTTTTTAAAGGGATAACGCTAGCCCTTTTTCTGTAATTGTTTTTAATTGCGGTTTTTCATTTAAGTTTTTTACGCCTTTTTTTCGCAATGTGGAGTCCTTTTTATCATGCACAAAAACTCATGAAGTAACGGAGGTTTGCCACGAAGGCGGTGGGGTGGCCATCCATCCCAGAGGCTTAATCGGGCCGGTGTGGCAGCATTCGGGGAGTTGCAAACTGGTGGGGGAGGGGTTGCTGTGAACTGTGGAAAAGGACTGTTTTTTTATATACTATATCCATCAAGCCGAGCGCTGCTCTCATATTCTAAAAAAGATTTGATCTGGTGATGCACATACCTAGAAGCGCTCCACCTAAAATTCATTCTTATGGACATTAGGTGTTTTGATCAATTGCATCTTCTTAGACTGTTTTTTTAATACCTCATTTATCATTCTTAAAACATGGACTGATAGAATATATAGCTACTAATTAGTTTTGGGAATACTGAGGTGTCCTCTTAATATTGTGCAAGCGCTATTAGTGGTATATTTTCTTTTTTTTCTTAATCACTACAGGCTGGCTTAGTGAGTGATGCCTCCTCATTACTGCTGGTACTTTTTTTTTTTTTTTTTTTTTTTAATTTAAAACAAATTTTTATTCAACTTGTGAAAGTTACATAACAGGTGACCTCGCACAGGAGGAGAACATAGATATACTGTTGACAGGTATGGTGGTTGCATTTATGCTCACAAATAATTACTTGAACATTCGCCTCCTCTTGTTCTTACATGACAAGAATCTTTCACAAATATTTTCCTATTTAAACCCCTCAACCCCTCCCCTTCCCTCCCCCCCCCCCCTCCCCGTCACCATGTCATCTTTTAATTTCTCCAAAGGTATTAGAAAAGGGTGTCGTATGGGATCATGTTCCATTAACATGTGTGTTATGTCTAAGGCGACTCTTTTACAGCCGAAGTTTGCCCACTTCTCCTAGAAGATCTCTTTTAGCATACCAAGAGGTATACTGATATGGTATCATGATATTGCGGATCTCTTCTGTTGTGAAGGATTGAATAATAAAGTGTTTCCATATTCGAAAAAATCGTGTTGTCTCTGCTGGTACTTTTTAAACCTGGATCACACATTTTGTTACTTGCCTGTGATCGCGTTAAAGAAATACTGTAGGGGGTCAGGGGAAAATGAGTTTAACTTACCCGGGGCTTCTAATGGTCCCCCGCAGACATCCTGTGCCCGCGCAGCCACTCACCGATGCTCCGGCCCCGCCTCCAGTTCACTTCTGGAATTTCCGACTTTAAAGTCTGAAAACCACTGCGCATGCGTTGTCGTCTCCTCGCTCCCGCTAATGTCACCAGGAGCGTACTGCACAGTCACAGACCATACTGGGCCTGCGCAGTACGCTCCTGGTGACTACAGCGGGAGCGAGGACACTGCACCGCAGGCGCAGTGGTTTTCAGACTTTAACGTCGGAAATTCCAGAAGTGAACCGGAGGCAGGAACCGGAGCATCGGTGACTGGCTGTGCAGGCACAGGATGTCTGCGGGGGACCATTAGAAGCCCCGGGTAAGTTCAACTCCTTTTCCCCCGACCCCCCCCCCTACAGTAGTCCTTTAAGTAACTAGAGCTAGATGCTTGTATCTCCTGGCTATGAACTTCCCTGAAACTTGCTTGTTACCAGATTGTCCCTCTGATTGCTGCCTGGACTGAACTCTGACAGTTTTTGACCGTCCTTCTGTCATGTCCTTTGAACCTGGTTTTATCGGTTTGTCTGTGACCACTGGCTTGCTGACTTTGCTATTATAATCTTCTCTGACTGCCATCTGATTGCTGTGTATGTCCCTGGACTGTTTGACTACGAGATGTGCCTGTATCACTGCCTAGTGAGTCTTGGTGGTGCTACTGGCTTGCAGGCTTAATTCCCTATACCTTGCATGCTAAGGTCTTGGTGTAACAGTGTGCTAGGACGATGTAACTAGTTTCCTGAGGCTGAGCGGGGATGGCCCACACAGGGTGTAAGCTGTGGCGGAGATTGGGTCAAAAGGGCTGATGTAAGGCGGTGGATCCACTTGGCCATACAGTAGATCAGATGTTTGAAATTTGACATGACTAACCGCCTGCTTGTTTCAGGTGTGGAATTCGGACACTACTGATACATCAAAGATCCGCAGGATGCCAGGTAACTGGTATGCCCAGTACACACCAAAAACTTCTAAGAGATCGGTAAAACGCTAGGTTTTTGAAGCAGATTTAGGCTGGTTTCACAGTGGGACGTTACAGGCGCACGTTAGAGCAGCCTGTAACGCACCCCACCGCACAGCAATGAAAAATCAATGGGCTGTTCACAGTGCCCACGTTGCGTTACATAGTAACGCTGCGCCACCAGACAACGTACTGCATGCAGTACTTTATAAGCGGCAGAGCCGCGTTAGACTGCTTACACATGCTCAGTAACGTTGGGGAGGAGCGGAGAGTGGCCAGGCACATGGCTAATTAATATTCACTGCACTCAGTGACGTGCAGTGTTTACTTCCTGGAGCGGCCGCTCTGTGCAGCGATTGGCCGGCGGGACCACGTGATGCCGCATGCGCACAAGAGTACGCATCACGGCATCACGGACCCCAGAGTGAGCTGCACAACGCGGCTCACTCCGACGTCCAAAGCAGGGAGCACCAGGCGTTGTGTTAGGGGCACGTTATGCGACCATAACGTCCCCTAAAACGCAACGTCCTGGTGTGTAAGTAGCCTTAAGAGTGTTTTCTAAACATGCCTAAGGTTTTTTTGAGCGTTTTTGTGTAGCAGATTACAAATATTACTGTAAAAGCTGTTACTGAACAGCTTCTGTAACTAAAACGCCTGAAAAAAACGCTCTGATCTTGCATTTTTCCGAGCATTTTTCCACTTTGCTATACTTTAACAATGAGGCATAAACGCCTCAGAAATGTAAAAAATAAAAATGCTGCAGCCCCGAGTTTGCGTTTGTGGAAAAAACGAACCGCTCTGGTGTGCACCATCCCATTCACTTTCATTAGCCAAGCGGTTTTCCCCCTGCAAGCGTTTTAAAAAAACGCTTCAGAACCGCTCTCGTGTGCACCAGCCCGTATTGTTTAAAAGGAAATAAACGTCAACCTCCATATCCCTCTCAAATCAGGTGTGGTTTAATGTCATCAATATGGGTTTACTAAAGAGCTCTTTTAAAGTGAACCTAAAGCCAGGCAAAAAAAAATGAGATGAACTCACCTGGGGCTTCCCTCAGCCCCCTGCAGCCGATCGGTGCCCTCACAGCCCCGCTCTGATGGTCCAGGACCCGCCGGCGGCTACTTCCGGTTTGGCCGTCACCGGGTGATTGTTCGCGTTCCCAGCCTGTATATCGCCCCCTATGCTGCTATTGCGGCTATTACCAACAGTAATGTACCAATCTAGCTTTTGGTAAGTTTATAAATGACATACTGTGAATTCCCAAAAAGTGTTTGACACTGATCCCTACAAGTCATAAATGTGGAAGCTGAAGGTGCATGGGTAAGGGAAGAATGTGTATGCATGGACCGAGAACTGGGTGAAAGTACATAGTACTGAATGGATCATGCCTTAAACCCTCAACAGTGGGATTCCACAAGACTTAGTACTGGGTCCAGCTCTTTGTTTAAAAAAATAAATAAATTCATTTATAGTAATATAAAGTAGTGTTGTCGTCAGATGATTCAAAATTATAGCATTGTCAACACTGAACAGTATAATGTCACACCTCAGAAAGATATTGATGGTATGGCAATGACGCATGGACAAGAGAATTGCAGATTACATTTTATTAAATGGAAGGTTTTGCATCTTACATTCTCATCTCAGTGACATAGCTTCATGCAAACTAAATGGGGTACACTTGATAACTTTGAGATTGGTGGAAGTGAAGATCGATTTAGAAGTAAATGTTCACAATTTAAGCAACCAGATTCAATGCCAAGCCAGAGCTAAAGTGTGTAACATTTTAGGATGCATAAAAGGGGGGAATAAAAGCGCACTGTATGTGGCCATTTGTGAGGTCACATCTGGACTATGCTCTACAGTTTTGAGCACCACTCTATAGGAAGGATATTGAAGTTCTAAAGCTAGTACAAAAGCAGGTATTCAAGTAATCAATGAGCTGGAAGTCCGTGTTCTCCCCAGGCTCTTTTAGCCGGGTGCTCCATCCGGCTAATTTTGGTGAGCATCTGGCTGTCATTGGCTCACCTCCTCATATACTGTAAGGAAAGTTGCACCAACTCTGGAGAAGTATGTCCAAGAGCTGTATAAAAGCTTGGCAAACATCTGCATATGAAGGAAAGGCAATTTTATCATGTGCTTAGAAAGGGGTTCTTCCAAGTAAAATGTGGCATATTGGCAATTGTTATGACAAATGTTCTATTTACATTTAAAAGGGGGTTGAGCGCTCTTACTTTGAAACCCATCCAAAGCTATAATTACTAGGTAGGGGATAGTAATGCACGCATGTAATTAAGGCACCAGGAAATTTGAGCTATTGTTGGTGGCCAAATTACGTTTTTATACTTATTTAGGCTCCGACTTTTGACTGCACCCAAATTGTTGTCTAAGAGCTGCTATAGCCATAATTCAAATTACAGCCTATGGTGCTCTCTGGGCCTTCTTTACACTGGTACAAGGAGGCTTAAGAGGCTAAGATGGACCCTTTTTTTTGTTTTGTTTTGTTTTGTTTTTTTGCCTAAGTGAATATTAGCCTGATGCACAAAAGACCGGTAATTTTTATTTCTTTCTTTTTTTCTTTTTAATACCGGTACTATTGCCAGGAGAGCACCTGTTACGCCGTTAGTGGCATAACATGAGTTAACATAGCAATGCACGCATTACCGGGGTTACATATGCTTTGCTTTGTTCACGCACGTTGGTGCTGCTCCTCTAATACTGGTAAATTTTCTATGTGCTGCCAGCCCACAGCAACTTTACCAAGCTTTTGTGCATCAGGTTCTATGTAACTACAAATTTTGTTTGTAACACTAATCTGCAAATTGCCCCGTCCTCACTAGTACCACATCTACTCCTGCAGCTCTTGCAGTTGTATAGTAAAATTGTGCTTCTGTTTAGTGTACTTTTACCTCTAACAGTGTCGTGACTTTTAAGGGTTCATTTCCATATGCGCAATTTTACCCGCGCCTCTGGAAACGTGATCGCAGGGACATCAGAGTGCATAGACTGCACTGTCTGTTGTTTCCATATCATGCACTGCGATTCACCACTGAATCACAGTACATGGTTGCACGCATTTTGGCGCAATTGCGCAGATTCCATCCATTATAAATTAATGGGATCACAAGTGCTTTTGGGGGAGCCAGTCATGCAATGCAGAACTGTGCTGACGCACGGCCACCTGCGTTGCAAGTGGAAACGAGCCCTAAAGCAGCACAACTAGCTTTTAGTCAAATGTTATCATGGTTTGGTTAAAAGTACATCTGGCGATGATTATCACTGATTATTTTTTTTTTTTTTTTTTACTTTCTGGTTATGGTTTTACTAAGTTGATCCATGTGAAGTATCTCTATCATGATCTGGTGGCAAGTGTTTAGATGCTGCTTCTAGCTATTTTTGTATTCCTTAGGTCTATGAAGATTGATTTGGAAAAAGAGATTACTCTTGGCGATTTCTCACCATCCATACGTCTCAGGTATAGCATCAAATCCAATATGTTCTCAGCAGATAAAATGAAAACTAAGTCTACGCCAGCAGTTGAACAGGAAAGGTGAGCAAAAACCATACAATTTTTTTTTTCTTAAGTAATGTTAATCGACATGTTCTAGTATTATACTGTAGAGTGAGTAAGGCTGTGCAAGTATTTTTCGCTTTGTCTTCACCAGGCAGACTGTTACAACTCTCTGTATATGCATTGACAGTGGATATTTTGAGTGACTCAAGCTGATTTGGCAACCATATTTAGCATTAACTTTGCTAAAGCCGCACCCAAAGAATATCGGCAGTCATTAATTGATTTGTGTGTCAGCTGTTCACTATAATGCAGAAAATGCCCAGGAAGTTATAGGCAAGGGTTCTTGCCAATAAAAAAAGTGTTTAGTTTGGGTACTGGTGCTCAGCAGTAAGATTGCTTATGCCAGCACACACAAGTTTTCACCCCTAGTGCTTTAATACTGGGAGTAGAAAGTTGAAAGGTTAGGCATTAGTAAGTGCATGTTAGGATTTGGCATCAGGGAAGAGTTAGCACTAGGGGAGAGGTTGGCCAATAAGGAGTTAAAGGTTAACCTTGGGAGGGATGTTTTGGCTTAGAAATAAGGAAGGTGTTAAGATCTGGGGTGGACATTTAGAGTTAAAGCCTTGTACACGTACTAGATGAAACCCGGCTAATAATGGCCACATCTGGACCTAGCGTGAGTACAGAGGCCCTGATGCCAACCAAAGCCTGGGCCAACAATCAGCCAGGTGGATCAATATGGCTGATTACTAGCCAAGAGTGTTCTCGTCCACCCTATTACCTAGTTGACTCTTTTGGAAATATTGCCTGTAAGATTGTTTTTGAATATGTGCGAAATCTTATGTTGATAATTATATATTTTAATTTGATTGTCATTTATATTGTTGGTTGTAGTAGAAAAGGTGGTCACTGTGGGGATACCACGGTCACCTGTATGACAAGGAGAGACCAGAAGCCAAAAGGTGCAGTATTGTGGGGTATTAGATGTTAGATTGTAGTACAAGAGTATTGAAACTCACAAAGGTTGGTTGCAGTCCCTGCAACCACAGTATATCGCCAACGGGGAAATAACCATCCCCGCTCAGTATTCCAGGAGGTCCTACTGGAACTGGATGGTTGCACTCCTGGTTGGTCCTTCTTGGTTGTAGAAAACACCACAACCGGAAGGTGAACACCTCCAAAGGAGATGTAATGTATAGTACTGGGGGTGGAGGCGCCCAAAAATAGGTAATGTAATGAAACAAAAATATGGTGGAGGGAGGGTGTCTTTACCACTAAGATGGAAGAACCCAAACCACAGGGTTAATGTAAAAAGATTAAATAATTTATTCAGCACCATTAAAAGGACAATGCGTTTCACAGGTCTCAGCCCGCTTCTTCAGGTCAATACAAGTGCCTTTAAAATGTGGTCACAAGCATGGATGCCAGAAAACCCTTGGTGAGACCTGTGAAACGCGTTGTCCTTTTAATCGTGCTGAATACATTATTTAATCTTTTTACATTAACCCTGTGGTTTGGGTTCTTCCATCTTGAGTGGTAAAGACACCCTCCCTCCGCTATAGTTTTGTTTCATTACATTACCTATTTTTGGGCGCCTCCACCCCCAGTACAATATTGTTGGTTGGTTTGTGTAGACCTGAGCATTACTGTTTATTTTAAAGGCACTGTTACTGAGGAAGCGGTATAGGTGCCAGGGCAGCAGGGTCAATTAGTGTAGCTGGGTAGTATAGCTTAGACAGCATGGGGGAAGAATTTCCACAAGACACCCCTGCACCGTGGACACACCTGGTTTAGTATTCCCGCCCACCCCCCTTTTTTTTTTCATCCACTAAATCTAGGTGAGTCTTATGTGCTGGAGCATCTTGTATTCCTAAAAATACGGTACTTGCATTGAGAGGCAAACTAGCACAGACAGTTTGCAAAACGCTTAGCACACCGCTGAGCTCTTTGCGAACTGTCTGTGCTTGCTTGCCTCTCAATGCAATCTTTCGGTTCAGCCCTAGAAAAAGAATTCTAAATTTTTTTTAAATAGCTTTTTTCAAAAATACAAGGGGCAATTCTTTTTCTCTTGAGTTTTCTCCTTGGTGATATTTTTGGACTTATCAATAAAATGCCTTTTAGACCACCTGCAGCCAAACAAATAATCAAAATTATTTTGGCAGTACTTTTTCACTGACTTTTTGATACTTTTTCAATTGCATTATGCTGAAAAGTTGAATTGAAGATGCCCATACATGGTACAATTTTTCTTTCTTTTTTTTTTTTTTTGATTAGATAATTTGGTTCGATTATTCCATTAGATCGAATATAAAGATTTTTCCAGCATGTCCGATCAGATTTTTCTCAAAAAGAAAAAGGGATAATCGTTTGAATTTCTTGATCGAAAAAAAATATTTTCAACTTTTTCGATTCGATCATTTAGATCGAATAAATGGCAAAATTGAAAGTTTTTATTGTATTGTGTATGGGCACCATTAGGAGAAGACTCAGGAGAAAAGGTTTATTGCATATGGCCCAAGGTCTCTTTGAAAAAAAAAAATACAACAAAAAAACAAAAGGACTCTCGCATGTCATTCAATTTACACACTGCTCCACGTGGCTCGTGCATGCCTTGTATACAACAGGTCTTTTACCTGCTTTTTTTTTTGGAGGTGGGGGGGATTGTATCTGCTTGGCAATTCCATTTCTATCAGCTCAACATTTTTTATTTTTGGTATTATGACATTCTAGATCGTGAGTCCCTCTGAGGCGCAGTTAGTGACTAAGCAATATACTCTGTACAGCGCTGCGTCAGCACTATATAAATAAATTAATTTAAAAAATTCTATCACAAGATATAAATGAACTAATAAACCTCACGGGCAGACTAGGCTGCACACAAGCTCTAAAATCTGCTACCTACAGAGGAGGACATATTCTAGACTTGCTGTTGCACCTAGGGATGGACATTAGCAACATATCAGTACTGATGGGGAAACAGTATGATCAGACCATCACATAATACAGTTTGCTGTTGAACATCACCCTATCAAGCAGCACTATAAGGAAACCATCAAATACTGCCCCCTGAATAAATTAACACTGGGGAGGATAACTGCTAACCATAACCATGATACATTGGTCAAATTTTTGAAATGTTACAATCAATCAGAAAAATAGATTTTAATTCTGATTGAAAATACATATAGAAAGAACATGTATGTTGTCACCGTAACACAGATCAATGCTTCCCAAGAATTATTGTAAATGTGTTAAAATTCCAGTATTGTAAAATGTATGGTTACTATAAGCTTGTTTTGTGTTAGGAAATTGCTGTCATCTGCTTTAGACTTCAGCAACTATAATGAGAAATTCCACATGCTGTTGCACCTTGAAGAGATACAAATGGAGATTGACATCCGTAGATATGATCAGAAAAATCAGAAGATGCAATTTGATTCAAAAGACAAAAGACTCCTAGTTCTTGATGTAAGTGTATATTACATATGTGGTCTTCTTTTCTCTTCTTTTAGAGATATTTTGTCTAACCATCCATAGGTTGGTGCATTCTTGAAACACATACTGTAGGTATATTTTCAATGTACTGCATAAGTAATATGTATGTCCAGTAGGGAACCCTTACAGCAGGTCCAGTCTATCCACTGAAGTCAGAGAATGTCTCCACCTATGTAGTTGTTTTGCTGGCAAGAAATCATGAACAAATAAATTACTTATTTGCACATTTTCACTAACTTGAAATTGAACCAACCAAATCCAACAGCTGCTGATAATTTATCTGGCAGCTGGGTCATTAACCAGCAGTCAGGAGCTTTCATTTGGGATGAAATTCAAATTTGATCTATGACAGAGGTGCCAACACTTTTTTGGCTTGTGAGCTACTTTATGTACACTTTTTGGAGCACAGTTGTATATACAGAATGGAAAAGGTAGTGCAGTTGTGATCTATTAGATCACAATATACCCAATGGGCACCCCTGATTTGTGGTCTAAACTATTAAACACAGCATACAAGTAATAGCCAAAAATATGACTGGTTCCCATGAGCATCCTTCAGTAATTTATTTTTTCCGATTCAATGGTGTTTAACCACTTCAAGACTACAGTCATAAAACCCCTTAAGGACCAGACACTTTTTTTTCCATTCAGACCACTGCAGCTTTAACGGTTTATTGCTCGGTCATACAACCTACCACCTAAATTAATTTTATCTCCTTTTCTTGTCACTAATACAGCTTTCTTTTGGTGCTATTTGATTGCTGCTGTGATTTTTAGTTTTTATTATATTCATCAAAAAATACATGAATTTTGTCAAAATGATTTTTAAAACTTTCTGTGCTGACACTTTTCAGATAAAGTAAAATTTCTATATACATTTTTTTCCAAATTTATTGTTCTACATGTCTTTGATAAAAAAAAAAATCCAATAAGTTATATTTATTGGTTTGGGTAAAAGTTATAGCATTTAGCAGAGATGCTTCAAAAAGTGAATTTTCCCATTTTGAAGCATCTCTGATCTGCTGAGCACCTGTCAGGTTTCATGAGGTGCTAGATATCCAGGATAGTATAAATACCCCCCAAATGACCCCATTTTGGAAAGAAGACATCCCAAAGTATTCACTAAGAGGCATGGTGAGTTCATAGATTTTATTTTTTTGTCACAAGTTAGCAGAAAATAACACTTTATGACCAAAAAAAGTAAATAAAAGTTTCCATTTCTGCTACCTTGTGACAAACAAAAAAGAAATCTGCCACGGACTCACCATGCCCCTCTCTGAATACTTTGGGGTGTCTACTTTCTAAAATGGGGTCATTTGTGGGGTGTTTACTGTCCTGGCATTTTGGGGGGTGCTAAATTGTAAGCACCCCTGTAAAGCCCCTTAGCGCACCTAGGCTGCAAAAGAGTGTCATGTGGTATCGCCGTACTCACCAGAAGTAGTATAATGTGTTTTGGGGTGTATTTTTACACATACCCATGTTGGATGGGAGAAATATCTCCCTAAGGGGCCCAACGTTCTATGAGTACCTTTAGGATTTCACATGTCATTTTGAGGCATTTGGTTTCTAGACTACTCCTCACGGTTTAGGGCCCTTAAAATGCCAGGGCAGTAAAGGAACCCCACATGTGACTCCATTTTAGAAAGAAGACACCCCAAGGTATTCCGTTAGGTGTATGGCGAGTTCATAGAAGATTTTATTTTTTTAATTTAGTGGAAAATGTCACTTTGTGGAAAAAAATTAACAATAAAAATCAATTTCCGCTAACTTTTGACAAAAAATAAAATCTTCTATGAACTCACCATACACCTAACGGAATACCTCGGGGTGTCTTCTTTCTAAAATGGGGTCACTTGTGGGGTTCCTATACTGCCCTGGCATTTTAGGGGCCCAAAACCATGAGGAGTAGTCTAGAAACCAAATGCCTCAAAATGACTGTTCAGGGGTATAAGCATCTACAAATTTTGATGACAGGTGGTCTATGAGGGACCGAATTTTGTGGAATCGGTCATAAGCAGGGTAGCCTTTTAGATGACAGGTTGTATTGGCACTGAAGTGCAGGAAGCTCAGGATGTTCTCAAATCATGACCTGGACATGGCAGCAGAGAACATGGGCATGTGATGTATTGGGTGCGTGGACCAATAATACATTATTTTTGACTAGACCTGTGTTAAGGAGAAGGCCCCAAAAAATGTTACGTTCGGAAACTTGGAGTGGTTTCCACCGAAAAGGCTGGGCATAGTAGCTTCTAGGATTGGCGGTTGCGTATTGTGTGGCATAACGGTTGGTCTCAGCCACAATTAAGTCATACCAGCAGTGATCAGAAAAAAAAATTCTGTCACTGCGGTGGGGCGGGTGAGGGTTTGGTGATCAGAAGCCCACAGGGGGCAGATTAGGGCCTGATCTGATGGATAGGAGTGCTAGGGGGTGACAGGAGGTGATTGATGGGTGTCTCAGGGGGTGATTAGAGGGGAGAATAGATGCAATCAATGCACTGGGGAGTTGATCGGAAGGGGATCTGAGGGTTTGGCCGAGTGATCAGGAGCCCACACGGGGCAAATGAGGGCCTGATCTGATGGGTAGGTGTGCTAGGGGGTGACAGGTGGTAACAGGAGGTGATTTGATTGGTGTCTCAGGGTGTGAATAGAGGGGGGAATAGATGCAAGCAATGCACTGGCGAGTTGATCGAGGTAGTCTGGGGAGCTATCTGAGGGTGTGGGCGGGTGATTGGGTGCCCGCAAGGGGCAGATTAGGGTCTGATCTGATGGGTAGCAGTGACGGGTGGTGACGGGGTGATTGATGGGTGATTACAGGGGAGAGCAGATGTAAACCATGCCCTTTCGGAGGTGATCTGAGGGTGGGTCTGCGGGCAATCTGAGGGTGTGGGTGGGTGATAAAGTGCCCACAAGGGGCAGGTTATGGTCTCATCTGATGGGTGGCAGTGATAGGGGGTGATTGACAGGTGATCAGTGGGTGATTACAGGGGGAGGATAGATGTATACAGTACACGGTGGGGGGGGGGGGTCTGGGGAGGATCTCAGGGTGTGGGGGGGGGGGGATCAGGAGCCCCCAGGGGGCAGTTTAGGACCTAATCTAAAAAATAGCATTGACAGGGAGTGATTGATAGGTGATTAGGGGGGTGATTGGGTGCAAACAGGGGTCTGAGGCTGTGATCAGGGGGCTCTGATGGGCGCTGTGGGCGATCAGGGGGCAGGGGAGGCAGGATCAGTGTGCTTGAGTGCGTACTAGGGGTGCTGCAACCTGCCCTGGTGGTCCCTTGATCACTGGGACCACCAGGGCAGGAGGCAGCCTGTATAATACGCTTTGTATACATTACAAAGCGTATTATACACTTTACATGCGGCAGATCGAGGGTTAACAACCCGCCGGCGCTTCGCGGGTGGGCGGAACTTAATGCCGGTGGATGCGAGTGCATTCATGTGCGCGATTCCCGGCTTTTCAGTGTCCCAGGACCCGACGCCTATGGGCGTTAGGCGGTCCTGGGCATGCAACTTTGCTGACGCCCATAGGTAGAGGGCAGTCAGCAAGGGGTTAAACCCCTTGGCATTATGATTCTTTCCAGATTTTAGGGTCTAAAAGCGGTGCAGTTTTTTTTTTTTTACACCCCTTCAGACCCTCAAACATGGAAAAATCATGCTGCCAGTGAGATCTGCACCTCCTTGGCTCCAGCGCTGCAGTTTTCCCTACATCCTCCGGGTGGCGCTGCAACCCTAAAGTGAAATTGCCGGCTGTCATCATGACGACAGCCAGCAATCTCACCCGGGGGAAGCAGAGCCTCGGAGGAGCAGAAGAAGAATGGTGGCCGATGTCGGGATCTCCTAGGAGATGAGTTGAAACGCCTTGCTGTGTGCATTGCTCTGCATGCAGCCTCCAGCAGGTCGGGATTACCTCTCTGAGCTGTGGTTTTTCGCCCTGACCCTAGTTTGGGATTACTGCCAAGGAGGTTAATGGATAACTTAATACAGCGGTAATGGAGTAGATTCTGCAGCTGGCAATGTTACCATTTAGCTTAGTAATCATTACTGACATGCAAGTTACAGCCATAAAAGTTTTTTCCTGGCCAGGATACAACTTCTAAGCAGAGGGACGTGTGTGTGTGTGTGTGTGTGTGTGTGTGTGTGTGTGTGTGTGTGTGTGTGTGTGTGTGTGTGTGTGTGTGAATGTTTAACCACTTGAGGACCACAGTCTTTCTACCCCTTAAGGACCAGGCACTTTTTTTCCATTCAGACCACTGCAGCTTTCACGGTTTATTGCTCGGTCATACAACCTACCACCTAAATAAATTTTCCCTCCTTGTCACTAATACAGCTTTCTTTCGGTGCTATTTGATTGCTGCTGCGAGTTTTACTTTTTATTACATTCATCAAAAAAGGCATGAATTTTGTCAAAAAAAGATTTTTTTTTTTCTTTCTGTGCTGACATTTTTCAAATAAAGTAAAGTTTCCTATACATTTTTGTCCTAATTTATTGTGCTACATGTCTTTGATTAAAAAAAACAACTATTCAGTGTATATTTATTGGTTTAGGTAAAAGTTATAGCATTTACAAACTATGGTGCCAAAAGTGAATTTTCCCATTTTGAAGCATCTCTGACTTTTCTGACCACCTGTCATGTTTCATGAGGTGCTAAAATTCCAGGATAGTATAATTACCCCCCAAATGACCCCATTTTGGAAAGAAGACATCCCAAAGTATTCACAAAGAGGCATGGTGAGTTCATAGAAGATTTTATTTTTTGTCACAAGTTAGTGTAAAATGACACTTTGTGACAAAAAAAAAAAAGTTTCCATTTCTGCTAACTTGTGACAAAAAAAAAATGAAATCTGCCACGGACTCACCATGGCCCTCTTTGAATACCTTAAAGTGTCTACTTTCCAAAATGGGGTCATTTGTGGGGTGTTTTTACTGTCCTGGCATTTTGGGGAGTGCTAAATTTTAAAGAGAACCAGGGATGAAGCACCCTCATGTATTTTATTACATTTATCAGTGGGAACATGACAGTAAACACCTACCCTGCTTTTAGTTTTATTGTTATCTGCTTAATTAGTCTATTAGCAACTGTGATAAGAATCCACCGACAATTCAGTCGAGGTTTGACCTGGAATCATTATAGCTGAGTCACTCTTCTGTGAAGTCCTTTCAAGCCCAAGCCTTCCCCCTCCTGGCTTAGATCTTCTGCTTTGCATACTGAGAGCTGTGATGACATGGGAGGGGGCTGCTCCTGAAAGAGAAGCTCTGTGGCTGTAATATGATCCCTGTGTGCTCTGTGTGCACTAGATTCTCATAGGAATGAAACTGCAGTTATTATCAGTGACACTTCCTACAGGCAGATCATACCAATATGAAAGCACATAGATGAAAGGCTGCATTTAGCCTAGATAGCAGCCTAGTCTCATATAGCCTAGACAGCACATCCAGAACACCTCATAACCTGGAAGCAGAAGTGATATGAGCCGGCGGCCATATTTGATTTTTCCTGGAGCAATAATGGATAAAAAACACTAAAAAAGGCACACCAGAGCGGCAAAATTATCAGGTAGAGCATTTATTCTTTACAAGCTATCAACTGATATGTTTATTTTGTGTGAAACGTTCATCTCTGGTTCCCTTTAAGCACCCCTGTAAAGCCTAAAGGTGCTCATAGGACTTTGGGCCCCTTGGCGCAGTAAAGGTGGCCACACACCATACAATTTTTTAAATATCTGTTCAATTTAAGAATTGCAATCATTTTTTTCTGACTGATTGTAACATTTCAAAAATCGGACCAATGTACCACACACCTATGTTAAATTTTTCCCCAATTATGATAAAAATGATTGGATAATCTGACAAAATTGCTAGGGTGTGTATATTCATAAATTTGCAATCTAACACACACCATACAATCTTTAGAGAGATTGAAGAAAAATATCTGGCATTCCGGATCGATAAAAATCGAAGAAAACGGGAAATCCGATCGTATTTTTCAGTCGAAAGAAAAAAAAGCTTTTGATTTTTTGGGGAGATCCGATCGTTTTTATCGAATTACTGTAAAATCGGATAATTTTATTGTATCGTGTGTGGCCACCTTTAGGCTGCAAAAAAGTGCCACACATGTGGTATTGCCGTACTCGGGAGAAGTAGTATAATGTGTTTTGGGGTGTATTTTTACACATACCCATGCTGGGTGGGAGAAATAGCTCTGTAAATGAGATTTTCTCTCCTCATCCTCCAGGATGGCTGCATAACATGAGATAGCTTAGCTCCTCCCCCAAAGGAAACACACACGATACAAACTTTTGTATAAGTAGAACCTGCCTATACCCATACCTCAGTTTTGCTGTGTTTCCCACCCAGGAAACATCCGGTACGAACGTTCTACTAGGCTCCTCTCTCCCTGGATTCCTGGATGCCTGCGTGTGAGCTAGCATTGTCGGCACTGGTGACAGGCGGAGGCGTGCTTTCAGTTGCATGCGCCAGCATCTTCTTTTGTGATTGGGGAGGCTGGTCAGGATCCATTTGAGCTGTATTTCCGCTCAGGTCGGGGAGTCGGTGGCAGAGGAATGGTCTGCGTTCCACGCAGCTGGAACCGAAAGTACGGAACGAAGTACTTCCGGTTCAGGTCACCTTGGGCATGTGACTTCCGCTTTTTTAAAGCGGAGAGCGGCGGCGTCTCGGCGCCATTCGAGTCCAGCCACGGGACTAGACAGGAGGAGAATGGAGCAGGCAGGCAGCTCCTCCATGAAAGGCCGCAAACACAGCAGTGACACAGCGGAGCAGGTATGCTGATTGTCTGCGGTGGTCCCACAGGCAGGGGGTGGCTGGCGCTGGTGTAATGTTAGCCTGTGGGGCTGTGTTTGTCTATTACACTACGCGTCACCTCCTTAAGTGGGTTTGTGTATCTGGCCATTATTTCCTGGTGGTCTATAATGGCTTGGAAGCATAGATATAAATGTATATGTATATATAAATAGATATGGTACATAAAGGGATTTCTTTATCTCCCTTTGTTTATCTTTTAGGCTTTGCCTGTGCAGACTGCTACTAAACATAGAGAAAAGTCCAGGAGATGCTCTAAATGTGATACAAAACTTTCAGCCTCCTGGTCGATATCATTATGCAAAATTGTATTTCTAAAAATAAGCCAGATCCATCAGTGGTTATGCTAAATTTTATGGAATCAATGCAGAAGGAATTCACTTCAACTTTTCAGGCTTTACGTTCTGTTATGATGACAAACACGGTATCTCCGCAGCTGCCATCTATATCAGCATCTGCTGAGATCCCTGTACCCACTTCGGGTCAGGAATCTCGAGAGAATACTGCACCCCATAGTAGATCTGCTGAAGTTCAGGGTTATGCTATTTCTAATTCAGCTGAGGAATCTGTTGAGGAGATAGAATCTAGGCCAGATTCAGGTTCAGATTCCATTGCAAAGGATATGAAGTCTGCAAAATACTTGTTCAGTGCGAAGGAAACGTCAGAACTTTTGAGAGCGGTCTATGATGCAGAGCAAATCCCTGAACAGGTTACAGTTTCATCTGCACAGGATTATATTTATATGGGACTACAGGGCATTGAAGGAAAGACGTTTCCTATTCATTCAGCAATCAAAAAGATTGTTACGGATCAATGGAGTGATCCTGAAAAAAGTTTATATATACCTAAGTCGTTTAAACGCAGATTTCCTTTCAAGGAGGAGGATATAGCATTATGGGCAAAGTGTCCGAAGTTGGACGCTGCACTTTCACAGTATTCAAAGGATACGGATTTATCCTTTGAGGATGCAGGTACCCTGAAAGATCCCATGGATCGGAAGGCTGAGACTATGCTCAAAAGAGCCTGGGAGGCCATTGCATTTAAGCCGGCAACTGCAGCCATTTGCATTTCGAGAAATTTAATTAAGTGGTTATCAGGATTAAGGGACCATTTAATAGCAGGAACTCCACAGGCGCAGATCTTGGAATCTTTCCCAGTCTTTGCTCGCTCGGTCGCTTTCCTGGTCGATGCTGCAACAGAGTTCTTAAGATCTACTGCTCGAATAGCTGCCCTCGTAAATACAACCAGAAGGGCAGTATGGCTAAACACTTGGGAGGGGGATGTAAGCTCAAAACAAAAGCTCTGTGCTATGAAGTTTGAGGGAGATCTTTTGTTTGGTAAGGATCTGGAGAGTATTTTGGAGAGATCCTCGGAAAAAGGTAAAAAATTCCCTAATCAGAGTCAAGTCGGTTCCCCGAAAGTGTTTTCAGGGGAGAAAACCATTCTTTAATAAAAATCAGAGATTCCAACTTCAAAAGAAAAGGTGGGTCTATTCAGGTGAAAAGGGCAAAACCCCTTTCATGTTTAATAAGCCCCCTCTCTCTGAGGCAAGAGAAGAGAAATGATGAGGTACAGGTGGGGGGAAGATTACTTCACTTTGTCAACTAGTGGAGTCTCACCAAAAACCTGTTCATATTAGGTCTTGTGAGAACAGGGTACAAGATTACATTTTCTCCCTTCATCCTCCAGGACAGCTCACCTGAGATTACTATTGAGCCCCTCCCCTGTGGAAACAATGCACCAATTAATTAAATCCGTTCAGCCCTCTGCCTACTTAGCTCTGTTCACCCCTCCTTCCATTAGTTCATTATTGTTTCCACTCACCCGTGGTCAGGACACGCTATAGGGGTGCTTGTGTAGCACCTGTAGTGAGCGAATGCACCGAGGAGAAGTAGTCCCCTGGAGGTTGCAGCTCATGCTTGAGTCGGCAGAGCGGATGGGGGGCTGCGTACAACGTTGGACAAACTTTGTAGCCACCGATCGACGCGGCCACCCATAGGGGTGGGTTGGCAGCGTCCTTCCTCTGGGCCGCCCCATCGGCGTTGCAGCTCGTGCGGGGGGAAATCACGTGACCCGCTTACCTCATCGGAGGTGGCGCACTTTGCTCCGCCCACAGGGGCGTTTTTCTTTGGCAGACGGCAGGAAGGTCTTTCTTTGACCTCGGAGGGGCGGTGCTGAAAGCCGGAAACAGCTTTTATAAGCTGGGAGCGCGCACGAGGAACACCGACACGCTGTCAGTGCGGCTTGGAGATGGAAGCAACTGAAGCCTCCACCGCGAGCAGCAGCAAGGTACCGGCCTCAGACCATGATCCAACACAGGCTCAGAAGAGCCAAAAGTCTGCACAGAAGTCTAACAAGTGTACAAAGTGTGGCGACATTTTACCACCAAATTACAATAGATCTTCATGTGACAGATGTAGACATAAGGGGGAGTCTAGTACAGATACCAATGTAATGATGATAGATTTGATGAAATCCATGAAAAAAGAACTAACAAGTACATTTGCAGCATTTCGGGCAGCCTTCCCAACACAACCTCAGCTACAGGCAGTACTCCAACCTCTATTGCCTCCACAATCAGGACAGTCAGCATCCCAGGCCGTTACCACACAGGCCCAGAACACAGGCAGGGGGGAGGAACAACCGCAGGGATCACAAACACTTACACCCCAGAATCAGCCGGTGCGACCCTTACCTCCCTTAATAGGCCCGGTAGAACCCGATTCCCCGCATGAGTCCTTTGAAGATATGTCAGAAGAATCATTAGAAGAGGGTGAAGATAGAGAGTCAGGAGAGGATATTCCCAGTGCCAAGACCCCCAGATATTTATTTAATGTAGAGGACACCCCAGAACTTCTGAAAGCAGTGTACGAATCAGAACACATCCAAGATACAACTCCTACAGCCTCAATTCAGGATGATATATATAGGGGGTTAGAGGACACAGGTAGCAGAACATTTCCAGTACATAGATCCATCAAGAGTGTGATATCTTCTCAGTGGAAGCAGCCTGAAAAAAGATTGTTTATTCCGAGATCATTCAAGAGAAGATTTCCTTTCTCTCAGGATGATCAGGAAACATGGTCTAAATGCCCAAAGATTGACGCACCTTTGTCCCAGCATTCCAGGTCGGCTGACCTCTCTTTTGAGGATGCAGGCACCCTAAAAAATCCCATGGACCGCAAGGCAGAGATATTACTGAAGAGGGCATGGCAGTCGTCCTCCTTTGGTTTTAAGCCGGCTATAGCGGCCATATGCCTAACCCGCAACTTAGAGAAATGGATGCGGGGATTAAGAGCGCACCTGGTAGCCGGTACGGCACATGAAAAGATGCTGGAATCCCTACCAGTTATGGAAAGAACAGTAGCGTTTTGGGCAGATGGAGCGACAGAATCGTTAAGAGCCTCCGCCAAAACAGCTGCTTTAATTAATTCCTCCAGACGAGCAATATGGTTAAATGCCTGGGAGGGTGATGTCTCTTCCAAGCATCGATTATGTGCGATGGAGTTTCAGGGCGACTTGCTGTTCGGCAAGGATCTAGAGGCTATTTTGGAAAGATCCTCGGACAAAGCCAAAAAATTCCCAGACAAAAGGAAGAAGGCGATTAGGCCCTTCCAGGGAAGACGCGTTTTTTCCAGGCAGGATCAGGGTAGACAGCAACAGAGACAACACAGAACCGGCAGATGGACTTGTAGCTCGGGCAGGGGTAAGTCAGGTTTCCTATTTAACAAACCCCAACCGCCCACAGCAAAGCCTAGTAAATGACACAGACTTACAAGTGGGGGGAAGGCTTCTTTATTTTTTTTACGCTTGGCAGAATGTAACAAGCAACGAGTTTATTTTGGATTTAATAAAAAACGGATACAGAATAGAGTTCCAAACCCCACCCCCGACAAATTTTGTAATTACAGGAACTCCAAGAGATCCACAGAAAGCAGAAGCCATAAACTCCTCTGTGATAAAGTTATTACAACAGAGGGTAATTCAGAGAGTGCCGGAACAAGAGCAGTCCAGGGGGTTCTATTCCCGAGTGTTTTTAATTCAAAAGCCGTCCGGGAAATACAGGATGATCCTCAATCTAAAACCTTTGAACCCTTACATTCTGGAGAAAAAATTTCGTATGGAAAGTATAGCCTCAATTCGCAATTTAATTTGGCCAGGAGCTTTTATGGCCACCTTGGATCTGGAGGATGCTTACCTCCACATCCCGATTCATCCGCATTTCCAGAGATTCTTGAGATTTGCGGTAGTCATGGGGGATGCGATATGCCATTACCAATATCGTGCCCTACCCTTCGGAATATCCTCGGCTCCGAGGATATTTACGAAGATAGTCGCGGAGGCGGTCGCGCATCTACATCTCCAGAATGTGAGGGTTCTTCCATACTTGGACGATTTCCTAGTCTTAGCATCCTCCGAACAGCTCCTAAAGGAAAATCTACAAATCTGCATACAAACCCTCGAAGGACTGGGGTGGTTAATCAGCAGAGAAAAATCATGCATGCAGCCAGCTCAGTCCACTCTATTCCTGGGCCTGACATGGGACACTGTTCAGGAGAAAATTATACTCCCCGCAGATGAAGGTGTCCAAGCTGATAACAGCGGTGTCAACTTACAAGGCAGAACCGATTGTATCCCTGAGGCAGACTATGTCATTACTAGGGCAGATGACAGCGGTAATCCCGGCAGTGGAATGGGCACAGGCGCACACAAGGCATCTGCAGGCTTGGTTTCTTTAGGTGTGGGACAGGTAAAAAGTCATTGGACAAGCGTGTGGTACCTCCGCAAGAGGTCCTCTTGACATTAGACTGGTGGCTGAATCCAGAGCGATTAGCCAGGGGTCGCCCTTGGATGCAGAAGAACCCAGTAAAACTATACACTGACGCAAGCTCTTGGGGCTGGGGAGCGCACTGTCTGGACCATCAAGTCCAGGGACAGTGGTCTCCCCAAATCAGAGAGAGCTCCTCAAATTTCAGGGAGCTTTTGGCAGTCAAAGAAGCGCTACAGTCCCTGGGGCCACGCATTCAGAACAGGGAGGTAAGCTTATACTCCGACAATATGGTCACAGTCTCCTATGTCAGACGACAGGGAGGGACCAGAGTTCAATCCCTAATGACTCTAACAATACAAATTCTGGACTGGGCAGAAGCAAACCTCCTGTCACTCACAGCCACCCACATTCAGGGTACCCAGAACCGGTGGGCGGACGCGCTCAGCCGCTCAGTCATAAGGGAATCCGAATGGCAGTTAAATCAGGAGATTTTCGACAGTATCACGAGGGAATGGGGGATGCCTATTCTAGATCTATTTGCTACACCCCACAACGCGAAGGTAAGAGATTTCTGTTCCCTCCATCCTTCCTCTTCAACGACCCGGTTGGATGCACTAGCAGTGATTTGGCCAAGGGGACTCTTGTATGCTTTTCCCCGCTTCAATTTGATTCCCAAAGCTCTAGGCAAATTGAGAGATTCGCAAGCAGAGGTGATTTTCGTAGCGCCATGGTGGCCGAGAAGGGCCTGGTTCCCTTTTCTACAGTCCCTAAAAATAAGGGGCCCATGGTACTTAGGGAACAGAACGGATTTACTGGTCCAGAGCGACCAGGTACATCCAGACCCGGGACTCTTCAATCTCACAGCGTGGATCCTGAAAGGGAAAGCTTAAGACATTTAGGATTTTCAGACAGGGTTGTCAATACATTGCTAAGATGCAGAAAGGACAACACTCGGAAAATTTACGCCAAGGTTTGGCAGATTTTTTGTTCTTGGAAAGAGAAAAACAATGTTAGGACAAATGACTTAAAATTTGTCTTGGAATTTTTGCAAGATGGGGTGGACATGGGATTAGCAGTAAGCACCCTCAGAGTCCAGATCTCGGCTTTATCTATATTTTTAAACAGGCAGTTATCCACTGAGTTGCATATAAAAAATTTTCTTAAAGCTGTGGCCAGATCACAGCCAGTTCCGGTCAAAATGGTACCTCCCTGGGACCTGTCATTAGTGCTAGACTATCTGATGACGGATGACCTGTTTCCGTCAGAAACCATTTCCATAAAGATGTTAACATTAAAGGTAGCCTTCCTGGTGGCCATAACCACGGCAAGGAGAGTAGGTGACATCCAAGCTCTATCAATAAAGGATCCTTACATGATCATTCACTCGGATCGCATAGTCTTTCGTCCAGATCCCACATATCTGCCAAAGGTAGCCACACAATTTCACAGGAGTCAGGAGATAGTATTGCCTTCCTTTTCTACAAATCCCAAAAATGAGAAAGAAGACAGGCTGGCAAGATTAGATGTGAGACAGGCGATTCTGACTTATTTAAAAAGAACACAACAATGGAGAAGATCGAGTCATTTGTTTATATTGTTTGCTGGTAGCAGGAAAGGATTGCAAGCCTCAAAGAATTCAATATCCAGATGGATTAGGGAATTAATTCAGTTAGCCTACAAGAGGAGAGACACTACTGCACCGTCTAACATCAGGGCACACTCAACACGATCACTAGCAGCCTCGTGGGCGGAAAGGTCGGGGGCCACACTAGACCAGATATGCAGAGCAGCAACTTGGTCGGGGCATTCTACGTTTGTCAAGCATTACCGGGTGGAGCAGCTTTCAAACCAGGATCAAGCATTCGGACGCAAGGTGCTCCAGGCAGTCATCCCACCCTAAGGTACAAAGAGTTCTCGCTGGTCTCAGGTGAGCTGTCCTGGAGGATGAAGGGAGAAAGGCCGAGCTACTTACCGGTAGTAGTGTTTCGGCGAAGCCTCCAGGACAGCTGCCTTAGTTCCCAGCCCAAAAAAAAAAAAAAAAGAATATAAATGATGATAGACTTGTTTGTATGTATATGTATATATATATATTACGGGTGAGCTATGTACTCTTCTAAGAACTAATGGAAGGAGGGGTGAACAGAGCTAAGTAGGCAGAGGGCTGAACGGATTTAATTAATTGGTGCATTGTTTCCACAGGGGAGGGGCTCAATAGTAATCTCAGGTGAGCTGTCCTGGAGGCTTCGCCGAAACACTACTACCGGTAAGTAGCTCGGCCTTTCTTCCCCCCCCCTCCGAAAAACGTTGTTCTTACAGGACTTCAAAGGGAGCCAGAAAAGGCCCTGGCTCTGAAAGAATCGGTTCTCTCCTTGTTAAAACAGAATGTAATTTGCATTGTACCAAAAGAGCAGTTGCACCAGGGATACTACTCCAGAGTGTTTCTAATCAAGAAACCCTCGGGGAAATATCGCATGATCTTAAATTTTAAAGAATCTAAACCCATTTATTCAGTTGAAGAAATTCAAAATGGAAAGTGTATTTACCATTCAGACCTTGATTCCAAAAAACACGTTTATGGTAACTCTCGATCTCAGATGCTTACCTTCATGTGCCCATCAACCCAGCTCATCAAAGGTTCTTGAGGTTTGCGGTAAACCTGGGAGACTCAATATACCATTTTCAATATCAGGCACCTGATCAGGCACTTTGGAATAGCAACGGCACCTTGAATTTTTACAAACATTATAGCAGAGGTGATGGCACACTTGCATCGGCTGCAGATCCTGATCATTCCATACCTGGACGATCTGCTGATCCTAGCAGACTCAAGAGAAAAACTATTAGCGGATTTAGATCTGACTTGTCAGATACTATCAAACCTAGGATGGCTTCTACATGTAGAAAATCGATGTTAAATCAGAGTCAAACAGTACTGTATCTAGGATTTCAGGTGAATTCAGTTCAGGAAATGACTTTTCTACCAACGGAAAAACAGAAAAAGTTAGGACAGAGAGCACTGTGCTTCAGAAAGAGCAAGAGAGTATCGTTAAGCGAGGCGGCTTCCTTGTTGGACCTTATGACCTCAACCATTTCAGGAGTGGTATGGGCACAAGCACATATGAGAATATTACAGGAATGCTTCCTTCAACATTGGAATCAGGGAAGAGTTCATCTAAACAGAAGTTTCCCTATATCTCGGATAGTCAGGGATTCTCTCCTTTGGTGGGAGGATTAAAACAATCTGAATCAGGGCAGAATGTGGCATCCTCCTTCTCCCATCAGGATATTCACAGATGCCAGTCTGTGGGGATGGGGAGCTCACTCGGATCTATGGCAGACTCAAGGAGTCTGTGGTCAGAACACGAGCAGGAAATCATCAAATTTCAGGGAGCTCATGGCAGTAAAGCTGGCCTTGTCCCAATTTACTCCTCTCATAAAAGGGGCACATGTTTTAATTCTCTCAGACAACATTGTAACTGTCTCTTACATTCAAAAACAAGGAGGAACCAGGGTGAAGAGTCTCAGGGATCTAGCCTTGGACATTGTGTCATGGGCAGAACAAAATCTAAAGTCACTGACTTCAGTGCATATAAAGGGCTCACTAAATTTTTTGGCAGACCAATTAAGCCGACCCAGATTGCTGGAAACAGAGTGGGGCCTGAACTTGGAGGTATTCCAGGAATTATCAGAGATGTGGGGCGCCCTGAGTATAGATCTCTTTGCATCCCCCAACAATGCAAAAACAGATTTTCTTTTCGCTAGATCCAGCCTGCACCCTAGAGAGGCTGGATGCTCTGGCCTTACCATGGCCCAAGACTCTCCCTTATGCTTTCCTCCCGTTTTCACTAATTTCTCGTGCAATCTGGAAGATAAAAAAAGAGAAGGCCAAAGTCATATTCATAGCGCCATTCTGGCCTCACAGGATATGGTTCCCAGATTTGTGTATCCTGGCCTCACAGGGCCCATGGTTTCTACCTCGCAGGACAGATTTGCTAATACAACAGGGGAAGTTCCACCAGAGTCAAGAGAGATTTTCCCTGGCAGCTTGGCTCTTGAAAGGAAGGCTTTAAAGAATAGAGGTTTTTCGAATAGAGTGATATCCACAATGGTTTCATGTAGAAAATTACTACCAGAAAAATTTATTGTAAATTCTGGAAAGTTTTTTTGTTCCTAGAAAATGAAAAATAATTTTTTAGGAAATGATATCCCTACAATCCTTGAATTTTTACAGGATGGAGTAGAATTAGGTCTATCACCTAGTACGCTAAGGGTTCAAGTTTCGGCCCTTTCTTTATTTTTGAATGTTAAATTAGCCAGAGAATCGGCAATTATTGATTTTTTTAAAGGCGGTATCTAGAGCTAGACCGATACCGACAAAGATTGTTCCCCCTTGGGATTTAAATTTAGTTTTGAAAGGTTTAGCGAAAGTCCCTTATGAACCTTTGAATAAGGCTTCTCTAAAAGCTCTGACGTTGAAGACTACGTTTTAGTTTCTATCACATCAGCTAGTAGGGTTGGTGACATTCAAAATCTATCAATAAAGGATCCATACATGCAGATTTTTCCAGATAGAATTGTATTCAGAACTGATCCAGCATACTTACCTAAGGTTAGCTCAAGCTATCACAGGTCTCAGGAGATTATTATACCTTCATTTTGTGACCCCCCCAAAAAATAAGGAAGCAGAATGGCACAGGTTAGATGTCAGGAGAGCAGTTTTACAATATCTTGACACTACAAAAGCTTTTAGGAGATCAAATCATCTGTTTGTTTCTTTTTCAAACACAAAGAAGGGGTTAGGGGTATCAAAGGATACTATTGCCAGATGGTTCAGAGAGGTAATAGTTTCAGCCTATGTACAGGAGGGGCAGAGTGTACCTATGGGCATCAAAGCTCATTCGGTTAGATCAATTTTGACCTCGTGGGCTGAAAGGTCTGGTGCACCACTGGAGCAGATGTGTGCTGGTTTTTCCATATTGCCGCCTTACAAATTTGTCAAGCATTACAGAGTGGACCTACTATCCAGCCAGGATTTGTCATTTCGGTAGAAAGGTTCTTCAAAACATCATCCCTCCCTAAGGTAATTTATTTCTCGCTGGTCTCTCATTTTATGCAGCCATCCTGGAGGATGAGGAGAGAACTCTGGTTAGAACTTACCGGTAGCGGTATTTCTACGAATCCTACAGAATGGCTACCTTAGTTCCCACCCTACGATGGTCTTTTTTGGACCTGATTTAGGGGAATTAAGGTAATATAACGGTTGTCATTGATCAATGTTTTACTCTGCATTAACTGAGGTATGGGTATAGGCAGGGTCTACTTATACAAAAGTTTGTATGGGGCGTGTTTCCTTTTGGGGAGGAGCTAAGCTATCTCTCATGTTATGCAGCCATCCTGGAGGATTCGTAGAAATACCGCTACTGGTAAGTTCTAACCAGAGTTTGTTATATTTTTTTTTTACACACAATTGTCCATTTACAGAGATCTTTCTCCCACCCAGCATGAGTATGTGTAAAAATACTCCCCAAAACACATTATACTACTTCTCCTGAGTACGGCGATACCACATGTGTGGCACTTTTTTGCACCCTAACTGCGCTAAGGGGCCCAAAGTCCAATGAGTAGCTTTAGGATTTCACGGGTCATTTTGATAAATTTTGTTTCAAGACTACTCCTCACGGTTTAGGGCCCCTAAAATGCCAGGACAGTATAGGAACCCCACAAATGACCCCATTTTAGAAAGAAGACACCCCAAGGTATTCCGTTAGGAGTATGGTGAGTTCATAGAAGATTTTATTTTTTGTCACAAGTTAGAGGAAAATTACACTTTGTGAAAAAAAATAATAAAAATCAATTTCCGCTAACTTGTGGCAAAAAATAAAATCTTCTATGAACTCACCGTACTCCTAACAGAATACCTTGGGGTGTCTTCTTTCTAAAATGGGGTCATTTGTGGGGTTCCTATACTGCCCTGGCATTTTAGGGGCCCTAAACCGTGAGGAGTAATCTTGAAAACAAATATCTCAAAATGACCCTTGAAATCCTAAAGGTACTCATTGGACTTTGGGCCCCTTAGCGCAGTTAGGGTGCAAAAAAGTGCCACACATGTGGTATCGCCGTAGTCAGGAGAAGTAGTATATTGTGTTTTGTGGTGTATTTTTACACATACCCATGCTGGGTGGGAGAAATATCTCTGTAAATTGACAATTTTTTTTTTTATTTTTTTTTTACACACAATTGTCCATTTACAGAGATATTTCTCCCACACAGCATGGGTATATGTAAAAATACACCACAAATCACATTATACTACTACTACCGAGTACGGCAATACCACATGTGTGGCCCTTTTTGCACCCTAACTAAGGGGCCCAAAGTCCAATGAGCACCTTCAGGCTTTACAGGGGTGCTTACAATTTAGCACCCCTCCCCACTTGCCAGAACAGTTAACAAACCCCACAAATGACCCTATTTTGGAAAGAATACACGCTAAGGTATTCCATGAGGGCCATGGTGAGTTCATAGAAAATTTTATTTTTTGTCACAAGTTAACGGAAAGTGACATTTTGTGAAAAGAAGAAAACATTCTGCTAACTTGTGACAAAAAATAAAATATTCTATGAACTCACCATGCACCTCACGGAATACTTTGGGGTGTCCTCTTTCCAAAATGGCATTATTCGTGGGGTCTGTCCTGGCATTTTAGGGTCTCTGCAATCATTACATGTATGGCCAGTATTAGGAGTTTCTGCTATACTCCTTGTATAGGGCATAAGGGTAATGCACTCTGGGCTGAAAGGAAAAATGAACGTCAAACAATCAATCAATCAATCAATGTGGATGAAAAAATATCTGCCCAAAAAAATTGAAAAAAAAAGAGGGGAAGGCGTCAGGACATAGGAGCTGCCGCCCCAAAAATCCAAACCCACCAGCTCGTATGCCCTGGCAAACCCGATGTATCCATTCACACCGATCAATGTGGATGAACAAATCATTGCCCGAGTTCTTTTTTGATACAAAGTGCTTGCCAAAGCATATGAAACCCCAACACCGCTCCTCGGCCCATATGCCTCGGCAAATGTATCTTTTTGACTGCGGAGGAGAACTCTCGTCCTGCAGCACTGCATACACCGATTTTGTGTAACCTGACAGAAGCACAATGCTTCTGTCAGGATGCACCATCAGTGCTGCAGCTGATTGGTCGGTCTGGATAGAAAAAAGAGAGAAGAAAACCAAAAAAAACAAAACAAAAAGGTGAAGAGGTGAAGGTGTCTGTCTGGTCATAGGAGCTGCCGCCCCCAAAACCCAAACCCACCAGCTCGTATGCCCAGGCAAACCTGATTTATTCATCCACATCGATCGATGTGAATGGAGAAATCATTGCTTGAGTTCTTTTTTGATACATAGTGTTTGCTAAAGCATATGAACTCCAACACCGTTCCTCAGCTCATATGCCTCTGCAAACGTATCTTTTTTACTGCGGAGGAGAAATCTCGTCCTGCAGCGCTGCATGCACCAATTTTGTGTAACCTGACAAACGCGCAATGTTCTGTCAGGATGCACCATCAGTGCTGCAGCTGGTTAGTCGTTCGCTCGGTCCACCTGGAAGGTTAATGGATGGAAAAAGAGAAAGAAAAATACAAACAAAAAACAAGCAAGCAGCAAAGCAACTACTTCATTAACATTAATAAACTTTGAACTTTTTTAATCAAAACCTTAACATTGCGAACCAAACATTAACTTTTTTGCTTACCTGTTGTTGTTTTTTTTTTTTTTTTTTTAGCTTACCTCCCGAGGACAAACCTCTCCTCCCCCATGGGACAATGTGCGAAGTGCAAATCGCACAGAACTGTGGCTAAGTACATTCCGCATTTTGTCCCAAGTGAAAGGAGAGGTTTCTGGCATCCCTGTGCATCCCTGTGCATTAGGGTCTCTGGAAACCCGATGTTTGGTTTCACACTGCATATTGACGTATCCGGTGGGTCGAGCCCGCCGCACCGTATCGTCCAAAGCAGACCTTCAGGGAATACTACAAGAGTAGCATTCGGCCTAATAATGAACTGCGTCGCCATAGACTAACATGACTTCCGGGCCGACCGAAATTGCTGCAGAAGCCACGCAGTAACGTAGGCATGCACTAGCGTTAAGTCAAGCACTTCCAGCATAGGGGGGGGGGGGGACCG
Organism: Hyperolius riggenbachi; assembly: GCF_040937935.1. Taxonomy (NCBI): domain Eukaryota; kingdom Metazoa; phylum Chordata; class Amphibia; order Anura; family Hyperoliidae; genus Hyperolius; species Hyperolius riggenbachi. The sequence continues at coordinate 371,931,544 of NC_090647.1, read as the reverse complement.
CAAAGTGACTTTTGCTAGGCATTTTGCCCTAACGCATCGCAGCAGTGTGAAGTAGCACTGAGAGACCAGTGTGTGCCTACCGCTGTGCCTATAGTTCCCTACTCTCTAATAGTGTACCTGCTCGTGGTACCTCTCAAAACACGCCCCTAGGCATAGGCCAGGCTGGTCAGGGCAGAGGGGACAATAAACAGTGGTGTCACGCCTTGTTCCAGCCCTGCTGCAGACACGACAACGTTTTCTTCGGATTCAGTGACCTGGGGTACTCTGAATCGGATAGGCGTAATGCCTTCCATGCAGCCGGCTAGTTGCATCTTGGGGTTGGGCCCGGACACCTCCTGGATACAGGAGTTCCATAGTGATCTGTCTCTGAAATTGAAGAAACCATCCAGTTCTCCCAGCCCTACTGTAGAGAACAAAGCTGTTGTAAACTACCAATTGAATTAGATACAAAGACACTTTTTTATACCAGCGTCTTATTTTACGGGAAAGTAAATAGGGCGCTAACCTCTGGTCATTGAAGTCCACCCCTCCCATGTTGGTATTATAGTCGTGGACGACAAGGGGGTTTTCAATGACCTCAGTTCGCTGTTGAATTTGGACTGTCATGTCTGCGTGAATGGCGGACAGAAAGTAAACGTCCCTCTTGTCCTTCCATTTCACCGCGAGCAGGTCGTCAGCACTCAAGGCGGCCCTCTGCCCCCGCTGAAGTTTGGTGGTAATGAGCCATTTAGGGAAGCCCCGGCGATTAGGCCGCACTGTGCACCAGCATCGGATTCCTTCTAACTTGAAGTGCTGATAGAGGGCCACACTTGAGTAGTAATTGACCACATAAAGATGGTACTCCTTCTAGAACAAGGGTGATGCCAAGTCCCACACAACCTTTCCACTGCTCCCCAGGTAGTCAGGGCATCCGACCGGCTCCAATTTGGAGTCTTTTCCCTCATAGACCCTAAAATAAGAGGTATAGCCTGTGGCCCTTTTACAGAGCTTATACAGTTTCACCCCATACCGGGCGCGCTTGCTTGGGTTGTACTGTTTGATGCCAAGGCGCCCGGTAAAACGTATGAGGGACTCGTCTACGCAGATTTGCTTTTCAGGGGTATAAGCATCTGCAGATTTTGATAGGTGGGCCGAGGGGCCGAATTTTGTGGAGCCGGTCAAAAGCAGGGTGGTCACTTTGATGACAGGTTTCGTCGTCATTGAAGTGCAGGAAGCGCAGGATGTTCTCAAATCGTGTCCTGGACATGGCAGCAGAGTACAAGGGAACGTGTTGTGCTGGGTCCATAGACCAATAAGACCGCAACACATTCTGTTTGATTAGTCCCATGTGTAAGAGAAGGCCCAAAAAATTTTTAATTTCAGAAACTTGGACTGGTTTCCACCGAAATGGCTGGGCAAGGGAGACATTCGGATTGGCGGTTAGAAATTGTGTGGCTTTACGGTTGGTCTCTGCCACGACTAGGTCTAAGAGATCCTGGGTGATGAACAGATTAAAAAAAAGTCTAGGGGCGATCCTAGATTATCTGTCTCCACCTGGACACCAGACTGGGCGGTGAAAGGGGGCAGTACGGGTGTGGCGATATCAGGGGATTGCCTATTTGGATTTGCCAGCACCTCTGGTAAACTAGGGGTAGTACGGGCATGTCTACTTGGTGGCTGCGACTGGGGTGTTACTGCACGTGCCGCCGAGCCAGTTTCAACTTCCATGCTGGTGCTCGCCACTTCACCAGGGTGTACGGAAGTACTGGTGCTAGGTCCAGGATATGCTGTGCTGCTAGTGCCTGCCTCACCATGAAATCTCAGACCAGCACGAGCGCCACTCTGCTGCCCTTGAGGCTGATCCTGCGCCACCTGCGGTCCAACGACATGGGGTGTGGTACGGCTGGCTCTAGCCGGGACCTCAACCTCGTCATCGCTATCGGTCAGTGAGCCACTGTTCAATTCAGGTTCAAACTCTGACCCAGATGATTCGTCGAATGGTTCGTCCCAATCGTCCTCATCCGACTGGGCCATGTACCTGAACACCTCATCATCGGAATACCCCTTTCTTGCCATGGTGGACTGCTAAATTTAGGGGGTATTTCTCTGAGACTACCCAGGAAAAAGAGCACCTACCTAGCGAAAGGCAGTATTTGAGAGGTAGAAAGCTGTGGTCACTGAGTTTTGATTTAAAAAAAATCAAAACTGAGGTTTACAGTGCACAGCTAGTGTACAGTGGTTTTTGCAGTGATCAGGAAAAAAAATTTCTGTCACTGCGGTGAGGTGGGCTGAATGCAAGTGCAGGTGAACGATCAGGCCTGATCGGGCAAACACCGCGGTTTTTAGTGGATCCTAGTGACTCTAATAGATCTGACTGCGATCAGTAATGATCACTTACAGACACTATATAGTAACAATGTTGATTAGCGACAGTGATGACGCTAATTAGTGACTGTGGTGCAGTGGGCTGAGCACTAACTGACACTAACAAAGGGGCCTAGCTAACTGGCCTAACTGCTAACACTAGTGATACTAAAAAAGTGACAGTTTTCACTGATCACTGTTTTTAGATCACTAGGATAGTGACAGGGGGTAGTGGCAAGTGGGAAATCAAGAGGCAATCAGCAACAATCACAGGACAATCAAAGCCAATCACAGGGCAATCGCGGGACAATCGAAGCCAATCGCGGGACAATCGAAGCCAATCGCGGGACAATCGAAGCCAATCGCGGGACAATCGAAGCCAATCGCGGGACAATCGAAGCCAATCGCGGGACAATCGAAGCCAATCGCGGGACAATCGAAGCCAATCGCGGGACAATCGAAGCCAATCGCGGGACAATCGAAGCCAATCGCGGGACAATCGAAGCCAATCGCGGGACAATCAAAGCCAATCGCGGGACAATCAAAGCCAATCGCGGGACAATCAAAGCCAATCACAGGGCAATCACAGCCAATCTGAGGGTGAGGGGGGGGGGGGGTTGATTAGGTGCCCGCACGGGGCAGATTGGGTCCTGATCTGATGGGAGGCAGACACTGGGTGACCGATGGGAGATCAGTGAGTGATTACAGGGGAGAATAGATGTAAACAATACACTGGGGAGGTTATCAGGAGGGGGGGGTCTGAGGGCAATCTGAGGGTCTGGGTGGGTGATCAGGATCCCCCAAGGGACAGTTTAAGGTCTGCTCTGATGGGTGATGGTGACAAGGGGTGATGGACAGGTGATCAGTGGGTAAGGCAGATGTATACAATAGTATACAGTATACAGGGGGGTGGTCGGGGGGGGGGGGGGGTGTTTGGGGGCTTCTGAGGGTAGGGGGGGGTGATCAAGGGACCCTAGGGGGCAGTTAGGGACCTAATCTAAATTATAGCGTCGGCAGATAGTGGCAGGGGTGATTGATGGGTTTATTAGGGGGTGCTTGGGTGCAAATGCCTGTGTGCTGGGGTGGTCAGGGTGGGTCCTGAGGGCTGGGGTGGGCGATCGGGGGGTCTGAGTGTGTAAAAAACCTGTTTTGTGCGCTCACTACAGGGCTGCCTCCTCCTCGGATGATCCGTGCGACGTAGAGTGCAGAGGAGGAGGAGGCAGCCTGTATAATACTTTGTCATGTAAACAAAGTGTATTATACCTTTTCTATTGGCAAGATCGGTATTTTTAAACCCCGCCGGCGCTGCTAATTGGCCGACGGGGTATCGGGCCAGGTGGGCGGGGCTTGATGGCGGCAGCGCGCGTCATAAGTGATGCGATCACTGGCCGGACACGCCTTAAGGACCATCGACAGGCGTATTGCGGTCCTTAAGGCGTCCACTTTGCCGCCGCCCATGTGGGCGGTCGGCAAGTGATTAAATATAAAATAAAACCATGGGATATAAAAAATAATAATTTCTAGACGTATTAGGATTAATACAATTGTTTATCTCATCAGTTTATTTTCACCTCGTATTGTATTTAAGACCAATTATATATTTTTTGCTAATGATTACTGGGAATGCTTGACACTGAACATACAGTAAGTGTGCTTGATTAGGCATTGTTTTCCACACAAAATTGTTACTTTTCCTTCTTTAGTTGTTGGCAATTTTCATAATACCTCTGTGCAATATTCCTGAAAACAAGATGTTGAGGATAGTGTTGACTAGATGAAGGTGGCAGAACCGGGGGATAATGGAGGATGGGCATGTACGGAGTTTGACTAGGGCAATGCAACCGCAGAATATGGATGATTTTAAATGTGTAAATATTTTTCCCTTCTTCCCATTTGCATAGGTCCCTGGTGTGGCTGAGAATAGACCCTCTGTGTTAAGAGGAGACCACCTTTTTGTGAGCTTCTCAGAAGAACCAGACACGCCTAACAAAGCTCGTTACAAAGGTTACGTGCATGGAGTTGAATTAGAAAAAGTCAGACTTGGGTTTTCACACCAGTAAGTATCTCGGCATTAAGTTTTTATCTTATTGTGGGTTTGGAATTCTTTCATATTTTTTCTGTTTCTTTATTTGGTTATTCTTGACTGGCCTGGTATGAATTTTTTATGTAGAGTGGTGCTCGAAAGTTTGTGAACCCTTTTATATTTTCTATATCTTTATGACTGTGACTATATACAGTCATGGCTGAAATTGTTGGCACAACCAGGCATGTTTCCAGAAAATCAACTATTTCTCACAGAAAATTATTGCAGTAACCCGTTTTGCTATACATGTTTATTCCTTTTGTGTGTACATCTTCACAATCCGACAGTTTTTTGGGGGGCCACAAGGGGGTTCCCTTCCTTAAAGGAAAGGTTCAGGGAAACCTGTAAAAAAATAAAAATCCCTATCCACTTACCTGGGGCTTCCTCCAGCCCGTGGCAGGCAGGAGGTGCCCTCGCCGCCGCTCCAGAGGCTTCCGGTCGTCTTCGGTGGCCGACCCGACCTGGCCAGGCCGGCTGCCAGGTCGGGCTCTTCTGCGCTCCAAGGACGGGCTTTTCTGCGTCCCACGCGGGCGCGCTGACGTCATCGGACGTCCTCCGGGCTGTACTGCGCAGGCGCAGTAGTTCTGCGCATGTGCAGTACAGCCCGGAGGACGTCCGATGACGTCAGCGCGCCCGCGTGGGATGCAGAAGAGCCCGTCCTTGGAGCGCAGAAGAGCCCGACCTGGCAGCCGGCCTGGCCAGGTCGGGTCGGCCACCAAAGACGACCGGAAGCCTCTGGAGCGGCGGCGAGGGCACCTCCTGCCTGCCACGAGCTGGAGGAAGCCCCAGGTAAGTGGATAGGGATTTTTATTTTTTTACAGGTTTCCCTGAACCTTCCCTTTAAGGTTTGCAGATACAGTGGCATTACTCAGTTGTGCACAGTATCGGTATACCTTGAAGGGGTAGGGGGTTCCAAAACCCCTGTCTGATTATGCAAATCTTTAAAGGGAACCTTAACTCTAAAAAAAAAACAAAATGAGTTTCACTTACTGGGGGCATTTACCAGCCCCCTGCAGCCATCCTGTGCCATCGCAGTCACTCATGGCTCCTCCAGTCCCCCGCCGCTAACTAGTTTCGGTTTTGCCGACTCTAAGACGGTGGGCCGCCACGCATACCCTTGCACACATTCCCGTTGGTGCAGGAAGCTATAGCGGACATTAACACGTACATTTTTACGCGTTACAGGTGCAACGCTTACATTTTTATTTCGTTCTTCTCAGACCGCACACCTCACTCGCCTTGGTAGTGCACGATCTAGTCTGTGTGGCTGCCAAATCCAGAAGTGGACCAAATCCAGAAGTGGAGATGACCAGCACAAATTAGTTCCAACTAAGTTGGAACTACTTTGTGCTGGTCATCTCTACTTCTGGACGCTTAAATTTTTACGGATTGCACCTGCAACACGTAAAAATGTACTTGTTAATGTCCGCCATAGCTTACTGCACCAGCGGGAATGTGTGCAAAGGAACGCATGGTGGCCGGCCGACTCTGAGTCGGCAAAAACGTAACTAGCTGGCGGCAGAGGACTGGAGGAGCCAAGAGTGACTGCGAGGGCACAGGATGGCTGCAGGGGGCTGGTAGATGCCCCAAGTAAGTGAAACTCATTTTGTTTTGTTTTTAGAGTTAAGGTTCCCTTTAAAGATTTGCATAGTGACTTTTTTTTTTTTTGCATTAAGGTTCCCTTTAACTATAAGTAAAACTTTTTAATTTGAAGGCGTTTTGATTTTCCTTGCTTTCTCTGTAGGGACTGGAACAAGTTTTGTTCTTTCACACCTCCATTCATTCTGTCGCCTGCTCTTCATTGTGGTGTATTTAATATGTTTTTTTGTTAATTCTTATCAATAACCTAGAACTATCATAAAGCTAAATTCAGTTTTAGGCAAGTTGGGATTTAGACTGAAAAAACAATAGTATTCCCCTCCAGATTTACATGCTGTGTAACCCCAATATTTTGGTTTGAACGGATTAAACAATGCCATCAAAATCTCTGTATTCCAACTTTTTAGGTAAAATTTCAACTTTCTTGTTTTTAAACTTCAAAGTACATATATCGTCACAAGTAAAAGGGATACTATGTTTTTTCCTTCTATTTAATAGACTTCTGGCTAGATTCCTTAATGGCTTGGGTTTTGATGTAACATTCACCTTTAACCGCCTTCCACTGAGGATTCAGCACAGAGCTGTTGATCTGGCTAAACAGAACAATCTGAAAGATGTACTGTTTCCCACGTATTCAAAAGGGCATTGTATTGTGAATACAGCCAAGCTAAGGTAAGGACATTTTCAGCAATATTTGTGTCTTTTAAGATGCTCTACTCAGAGCTGCTCTTTCCTCATACTAGACTACTACTTGACACCCCTATCCTAGATTGCCAGGTTTCCAGATTATTCACTTACAATGAAGCCAAACTGTAAAGTACGTTACTATAGTGTAGTACATTTAATTGTGTACAATCCTCTTTGAGCACATGCACGCAGGTTCATGAGCTATGCTGTCCACCTAGCTTCCCTTTGTCTAATTTATGGTCTCTAAATGCAAGTTTTGGCCGTAGACCTGCACAGTTTTATGTATGACTATTTTGGAGATGCTAGGTCATAATTTGTTTGTAAGTTGTCATCTTGGCATTTTCCTAAAATGTGACTGTAGATTTTGTGCTCCATGAGATGTGTATGTTTTACTAATGCATCTCCTATTCATAAGAGTTGAAAATGTATCCTCCCCACCTAATGGATGCTTCCTTATACATCCAAGTCAGCTTTGCAGGATTACGCGATGTCTGAGTTGCTTTGGCAGGTCTGGTGTTGCCTTGATATATTAGGGGCCTTATTACACCAAAAGTCGCAATCACGTTGTATTGATATATGGGTTTTTTTTTTTTTTTTTTTTTCTTTCTAATTCTATACAAGCTCAGATGCTGAAAAAAGGAATAGAAGCATACATGTGAAAATTGTTGCTGCAATTTATTTTTGTCCTATGACATTCCTTGTGGAATGGCAAAATGTATGCAAACTTATGTATGGGTCCGAAATGTTTTTGGCTAGGTTTCCACTTGTGCGTTTTGTTTCAGTTTTTCTGCTCAGAAAATTCGCATAGATTTTAAAACTGTTAGTCAATGCAGCCATTTCCACTCTATGCGAATTTTCGTACACGTTCGTACACGTGAAAAAAATCTGAGGTCCTGTATCATTTTTTCGGACATCGCGTACGATTCGCGTACAATGCTTTGTATAGGCAATGCAAATTTTCGCGTTACTTGCCCAAAAATTCGCATTAGATCCATGGTTACAGGAAGTTGTCAGCAGTCATGACTAAGCTCTTACTAGGCAGATTATGCATATGTAACTAATGCGAATTTTCGCGTACCAAAATTTGCATAAAAACGCGTACAAATTTACATGCGAATTTTCACCAATCAGAAAAATTTTATACGATTTTTTGCAGGTGAAAATGTAACGCTACAGTGGAAACGTAGCCTTTGTGTAAAATGGCCCTAAACCTTCAGCATTACTTCAGTTTTGTATTTCTTACATCACATACCCTATATACTTTAACAAGCTTTCACTTAAGGGTATTTGCCACTGACTGCAAAACAAATATTGTACAACTTTCAATAAATGTGCCTGCATGAGCTATATGTTTTCACTTTGTATTATTTAGTCTCTATGACCGAAATCTTGAGTCCAATCCAGAGCAGTACCTGGCTGTTAAGCAGATTGTAAGTGGCATATCTCGACCTGCTCCATACCTCTTATTTGGACCACCAGGCACTGGAAAAACCGTGACTTTAGTGGAATCTATCAAGCAGGTGAGAAAAACAAAATGCCTTTGCTCAGTTTGTTTTGATGACTAGCCTTCTTTTAAAGTGATATTCCACTCCCAAAATTCCCCTTCAAAATCCCCTCAGTTCATATCTGTACTGCACAAGGATTTTTCAGCTATTTCAGTATTTCAGAACGGCGGACCCGTCATTGCACACCTTTACATTGGGTCCCCTGAGCATTCTGTATGTAACAATTCGTATGGCATAACAAAACCTACCAAGGACATCCACTGTATAAGAGGTGTAAGCAGAAGGGAACAGTTTAATGATTACCACTATTCAAAGAATATATTGAAGTGATCATTATCAGCATAGCACCATTGAAGAGCTAATACTGTGGTTGAGAGAGGACCCTTCAGGTCTAAGGTCCCCGGTGCGGTCACAACCTCTGCATCCCCTATTGCTACACCCCTGTGTGGGGCAAGAGGAATTTCTTGGGTGTTTATTGGACTGTCAATATTTTACAGAGAGCACTAAACTGTACAATTTTTTTTTTTCTTGAACAATGCTATTTGGGCATGTAGAGCCTTTAACCTCCCTGGCAGTAAGCCCGTGCTGAGCACGGCTATGCCGCCGGGAGGCACCGCTCAGGCCCCGCTGGGCTGATTTGCATAAATTTTTATTTTTGCTGCGTGCAGTGCCCGATCGCCGCCGATCCGCCGCTATCCGTCGCGCCGCAGCCCCCCCCCCCCCAGACCCCGTGCGCTGCCTGGCCAATCAGTGCCAGGCAGCGCTGTGGGGTGGATCGGAGTCCCCCTTGACGTCACGACGTCGATGACGTCATCACGCCCCGTCGCCATGGCGATGGGGGAAGCCCTCCAGGAGATCCCGTTCTTTGAACGGGATCTCCTGATCTCCGATCGCCGGAGGCGATCGGAGGGGCTGGGGGGATGCCGCTGAGCAGCGGCTATCATGTAGCGAGACTGTCTCGCTACATGAAAAAGAAATTTTTTTTTTTTTAAAAACGCATTTGCTGCCCCCTGGCGGATTTTTAGCAAACCGCCAGGAGGGTTAAGAAATGTACAACAGTCTGAAAACTGCAAAGTAAAGTTTTTTTTTTTTTTTGTTAGTTTTTTTTTGTTTTGTTTTTAATTATATAATAAATGTTTATTAAATCTTTTTGTCAAAGATAACAAAAACAGACATATTGTTGAAAAAGCATAAAATACACTGCAGTTCTATGAATAAAATAACCATTCATAGAAAGATATTACAATATTAAAACAAGAGATAAAACCTGAGATAAAACAAGGTATCCCCCACAGGTATATTTGTTAGACCTCTGCAGTACAACTAGATACCTGGATGAAATAAACCCCCTAGCAACATTATTATCTTATGACTTTTGGAACTCAGTGATGCTGATAAGAGGGAAGTAAGAAAAGCAGGAGAAAAGAAAAAAGTAAGAAAAGGGAAAGAAGAGAAAATAGAAAAGAGACACCCTCCCCCCCCCCAATAAAAAAATCAGTTGTCAAAGATACATAGAGAGTAGCTGAGAGTATGTAAACCTATCCCCATTCCAACAACAGCTTTCCCTCTTCTGACAGGGTAGATACTTCCCAAGGTTTTCTCATATTGTCATATCTTTCTTCTCTATTGGAAGCCATATGAATCAATTGCTCAGAGTACCGTAATGCATGCAATTCTTGCAACCAATCCTTGATTGTAGGGGCTTGAGTATATCTCCAGATTTTAGGTATGGTTAACCTTGCAGCAGTGAGGATATGGCAGACCAGAAATCTAGGGTAATTGGATCATTAGGGACCTTAATATTGACAGCTGTGCTAAATATGTATATCGCCCACCTCACTGCTCACTGAGCCCTAACGGTGCGTACACACGCACTACTTCCGCTAACGACTGGTCCGCTGAGCGGATCGTTCAGAAACAGCCTTATCAGTCTGCCGACAGCGAGTACACACGTACTGACGGACTGTCGGTCTGACGGACTCGTCCTTTGCGGCGGTATGGCGTGTGTACGCGCCTTAACAGATAAGGAGCACTTGTGCGTAAAGATCAGACATTTAGTCCACTCAGCCTCTGTAAAGTGGTGATTCAGTTTATTCTGCCATTCTATCATAAACTTTGGTTTACTAATGCGTACATAAGAAAGAATAACCACATATATACGTGAGATTATGTGATCAATTGGAGGATGAACAAAACACAGATCCTCAACATCCGTCAGGTCCCTACAGGAGAGATGCATTTCCACCATTTTCTGCAGAAAATGCACGAGCTGCATATATTCAAATGTGAGACGTGACGTTGATGATTCAACACCAGTGAGGGTGGTCAAAGAAACAGTTTTACCATTTTTGCAAGCCCGACTCAATATGAGCCCTGGGGTAAGCTTTCTTAGTGAATTGGATAGATCTCTACCTGGAGGGAATAAAGGATTATCCCAAATATACATACTTGGAGCAACATAAGAGGATATGCAATAATAAGTAATAACTGATCCCAGGCTTCGAAAGTAAGGCCTGATGCACACCAAAACCGCTAGCAGATCCACAAAACGCTAGCGGTTTTGGGTGCTGATGACAGAGTTTAGTCCCAGTGCACACCGGGCGGATCTTGATGCGATCCGCCGGCCGCATCCGCTTGAGCATCCGCGTGGCTAATGTATTTCAATGGGCTGGTGCACATCGGCGGTTTGAGGTTTTAAGCAAATGTTCAGCAAGAGGCACATTTGCGGTTTGCTAAAAATCTCAAACCGCAGGTGTGCACCAGCCTATTCAATTACGTTAGCCACGCGGATTTTCAGATGGATGCGGCCGGCGGATCCACCCGGTGTGCACTGGACCTAACAGAGGTAAGAGAAAAATTGCCTTCGAGAGAGATACTGGTCGTTTACCTGGCCAAATCCATATACCAGCCCCTGGTTCGTATCCTAAGATTGTCTTTTCCAAATCTACCCACTGGGCCTGACGTGAGTTATGGACCCAATCTATAATTCTATTCAAATGTACCACATATTGATACATTTTAGGGTGTGGAAGGGCAAGGCCACCCTCCAATTTGGTTCTTTGCACGGTAGCTAGTGTAATTCGGTTAGCAGGATTTCAAAATATATTTGCACATAAGTTTAGAAAGGTGATTCCAAGAGAGTTGTGGTATTTTAGCTGCCATGGTTTGCAGGTGGTTTAAAAGCCTCGGCAGGAGGTTAATTTTAAGAATATTTACCCTCCCCATCCAAGAATGAGAAAGTAATACTCAGGATCCAGCATCGCTCTCGAAGGCCTCTATTAAGGTGGCCACTAAAGGTTCAATGTCTAGCGAAAAATTGTTCGAGCGGTCAAATTCTGATTGGATTGGTTGTAAATAATCTCCATTGATGGCCACAATCAATTACGAACACTTATAAAAATAGTCGTCCGATTGGATTTTTGTCAAACCAATATATGGATTTACTTGTTGGTTGTGATTGAGAGGAAGCAACGTGTAACGGTTGGGTGTCGCAGCTCAGATGTCTGATTATTTGGTGATCTGCAGAATCACCAATGATGCAGACGCTATACCTGATTGTGTGATCTGCAGAATCACTAATAATACCAGTATAGCAGCACAAGGAGCTGAGTGTGTAGTGCTTGGTGCAACCGTAACTAAATAGTTTGACGAGACCTCACCAGAGGGGCTGGTGAGGTACTATCGGGACACTGACCGTATAATAAAGTACCAACCCCAGCAAGCTGGAGAGACTAAAACTGAAGAGAGAGAACCTCCCGAGGAGCTGGTGATTCAGACAGTACTGCAGCCTAGTGATCACCTGAGGGGCAGGTGATTGAGACTGTACTGCAGCCTGAGGAGCAGGAGGGTACCGACAGTACTGCGATAAAGGAGTGGAGGGGGAGACAATCAGCACTGCTTCTATTGCTATTTAATCCAGAGTGTGGTGGAACACATGTAAACAATCCAATACAGTGTATCTTCAAATTGTGGCATCAAAATTATTCATTCAACGTAAACATGCATGAACATACCATTGTCTGAGGTGGTGTGGTAGCGGTGGGTGCTGGGCACAGGTAGCCTTACAGGCCGTTTCACGCAAAATCTGCGCTTCTACAGAGGCTGCAATGTGTGCTGTCACTTGCTGGGCTTTATACTATTGAAAGCTCAGCATGCGGCGAAAATGGCCGCTCTAGACCGCCCACTTGGCTCCCTATGCGACCAATAGGGTGCTGGAATGCTTCTGCACTCCAGCCAGGATTGGATAGATGAGAGGGAAATCAAAATACTTCCTCTCTCAACGGAAGCCTGAGCAGCACTTATGTGTTACTTAACTTTTAAGTAACACATAAGTGCTGCATTATAGTTTATGACCACAAGATGGCACCTATCCCTATGTGGTTAGCCTGATCAGCAATAAGCTATGCAGTCACCCAATGAAGTGTGAACTGCTCAGGCTTCCGTTGAGAGGGGAAGTATTTTGACTTCCCTCTCATCTATCCAATCCTGGCTGGAGTGCAGAAGCATTCCAGCACCCTATTGGTCGCATGGGGAGCCAATTGGGCGGTCTAGAGCGGCCATTTTCGCCGCATGTTGAGCTTTCAATAGTATAAAGCCCAGCAAGTGAAAGCACACATTGCAGCCTCTGTAGAAGCGCAGATTTTGCGTGAAACGGCTGTAAGGCTATCTGTGCCCAGCACCCACCGCTACCACACCACCTCAGACAGTGGTATGTTCATGCATGTTTACGTTGAATGAATAATTTTGATGCCACAATTTGAAGATACACTGTATTGGATTGTTTACATGTGTTCCACCACACTCTGGATTAAATAGCAATAGAAGCAGTGCCGATTGTCTCCCTCTCCTCTCCTTTATTGTATTGCACCTTCTATCAACCAGAGCACGCTATCAATACCAGAAGTGTGGATGAAGAGGTGTGTGTTATATGCTATATCCTTTCAAATTCAGTGCAAATACTGTAGTGTCGACGCTTTTCTTCTTCTATCATAGGAACCGACAGTACTGCAACTAATGATCACCTGAGGAGCAGGTGATTCAGACCGTACTGCAGCCTAGGAGCAGGAGGTACAAGCAGTACTGCAACTAGTGGTCACCTGAGGAGCAGGCGATTCAGACTGTACTGCAGCCTAGGAGCAGGTGCAACCGGTCACTAGCGAATAACTTCACCAGAGGAGCTGGAGAAGCTAACACCTCACCAGTGGCGAGGGCCCACTGGTGAGTAGAATGATCAACCAGGCAAGGGTTGGCAACAGAGGACAGAATCAGAATATAATCATAAGGCAGAAGAGTAGTCAGTAATCAGGCAGAGGTTCAGCAACTAATCAGGTAGGCAGAGGTACAGAATCAGTAAGCTTAGAACGAAGTCGGAGGATAGCCAGAATCCTACACAGAATAATCAATAACAATGTAATAATATCCTAGTCTAGGTGTGAAGTCCTTGGTTTCAACACCTGGGATCTAGTCTAAGGTCTGAGCGCTAACACGAGATGTATTCACGACAGCAGACAGTGTCTGAATGAAGCCCGAAGGGTTAAGGGCTCTTTCACATTAGACAACGCGTGCAGGAGCCGGTCTCCTGCACGCGTTGTCTGCCTGCGGCGTGTCGTCGGGTATCTGTGGTGCGACGCAATCAGCGGTGGTAGCTGGTAATAAACCCGACGGAAAACGCCCGGCTCGCGGGTGCGTTGGATGAAAAACTGCGCCCGGGTGCGTCGGAACAGCAACACATTGAAATGCAGCGTCGGGTGTGAAAGGTAAAATGAAAGTCTACGGACTTTCATGTTACCTTGGTTAACGCAAACGTTAGCCGTTTGCGTTAACGCACAAAATCTGCCCTAATGTGAAAGAGCCCTAAGAAGCAGAGGAGACCTCACTGGCATGCCCCCTGCAGTCAGCCAATCCTGGGTGCCGTGAGGCTCCTCTGACGTCAGCCGACCAGCAGGTCAGCTGACAAGCCTCCTCTTAGCATAAAGGTCCTGTCTGTGCCTGCGCAAGATGGTGACCCCTTGAGAGAGCAAACGTTCCGTCCTCGGCGTCCTAGATGAGGACGGGCAACGGCACGGAGGCAGCAGTGGCGGCAGAGCTGTTCGCTGCAGCTGCCCCGTTCATTACACAAAGCTTGTGTAGTGAACAATTTTTCTTCCATGTACTCCAGGTACACAATAGAAGGAGATTTCCACGCAAACGGCAAAACTCCCTTTAGCGGTTCCTGGAGGTCTGTTGACAAGGATATATTGAGAATTTCCGATTTTACCTGAATTAATTTTATAGCTAGCAAACCAAATTCCTCTACTAATTTTAAGAAATTAGGCAGAGATAGTAACGAAATGTCATATACAGTAATAAATCATCTGCATGTATTGCAGCCAAATATTCTTTAGAGCCTACCATAATTCCCTTGATGTCTGAATGTGATCTTACCACTACAGCTAGTTGTTCTATCTATCTATTTAATATATATATATACAGTGGTGTGAAAAACTATTTGCCCCCTTCCTGATTTCTTATTCTTTTGCATGTTTGTCACACTTAAATTTTTCTGCTCATCAAAAACCGTTAACTATTAGTCAAAGATAACATAATTGAACACAAAATTTAGTTTTAAATGATGGTTTTTATTATTTAGTGAGAAAAAAAACTCCAAATCTACATGGCCCTATGTGAAAAAGTGATTGCCCCCCCTTGTTAAAAAATAACTTAACTGTGGTTTATCACACCTGAGTTCAATTTCTGTAGTCACCCCCAGGCCTGATTACTGCCACACCTGTTTCAATTAACCACCCTGGCGTTCTGATTAAATCGCCAGGGTGGCTGCGGGAGGGTTTTTTTTAAATTAAAAAAAAAAACTATTTCATGCAGCCAACTGAAAGTTGGCTGCATGAAAGCCCACTAGAGGGCGCTCCGGAGGCGATCTTCCGATCGCCTCCGGCGGCAAGAGATAACACGGAAGGCCGCAATGAGCGGCCCTCCGTGTTTCGCTTCCCTCGTCGCCATGGCGACGAACGGAGTGACGTCATGGACGTCAGCCGACGTCCTGACGTCAGCCACCTCCGATCCAGCCCTTAGCGCTGGCCGGAACTGTTTGTTCCGGCTACGCTGGGCTCGGGCGGCTGGGGGGACCCTCTTTCGCCGCTGCACGCGGCGATCAGGCAGCACACGCGGCTGGCAAAGTGCCGGCTGCGTGTGCTGCTTTTTATTTGGTTGAAATCGGCCCAGCAGGGCCTGAGCGGCAGCCTCTGGCGGTGTTGGACGAGCTGAGCTCGTCCAGACCGCTCAGCAGGGTAAATAGGAGCTATCCGACACAGAGAAGTAGACCAAAAGCACCTCAAAAGCTAGACATCATGCCAAGATCCAAAGAAATTCAGGAACAAATGAGAACAAAAGTACTGTAATTGAGATCTATCAGTCTGGTAAAGGTTATAAAGCCATTTCTAAAGCTTTGGGACTCCAGCGAACCACAGTGAGAGCCATTATCCACAAATGGCAAAAACATGGAACAGTGATGAACCTTCCCAGGAGTGGCCGGCCGACCAAAATGACCCCAAGAGCGCAGAGAAAACTCATCCGAGAGGCCACCAAAGACCCCAGGACAACATCTAAAGAACTGCAGGCCTCACTTGCCTCAATTAAGGTCAGTGTTCACAACTCCACCATAAGAAAGAGACTGGGAAAAAACGGCCTGCATGGCAGATATCCAAGGCGCAAACCACTTTTCAGCAAAAAGAACATTAAGGCTCGTCTCAATCTTGCTAAAAATCATCTTAATGATTGCCAAGACTTTTGGGAAAATACCTTGTGGACCGATGAGACAAAAGTTGAACTTTTTGGAAGGTGCGTGTCCTGTTACATCTGACGTAGAAGAAACACAGCATTTCAGCAAAAGAACATCATACCAACAGTAAAATATGTTGGTGGTAGTGTGATGGTCTGGGGTTGTTTTGCTGCTTCAGGACCTGGAAGGCTTGCTGTGATAGATGGAACCATGAATTCTACTGTCTACCAAAAAATCCTGAAGGAGAATGTCCGGCCATCTGTTCGTCAACTCAAGCTGAAGCGATCTTGGGTGCTGCAGCAGGACAATGACCCAAAACATACCAGCAAATCCACCTCTGAATGGCTGAAGAAAAACAAAATGAAGACTTTGGAGTGGCCTAGTCAAAGTCCTGACCTGAATCCTATTAAGATGTTGTGGCATGACCTTAAAAAGGCGATTCGTGCTAGAAAACCCTCAAATAAAGCTGAATTACAACAATTCTGCAAAGATGAGTGGGCCAAAATTCCTCCAGAGTGCTGTAAAAGACTCGTTGCAAGTTATCGCAAACGCTTGATTGCAGTTATTGCTGCTAAGGGTGGCCCAACCAGTTATTAGGTTCAGGGGGCGATTTCTTTTTCACACAGGGCCATGTAGGTTTTGAGTTTTTTTTTTCTCACTAAATAATAAAAAACATCTTTTAAAACTGCATTATGTGTTCACTTATGTTATCTTTGACTAATAGTTAACGGTTTTTGATGAGCAGAAAAATTTAAGTGTGACAAACATGCAAAAGAATAAGAAATCAGGAAGGGGGCAAATAGTTTTTCACACCACTGTGTATGTATATACGTGTATATGTGTATATATGTATGTATATGTATATATATATATATATATATATATATATATATATATATATATATATATATATATATATATATATATATATATATATATATATATATATTCTAATAATGTGTAATTAAAAGAGAGCCCTGACGTATACAGTTTCCCCACTGAGACCATTTAATATAGCATCCCCTTTATTTTAACCACTTTACCCCCACGCGTACGGATTTCTCCGCCCCTTTTTTCCCTCCTAAAAAAACAGGGACGGTGAAATCCGTACCTTCCGCGCTACTGCCGCTGTCCGCGCTCCTGCCGCTTGTGCGCGCGCACCCGCCGCTCGTGCACGCCGCCGCCCGCTCGCCCGGAGATCAATGAACGGGAAAATCCATTCCCGTTCGTTGATCTAAGCCCCCGCAATGATCTGCTGCTTCTTTCAGAAACAGCGAGGTCATTGTGAGTCTCCCAGCCTCCTACTGCTTCCTGTAAGCGTCCTTCCGGACGCTTACAGGTCGCATGTAAACAAACACTCTGTGGCCATCTTGTGGCCAAATAGTAAACTACACCCTAAAAGCATTTTACATATACAAACATTACATTTCCACAATAAATTAACTCATTACCTCCCACACTCCCCAATTTTTATTTTTTTTTTGTAATTAAAAAAAAAAAACATACAATAAAAAAAAAAAACATAAATAGTTACCTTAGGGACTGAACTTTTAAAATATTTATGTCAAGAGGGTATAACACTGTTACTTTATAAACTGCGGGCTTGTAATTAGGGATGGATGCAAAACTGAAAAAAATGCACCTTATTTCCAAATAAAATATTGTCGCCAAACATTGTGATAGGGACATAATTTAAATGGTTTTATAACCGGGACAAATGGGTTAATACATTTCATGGGTTTTAATTACAGTAGCATGCTTTATTTAAAAACTATAATGGCCGAAAACTGAAAAATAATAATTTTTTCCCACATTTTTTCCTATTTCCCCATTAAAACATATTTAGAATAAAATAATTCTTGGCATAATGTCCCACCTAAAGAAAGCCTAATTGGTGGCAAAAAAAACAAGATATAGTTCATTTCATTGGGATAAGTAATAATAAAGTTATAGACGAATGAATGGAAGGAGCGCTGAAAGGTGAAAATTGCTCTGGTGGTCAGGGGGTAAAACCCCTCAGTGGTGAAGTGGTTAATCCTAGGTGTGGCTACATTTTTGTTGGGGGGGGGGGGGGGTGGTTAACTCCACCTCTGCCTCCTCTCATTTTATACATTTTTGAATATTTTATCCTTTTGGCGCCTCTGTCTGCTAATATAGTTCCTGAGTCCACCCTCGGTGGAGGGGTGTTGCCCCTTATTTCCTATCTACAGAGAGCGACTTCTTAATCCTGAGTGGGGACAGGTCTAATCTCCTCACTTCTGAAAAGAAAGACGCTCTCTCCCAAAAACCAGAAGAGAAAACTTCTGACATGGAATGGCTCCCGGGCACCTCCTGCCTCTCTAAAGAAAAGTCAGGTAACAGTAGCAGCCGGAGCTTCAAACAACCCTCATTATTCACCTATACTGTGTCATCTGTCCGTCCGTAATCCTTATTACCTCGGACTCTGATCTTGACTTTCTGGCTCACTGAACTTTTGGAGCATAGTTCTCCTGTTTTTTCCCCCTCCGTGCATGGAGTTAATTCTCCTTATCCCATCAACTGGGCTTTCCTGGCCGAAGATGGGACTCAAGGTGCATACACACATCAGACTATAGTCTTTGGAAAATGAAAGATCACAGACCAATCTTACCACCCTTCATGTAGTATGAGAGCCATGCCTACACACAGGGCCGGCCTTAGGTTTCACAGCGCCCTGAGCGAAACCAGATTTTGGTGCCCCCCCCCCCCCCCCATTCATCCTACACGCACGCACGCACACACGCACACACACACACACACACACACACCCTTTTATCCTGAGTTATCTTCTATGAGATAATTTTCATCTTCAATTTAAAATAACTTTTCCGGTACTGTATTTTACATTTGGAAAAGTACTTAAAAGTTTGTGAAAAAGTGCTTTCAAAATTATTGTATTTTCTGGCTTGTTGGTGGTTTAAAATGCATTTTATGACAAGGTGTAAAAATATCACCTAAGAGAAAACTCAGGAGAAAAAGTAAATTACATATGGGTCACTCACTTTTGTTTTAGCAAAAATAAAGAGTACATGTTTATGGAAACATGCTATAACATCATTGTAACAGTTTACACAACTTGGAATTGGAATTTGAAAATGATAGATTTTTCAAAAAACAGCACAAGATCTGCAGAAAAGATGACTACTGATAATAATAAACATAGGACTGAGGTCTGCTTTACAAAAACAATACACTTTGTGAGAAATGCCTTAAAAGTCAACAAGGTGTGCTAAGTTAGCTTTCATTAAAACAAAACTTTTCGTGCTTTTATGCTTGCAAATTCATCAATTGCATTATTCAAATCCAATGACTGTAATATATATCGTTTTCAATGGATAAAACTGCAAGTGAAGACAATCTTTCCTGAGACGCAAGTAGGACTTAATCAGCTTTAGCTTAGAAAAGCTTCTCCAGAAGCTACTGAAATGGGAATGGTAAGCAGGATTCGCAGGGCTATCCATGTGTTTGAAAACATGTGCGTGAGGTGATTGCCGGCAACAAAATTGAGAACCTGCTTTGGTGTTTTTGCTTCTTCACTAAGGACAGTTTGAATGTGCCTGAGTTCATCAGATAGTTCAGCACCATTTATGTCAGATTTGCTCCCACATGTCAAAGATCTTTGCAACTGTAAGCAGCATTCTTCCAGCTCATTTCTTGGTGGAAGGTTTTTTATATTATATAGAAATCCCCAAATTTTATTGTGATGTTCCAGCTGACCAAAACGTTCCTCTAAAGAGGTAATAGCTGTGTCGACGACAACATAGAAGAAGTTGGCCTTGAATTCTTGTGTTGGGTCTGTTATAGGCTGGTAATTTCCTTCATAATTAAAGAAGGACTTTTTGATTCGAACACGGGACTTGCTCTTGAAAACAGGCTCCACACCTATGTCCTCTGCCAGCTTCTTTGCCGTCTCAAAAGAGCTCTCAAAACCTGTTTCTCTGAAAGTTTTTAAAAATGTACGTGTTTTGTTAATCAAATCAGTAGCTATAAAAAGGTCAGAGCTCTCTTTTTGCATAGCCTTGCTGACAATGTTAATTTGGTATAAAATGTCATACCACACGGTCACCGACATAATAAACTTAAATTCTACAATTTGCTGTGAGAGTGTAAGAGCTTCATGACTGGTCTTTGGGTCTGTTCCTGGAACTTCAGAAAGAGCAAATAAAGCTTCTTGGATTTCTCCCATGTTATGTATAAGAGGCTTAAGACAGTTTATACGACATTCCCATCTAGTGGTACATAGAGGTTTTACTGTGAAGCCCGATACATGATCAGACAGAATCTTCCATCGTTTCGCTGAACTGGAAAATACATTGTAAATACACTGAATAATTCCAAACACATCTTTGGACTGTTGGTTTGAACCTGCTGCATCTGCCACAATTAGGTTGAGGCTATGACATCCAAAAGGTACAAAAACAGCTCTGGAATTTTTTTGCAGTACATTTGCTTGGACACCATTTTTTTTACCTGCCATATTGGCACCATTGTCATACCCTTGTCCACGACAGTCATCAATATCTATGTTTTTTTCTGCCAAGAAAGCAAGAATGACTTCCGTCAATCCTTTCCCTGTTGTGTCATATACATTCTTGAAGCCAAGGAAATGCTCTTTTACTAGGTAGTTACCTGACGTTTCCTCCAGAAAACGAAGGGTGAATGACATTTGCTCGCAATGACTTATGTCTGTAGTACAGTCAAGTATTAAAGAATAATACTTAGCATTTTTGCATTGCTTGGTTATTTTATTGAGAACTTGTTTGGCCATCAAATTGAGAATTTCATTTTGTATTGTTTTCCCACAATAGTGGTCAGAGGTTTCTTTAGAGACTACACGACGAAGGTGCTCTGACAGGACTACATCATATCGCCCCAAGAGTTCAACAATAGCAAGGAAATTGCCATTGTTGGGTGTAAATAGTCGATCTGAGGATCCTCTAAAAGCTAAATTGCGCTCAGCCAACAGCTGCGCAATCCGTAGAAGTCTTTCTAAGACATCTCTCCAATGCCTTCTTTCCTGGATTAAAGAGTTCTGCATATGCTGGTCAATAGTGGTTTTAGTGGTCAATCGAAGCTGAGCCTCCATCCATTTTTTTCCAGCAATGAAATGACTAGCAGAAGTTTCATGTGATTTTAAAATCACAGACATGTGAGTCCAGTCTTGTGATCCTTCCATGGCCAAGGATGTTCGGGGGTTATTATCAAAAAGTTTACAGCAAAAACAAAAAACTTTATTCACAGTTTTGGAATACACCAACCACCTTCTGTCTTGCTTTTCCCCATTATCCAACGCTCTAATGTAAAATTCTTCCGAAAAATGTCGATTTTTTTTCCATCTTTCATGAAGTTTATATTAACTGTACAGGTCCTGCTGATAAAATCAAATCTATATTTGCTGATGTTAACTTAGGCCACAGAGCAGGATCTGATTCAATAGTAGTTGGTACACAATTGTCTTCACTTGTTACTACATCTTGAAAATTAGTGCTGCCATTTTTCTCTGGTGATGGATTCAGTAGACTGGAATCTTCACTCAGCTGCACTGAAAAGTCATTGTAATCAGTGCCGTCTGCTGTTGTTGTAGACTGTGAAGGAATACATGATGTTGGACATTCATCTGACTTTTTAGCTATTTCTGAGTCCTGAACATATTCAGAGCAGCATTCCTGCAATGAGCACCCTGATTTTGATGACTCATTGTTTTCTGGTGCATTATTTGGCATCTGGATGCTACACTCAGATGGCTTCTCTAAAAACCTTTTCAAAGTCCCTGCATACTTTTTGTCTTCTTCATCTAAAAGAACTTTTCGCTTTCTGTTTTGAGCACCAGATAACTTTTTAGGGCCCATGTTGTTCTATATTTCTCCCTAAAACAAATAAAGCAAAGTGAAGCCCCATTAGCAGTATAATATATGGTTGAGTAGCCATGTCCAGAGTAATAGATCTTCCATCTTCAAGTGTTGGCATTGAGTTTCTGGCCACAATAGAGTACCAAAGCAGTTTGGGGTGACGCAGAATGACTAAGAAAGTATAGGGGACTAAAAGAGACCAAAAAGATCCTTTACTCTGCATGTTGGGTTGATGTGACTCTGTAACATGTATAAGCTATGGGCTTGCTATACACTAGCCATTCTGGATGTAAGCCTGGCTTCAGAGGCATAAAGAGATACTTTGCATATTCATTAGTGATGCATCGAGGGAAACTACAGTTGCTCACTTTAAGATGAATTATTGCAAATACCTTCTATTTTAAGAAGGAAAATTACACTTGCCACAATAGTTGACACACACAGTAATATATTGTGCTAAGCTTAAAGGGAACCTAAAGCGAGAGAGACAGAGGCTGCCATATGAATTTCCTTTCAAACCATGCATATTGCCTGGCTGTCCTGCTAATCCTCTACATTTAATACTTTTAGCTGTAGACCCTGAACAAGCATGCAGGTCAGGTGCTCTGACTGAAGTGTGCCTGGAATAGCTGCATAGCTGCATGCTTGTTTCAGGTGTGTGATTCAGATACTATTGCAGCCAAAGAGATCAGCAGGACTGACACGCAACTGGTATTGCTTACAAGGAAATAAACATGGAAGCCTCACTTTAGGTTACCTTTAACAGGACCGTATATTCTTTTTTCTTAGTCTAAATTTGCTGACAAGGACAGAAAAAAAATCAGTAGAGGAGATTAGTTCCCCAAAAAATGGAAGATCTATAAAGCATACAAAGTACTGTGCAATAAGTACGGGTGTGGGCGACTACTGTACAGACTAAATTATTGCAATTTAATTGAGGGTGTGCAGCATTATTCACGCTAAAACAAAGCTGTCACCCTCAACCACACTCTGCATGACTGAGCCACTACTAGCAGTTGTGCGCTACGATACTTGCTAGACACAATTTGTATCGCTAGCATTCAGGCTACCGTTTACTTACTTTAGGTCAGCCACGGGCTTTAGACCAAAGTACGAAAACACACACACACACACACCCCACACACCCTAACCCTTTAGGGCTCGTTCACACTGGAAGCGCTTTTGGACTTTACGCGCTGCCGATTTTTCAAAATCGCCCTGAAAGCGCTTGTGCAAGGATTCTCTGAGTCAGTTCACATGTGAGTGGTTCGTTTCCGATCCGTGTGTGTGTGTGTGTGTGTGTGTGTGTGTGTGTGTGTGTGTGTGTGCACGCACGCGCAGGATTGTGGCAATCTCTGTGAAAAGCAAAAATAATCAGCTTACGTTGAGCAGAATGTACAGAGGTATATATAGGAAGCCTATATATAGCCTATACAGTATATACTAAAGGGGGATCTGTCTACATAAACAAGACTAGCAGCCTATATACACTAAGGGGGATTCTGCCTCCCTTAGGCCCCGTTTACACTTAATCAGTTGGTATGCGTTAGTACGCGTTTATTCCCATAGCAGTGCATTGGGAAGAAGATTTCAGTTAAAACGCTTTCAGT